>NC_056740.1:248002509-248317509 GCF_019279795.1 Protopterus annectens
CCTACATAGATCTGGTTGCAGCATTTGATACAGTACCCCATGGGCATTGTCAGCAAACCTATGGAACTAGGTAAAAACCCTATTATAACACACTGGATTGCTACCTGGCTCACTGATGAGACCCAGGAGGTTATAATCAGTGAGGCCATCTCCACAAAGGCCAGTTATCAGTCCCCAAGGTCTCTGTGCTGGGATAACTCCTCTTTGACCCCCTACTTCTTGGTTGTCAAAAGCCTTTGGATGACCACGTTTGGAGGTGATTGCAAACTGGAACCAGTTATTGAATCCCTCCGAGTTGAGAGCACACTTCAGGAAGGTCTAATACAGGCAAACACTTGGTGCAAAAGCTATAGTTTAAAACTCAATACCAAGAAATGTGTTATAGAACCTTTTGGGAAGTCTACCACCCCAGGTAATTATATAATCAGTAAAACTCCCATAAAAGGTGAGTCACTAGTCAGGAATCTAGTAACTCATTTAGATAGTAACCAAGCCTTTGACCAGCATGTATCCATGGTAGTAAGAATATCCTTCTATATTGTTCAGCCCTATACACAAGAGCCTGGTGTCTAGGTCCAGAGAGGTCATCATACTACTTTGCCCTCATCAGACCAAATATAGAGTATAATGCCCCCTCCAGTATGTACCTGACCACACACATAAAGCAACTGAAATGTCCACAAAGGTTCCTTACAAAAAAGAATACACAGAGTAAACGCAATGTCCTACGCTGGTCACCTCAAGAGCCTGTCTCTTTACTTGATATCATACAGACTTCTGACAGGTGATCTTTGCATGACATACAGAGAATCCGTGGCCCTGGTTTGATGAACGTTTTGCACAGCCACAAAAGAAATAGCATCAGAACTACTATTTTAAAAGACCTAAATTTTTACTGTGACAGAAATAGGACATGTTGGATAGATATGTTTTCCAGAGAATTCCCAACCTCTGGAACAGACTCCCCATCCATGTGAAGCAGAGTTCCTCCCTATCCGTTTTTAAGCACAGCTTGGACCAATGGATGAGTAACTGGAAATTCACCCCTGATCTGGCTCCTGTGTTTCAGGTAGATAGAGGCAGTCAGCAAATCACCACCGATATAAATCAAATTTGTTGGTCACCTTTGGGATGCCTGGGTAGGCTTATAAGGACCATAGCGGTTATTAGCCTGGTATAACGTTTAACCTAAAATAAATAAATAAGGAAATCCATATGCTGGCCAAATCATCTAAACCCAGATAAGAGGTAAAAATAGCCACACAGGCAAAACATAACTGCAAAACCTTTTTTAACTATGTTAGAAACTTCAGAAATAATGCCCAGCACTGTGCAAAGCTAATAGTAAATGATATCACATATTCAGACCCAGAGAATGTAGCCTGGTTGAGAGATTCTGCTCTAACTTCAACTCTCTCTCCCCCTCAGTATTCTTTGGTCAAATAATGACATGCACACCCCACCAAATTTCACAAGAAGAAGTTCTCAAGGCACTTCATCTGTGGGACCAGATAAATATCAGGCTGCATACTAGTTAGCTTGAAACAAGGCTTGTCATATTCCCTATAAATGATGTTCGATATTAGCCTCAAAACTGGTTTTATGACAGAAGAATGGAGGACAGCAACAGTCATTACCTTGCACAAAAGTGTAGTCATGGACACACAAGCATGACCATTCTCATCTGGAAGGCTAGGATAGGTTCATTGTGGAACTAATAAACAGGGATATGAGTAACCTACAGAATCTTGATTCAGCCAAGTTCATATTCATTAAAAACAAGTCCTGCCTACTTAACCTGTTTTATTTTTTCAAAAAAGTCCCTGAGGCAATGTATGAAAACAGATTGGCGCACAATGCATATGTGCACCTTGCAATGGCATTTGACTCCATCCTACACTCAGGCATCGAAGATAAACTCTCTCAGCAAAATGTAAACTCCTCTATAATTCACTAGATAACAAACTGGCTTACAAATGAAACCCATGATCTAAGGTTGGGCAACTGTACCTTCTCCAAATGACTTGTCTCTAGTGGAGTGTCCTAGGGTTTAGTCCTTTGACCACTCATCTTTAGCATTTGCTTTTCAGATGTCAAAGGTAATGTTAAGGGTTTTTGGCTGACTAAGTTTGCAGATGACTGCAAACTTGGTGCTATCATAAACTCCCCAAAGGACACCTGGATCATACAAGAGGGCCTCTTGCATACAAATAGTTGGTGTCAAAATTATGGACTAAAACTTAATGCCAAGAAATGTATAACCATATATTTGGCATATGTGACTCATCTTGTAACTATAGCATTGACAATACCCCCTCTGAAAACTGAGCAAATAGTTTGAAATTTGGGAACCAATGTCAACAACGAGCTGTCCCTTGATCACCACGTATCCACAGTTGTCTAAACGTATGGAGTTCAGATCCAAGGATGCAGTTGTTCCTTTAATCAGAACTCAGTGGGCCACTCATTGAATATAATGCCCCTCTCAGTATGTACCTGTCCAAACACTAGTCACAACTGGGATGACCACAATGTCTTTTCACTAAAAAAAACAAAAACAAAACAGTGACCTAAATCATAAAATCTCAAAGCATTGTCTCTCTTTTTGGTATCATACAGGCTATTAAGAGGTGACCTTTTCATTGTGTGTAGAGCCTCAACACACCCTAGTCTTATAAAACCTATCACATGTTTGCAGATCCAGTGGTGTCATAAACACTTGCTCAAGAGGCCTGAATCTTTTTTGCAAAATTAGTAGAATATCCTGGCGGGATAGTTAGCATCACAGAGAATACCACTTATATGGAACTGTCTTTCACTCCACATAAAACAGAATACTTCCCTTTATCTAGCCAAACATAATTTGGATGCATGGATGGGTAGCCGCAATGTCACCCATGCTTTAGCACTAATGGCCGTCATGGATAGGGGAAGCATGTAATTACCCCAACATGTACCTGTTCAGCCCACCTTTTGATAGTTTTTTTTTTCACCTTTTGATATTCCTGTTGCAAAATATAAGGGCTAATAATTACCATAGGAATACAAGCTAGGCTTCAGAAGATCCTCACAGACCACCAGTCTAGTAAGCACCAGTGGTTCTGTGGTGACTTTTTGTGCATACTAGGAGGCAAGATTATTGGGGTCCATCCTCTCCACCTGCATTTAAATAAATACTGAGTTCAACAAACAATTCAGGCAGAGAAACTCAAAATGTTTTAATGCACAGAGTAAAAGGAAAAGCAGTGTTCTGAATTTGCAGCTTACCACAGAATGCAATTTTTTGCTGAATGCATTCAGTGTTATATATGTATAGAAGCTTAAAGAGGTTTATAGGCAAGTACTAGGCTCTCTGCCCTTGTGGACCATTTTAAACCTATCCAACATCCCATACACATAGGAAAAACATCCTGTACCTTGTGTGTGTGAGGTAAATAGGTTAATGACTATATCAGCCCCCAACAAGTGGGTTAAGGTGTTTACCTCACAGACACAAAGCACAGGGTCTGGTTCTCATCTTTGAAGGGAAATTGGCTAGGCTTAAAATAGCCCACAAGGGCAGCTAGCCTAGTATTGTCCTATAAACCTAATTAAGCTTCTATACATAAATAATACTGAATGCATTCAACAAATGTTTGCATCTGGTTGTGCTTAAAATTGTCATTACCATATTTAATGCCACTTTTATGCCAGCAGACTTACTTTTTCCAAGTCAACACTATGATTTGATTCTCAGATAGAACAACTCTTTTATGTTGGTGTTACTGACACCATTGATGACTTGGAGACCATTTTTTTCCCTGTAGCAGTTTAACAAGAAACCAAATTGATTTTATTCCTCTCTTCATTTTAAAATGAAAACACTGTCTTGTGCTGCAACTTCCCTGTAGAAATGGAGAGTGTTTAATAGGTTTCATCTACAATGGCAAGTGAAATGCAACCACTAAAAACTAAAGTGGAAACTGCCACACATTAAATGTAACAATAATACTTCATAAAGTAAGACTATTTGCTTTTTTTTCATGAGTCTTTTTTTGCATAAACCAGTCTGAAGTTTTTGCTGCATCTTTGTCATGCGTTAAACCTAATTATGATTTTAAATATTTGATTTTAATTCACTCAAATGAAGATAATAGCCAAGCATTGCCATCATAATAAAGTAATTTAAATGTGACCATCTGTGCTCTGTAAAGAGAATAAGGTGCCAGAAAATGGCCACGTAATTATTTTTCTCACAGTTATAAAAATGACAATGCAAACCCATGAAATGAGTGGCTAGGTTATGTTATAAATTAGTTTATATGTGTGGGTGAGTTTGTGTCTGCAGATAAGTACTTCTTTCACTCTCTCTTGCTACACATACAGTTGCATGCGTGTGTTCTCTGTTTCTTTCTGTCTCTCTCTAGTTATATTTGTTTAATATATGCATGCATATGGGTGCCATCTCTTTTATCAAATTTATATTTAGGTTGTCTGCCAATGTTCTTACTAGAATGATTGAAAATCTTTTTTTTTTTTTTTTTTTTTTACTTTTGAATTGAGTTCTGCATGGAGGATCCGACTTGTCCTTCCTGCAGAAACAATGTTAAAGTACATTTCAGTGTTTTTAGATGGGGTTTTGCATGGAAGATAGATCTTGCTTCCCTGTCGTACATAAGCTAAATCCCATTCTGGTGTTACAGTCGGATGGGCATCAGTGTTTTGTATGTGGTTATCATTTAAACAAGGGAGCAAGCAGTTAAACAATAATAGAAGCATGCATACATGCATATGCAGATATATTAGTATGGTATTAACTGTCAATGTTCAGAAACATTGATGCATATTACATCGATTCATGCATGTCAATAGCATATTTAATCAAAGGAAAAGCTAGCTGAAACTAAACTAATCACACACACACACACAATTGCAGTTAAGCATGGACACAGTTTGTCTATAGACTTTTACTGTTAGGGAAAGGTTTTTTATTTAGAAATTGCGCATGATAGTGGTTAGGGATTGGATTTAGGGTTATTACACATTAGTAAGCTGGTATAGAGGAGCCCTTGCACACTCATAATAGTAATGCTGAACTATTTGATATATCAAAAGTTTTGATCTTAATATCCTCTCACACTCACCATTACCAAGGTTACATCCTCTGCAGAAAAGCACCATTCAGTGATGCTATTTTTGTTTGACTCCTGCACACAACACAAAAACTGCCTGCCAAGAAAGTTCACATTTGACAGTGTGCTGTCACTATGTACTACCTGACATAGCAATATGTGCTACCTTACAAATAGACGTCAAGCAGTAAAATGGAATAAGGCCTCCTCACCCTTCCTCAATACACCAACAGGCGTCCCCCAAGGCTCTATTCTTGGCCCCCTATTATTCAACATATTCATTAATGATTTCTATTAAGCCATCCCTAATTCCACCCTTATTCAATACACAGATGACTGTACTATAATCTCTTCCTCCTCCTCCCTCACAAATCTCACATATCTCACTCAAGCCACTTTCTCTGCAACTGAGCAATGGATGCTTGAAAACCATCTGGCTCTAAATGCTTCCAAAACTTAACTGATTCTTTTTAGCCCCACCAAAAACTCTCCTCTTGACAAACTGTCATCCATTATTACCAGCAAAAACAAAACTCCCCTTGAAATTGTCTCCAACTCAAAATTATTAGGAATAGTCGTCGATGACCAGTTAAAATTCGATAAGCATCTACTAGTCAACTTAAAAAAAAAAAACTAGGTATGCCTTACAGCCATAGCATTTCATCTCTCCCTCTACTAGAATCACACTAGCCAACCCTGTTATATGGGGCAGCTATCTGTACCAATCTGCAATCCTTCCTTAAAATAAAACTTGCAACTTGCTATAACAAAATATACAAGTTTGCTGCCGGTCACAAATCCTCTTCCATCCACTGTAATTCCCTTCACCCACTAAGCTGGCTAGAGCTACCCAATTTCCTCAGTTACACTCAACTTATCCAAGCCCATAAACCCATCCACAAACCATATCTCTGCCCCTCCCTAGCTAATACCTTTGAAATGTACATACCGAATCGACACTTGAGATCCAATTCCCCAAACCTAATTAAACGTCATAAACCCTCACGTCCATCTGGGAACCACCTGCTATCCTTCTCCCTAGCACGCCTCTGGAATTCTCTTCCTTCATCCATCCGCACTATCTCCTGCCTTTCCTCATTCAAAACCTCATTACACTCGCATCTTGCCTCTCAGTGCATATGCTCCTATCCTACCTAAGTTTCACATAAACAGAAATTAAAAGGTTGCCATATAGAAAATATATTAAGTACACTTAGAAGAATATAGTTACACAAAAGTAATAAATGCAAGTTGTAAGCCATGTACTGTAATTAACTTGGAATGCATTAACTAATACAACCATAAAAGTATAACAATATATTCATACAAAATATAACTTCACTTCACCCATAATACCATTGTTTTTCTCTCGATGAAATGCTATACTCCTGCATTTTCACATGTCCAAACCTTTAAAGTGTCATTCTAGTTTTCTGAGTCTGTACTTTTGTGTGTCACTCTTATTTTCTGAACCAGTACCTTTGTGTGTCAACCTTACTGTAGAAATTGTACTTTGTTCCTACTTCACCATTTCAGATAATGAATGTTTCTAAATCTAATGTCCTCCTACTTCTTTATTTTATAAACTGTACTGTACACTCATTCTAATTTTAGTAATTGTATAATTAATTTCAAGTGGACTCATTCTTATTTTAGAAATGTACAATTAATTTTGTTGTTTCTCCTTATACTTCTGTACTTTCTAATCAAAAATGTTTTTTTTTTAAATTTTTTTTTTCTTTGTAAAACTCACTGTAATTTAATTTGTCTCGGAGCTTTTCTCCCAAGGACTGCATTGAAAATGGGTTCCTTGGCCCAATGGACTATCCTGGTAAAACAACTGCAAATAAATAAATGTACACTGTATGTGTGTTTGTATGTGTAATATATCTATTTCTATCTATCTATATATCTATATATATATATATATATAATATCTATATATATGTATGTGTGTGTAAATATATGTATATATATATATATATATATATGTATATATATAGCGAGAGAGTGGACCAGAGTTTTTACTTTATCCTCACATTACAAAATTATTTTCCTAAAAGGGGTCACCATTTTGTTTCACAGTGTTCATTCATGGAATGATCTGGTGCATTTTTTAGACTCATCTATTGTTAATTCACCAGTTTCAGGGCATATTAGTTGTCCAGTTTGCCAAGGTCAGATAAGTAAAAAAATACCATCATTCTTAAAATTGCAATTGTTTTACAAATAAACAACTAAAAACTTCTAATCCACCTTTCCTACTTTCAACTGTCATCCTACAGGTGATAGTAATACTTGTGGAACTCCCTTTGTATCACCCCACTTTTCAGTGTAAGGCACTGGCAAGTAGCTAATCCATCAGTGATATTTAAACCTGAAAAGCAATTCTCTTAGTGTGACCTCTGGTTGTCCTCTGCCCACCATTTTACTGTGTAATCTCTGTAATCATAATTATCATTTACAGCTGCCAAACTGATATCTTCTTTAAATTGCAAACATGCTGACTTTTTGGATGTAGATTTTGAGCGATGACTTGCACTAGATTATCTATTGTAATGAACTTTGTAGTCTTGTTACACTTTAGAATGCTTTCCATTTGTGGACCATGTAAGGTAAAACCTCTCAAACTATAAGCACGAACAGTCTGGACAAAGCTAAAAATAATAGTTAACAATTATTCTACAGTAGGGCCATAGCCAGGATTTTTAATTTTATGCCAGCTTCCAGAAATTAGCCCTTCAAAAGTGTAGTACTCCGTCCCCAAAAAGGAAAATAACACTTTAGCAGAAATCAAATTAAGCCAACCAGACATTCCGAGTAATACATAAAAAAATAGACCATGATAGTTATAGCAAATCTGTACTTTATTTTTTAGAAAGGGTACATGGTGAATGCCTGGTCACATTTATGTTTCACTGTCATTGTGCATAATCGCATTTCAGGCAAGATTCTTCGCTTAAGCTTCATAAGTCAGGATCATTGGATGAAGACGGTCCCAAATGTAAATAACAAACAAAAAAAAAACGCATGTATTTAGCCCATATTAAGTTGGTGAGCATAGTTTGAGAATTTTTGCAACTTTCTGTATTTCGTGTAAAAGTATAAAATGAGAGAGTGTTCAAATCCAACATAAAATGTTGGTTTATTGACAGAAATAAGATTCTGTGTTTCCTGAACAGCATTGGTCCCATAGCAAGATGTGACAATTATCCGTATTAGTCTTGATTGGTTAACAACATAAAACAGTGGTTTAAATTCAGAAATGCAGGGCCTTTTAGCATTGTAGAAGGTACGTGATATTGAAGATGGTTACGTTTACAATGGCGCTGTACCGCAAGGCATCTTTAGTGCAGTATGCTAAGTTAACTCCCCAGCACAGTACTGCAGTGCTCAGTTATTTACATTTACATCATTTGGCTGAAGGCAGTAGGACTGTGCTATGTATAATGCAGATGGAAGGACATCACGTGTGAGCTGAGTGTTCCTTGTACTGTCGGTGCACACAGTAGATAGGCTTTTGGGGATTGTGTCTGACCTGTTGTGGCTCTGCCTTTATGGGACAGCACTGATGGTAATTGCTGCCATGATATTTGTTGGCTCATCAGTGTCAAGGATTGGAAGTTAGTACATTGATTTAAGGCCATGAGATTTTTAATGAACCCCTTTCTGAAGTACAGGGTTTGAGTCCCTCAACATGCATTTGCTTATTGTATAACCTTGACCAACTCATTTAACCATATAGTGCTTTAGTGGAATTGAGGAATTGGGCTAGGGTTCTCAATGGGATCATGTGCCAACTAACTACCTATGAGCCAAAGTGTGTCACAATCACTATGGGTAGACAGAGGAGGCTGTCACTAATTGCTGCCACACCGGGTGAGAGGGTTGTTATGCTGTTGGCAAACTGGGTGGTGGGTGGAACAAAGAAGCAAGGGGACTTCATTTGCTTTTAGGTTAGATATGCAAAGGCTGAAGAATTCTGCTTTATGTCAGGATAGCCTGTACACTGTTTGTAAAGTGACTGCAGCACTGGCTTTCAGCATACAGCTCTGACAATAAGACTGACAGCCTGTATGAGAACTGCAGAACACCACAACATGTTGTTTCTGGGTACCTTGTATGTCTTTAAAGCAACAACACTAATGGGGTGTTGTGCAGTTCATGAAACACAGTTCACAGTCATGGGGTATTGCTCCTGTTGAGCAAAAACTCAGAATGTAACCAATTTTCCCTGTTTTTACTTAAAATTATTTATATTTCAGTGGTTTGTTCAGATCATTTCAATCTGAACACTTAGTATAGACAGACCTTACCTATTAGAAAGGTGCAGCAGACACTATATGTCCGTCTTGAAGTATTACAGAGAACAAATATAATGTTCATAAAACAACATTTTTAGCACTACATCATAGAACAGAGGAGGCCGGTCATTGTCAGGATAAATAATATAAAGATATCACTAAATACTAGGTTATAGTAAATTGCACGATAACCAAATGATTTTATTTTGATGTGTGGAAAACTGACGCAAAATAAGTCTGTACAGTCAGAGTTAGAAGGAAGAGAAACATGGTTCCAGTGTACACCGTCTCATATCGAGTTCGATATAGATTTATCAAGCACAATACGCTGTGCAACTGAAGTCCACAGGAGGCGTGGTACAGGAATCTTAGAGCTGTAGACGTAAAGCACTCATTAAAAAAACAGAACTGCTCTCCCAAATAATACATTTAATAGTACAGTGTCATCTTTACACATTTCTGGAAGCAGCACAGTACTTCTTCAGAACCGATCTAAACAAATAAATTCCACAACTCATGATGTGTCTAATCTGTCTTCACCTACCATTTCTTTATCCCTTCAAAACCTACCATTAATCAGACCAGCTTTAACATATTGTAAAACAATATCCAACACTTTTAGTTTTTTATTAACATGAATCTGGCAGATGTATTCGCCAATCAAATATTTGCATTTTGCTGTTAAATTGACACATTTTATTGTGTATTCCAACTTCACAAAGTATTGTAATTCATATTTTTACTTTCTGACTGGCAATCTGGTAATAACCATACTGAAATAAAACAGAAATGACCAGTGAGTAAATATAATTGTGCAGAGGGCTATGCTCCTTCTTTCACATTACTTCTTCTCATAGCCTCCATATTTTAGGATGTAACAACCCAAAAAACTATAATAAATCCTATATTGACATCTGCTTATAGCAATTCTTATTTATGTAAAATCTGTATACAAAAATATTGACTGTTTGTTCATAAGGACCACTGTTAATACGGATAACTCTTAATTAGTTTGCAACCAACAATTCTGCAAGCTTTCTAAATGTTCTAGTGTAATATTAATTACTTCATTTGCATTTTATGTTTGAATCAACTTTGGGAAAAGATCCACCCTTAGTAAATTATATTACTATTGTCCTGTTTTAAGGAACTATCTACCTCTATTCTAAAGTTGGCTAGAACACTTAAAATATTCTATTCCATGTTTGTGAGAAGTTTAACAATCAAAACACAAGATCACACTTCCCAAATCCACCAGCTCCCTTCTTTTAATTTCAACTATCGTTACACGTTAGGCAAATGGCAGCTGAGGGAACCAAACCCTGGACCCCATGAAGTAGCTTATTAACAACTAATAGCTTTCATCCTTTGTGCTAACTGCCAAACATTCTCAATATTGTTCATATCAACAGTACAATAGGCTGAACAACAAAAGGTATTTTGGCCAAGTATTAGCCTTGTGAAAGTACAGTACAGTACATTTAAAGGGCATGTTTTAACTTCAACAGTAAGTTTTCCATATGATAATGTAATCTGGTGGGTAAAGCTTAGTCATTACAACTCCTGGGTTCAATCTTGCACTCTAAATAAGTGGTTGATCTTTACAGGATGATAGTAATCGCACTATATTCACACATTCTCAGTGTGGTCTGGCAGCATCTGGCAGCTGTTTAGTTTCATCATCTATTTCACATCTGCATTGTTCAGTCCTGAACCCCAATTCAACATTTGTGCTTACAGCACAAAGTAGATACCAAGACTTACTTTCTGAATTTACACATCTGGTCCAAAGAACATTTTTGATACTGAACCGTAGATTAACTAGCGTTAGTGGAATGGCATCATTTGGAAAAATACTGTTCTGCTCATGGTTCAATGTTCAGAGGACAAAGTTTTATCTCACAATGTCAAGGTACACTACAGACCTCTGTCACAGCCAGTATGGCAAAAGTGGCTAAGGTGTAGTATGCTTATGGATTGAGGTAAATTGTTACAGGCCCTGCATAATAGCTCCGTGGTTCAGAATACACTACTCCCCCACCCACAGAGTGCTCACGCACAGAAACATACACACAGCAGGAGAATGATGGCCAGGATGAGCAAAGACCACAGAGCTGTATGCATGTCAGTAAGCATTTTGCACATTACTTCTGTACTGCACAAGTGTTTCAGAAGAATGTGTTTACACATAGTCCAGTGAGTAATAACTAGAAGTTACTTATATACATAAGGGATCAGAATGGTTCAGCATTAATGCACAACTGGTAGATGGACAAAACTACAGTCTGTTTGCACTGTCCACAAATGAAGTGGGAGCCTCATGTTAGACAAACATGAATTAGATTGCAAAAGCAGAGAGCTCCATAGAGCCCTTTGTGGTTCCATTCAGTACAGTGGACACATACAGAAGCCACTGAGAATCCCATCGTAGCAGTTATTAAAGCTGTTCTCATACCACCCTAACCACTGTCTGTCATTGAATGTCTGCTATAAGTGAACAATGTCCTTAATTCCACTGACCCATATTCAGCTTCTTCAGCCTCCTTACACTGGTAATGATTTGGATTCCTGCTCCCATCTCTCAGTAATCAGACTCCTGTATCATTGTCCATTAAGCTGTTATGAATTGGTGTTCACATTCTTAATGACAAGAACCTGTCAATAACAGTTGTAGTATCCCTCACTCTACCATCAGTGACTGGAATAGCCAGCCAGTTTTATGTATTTACTTGATTAATTTATTGATTTATTTCCACTTGACTCCCCCTGAATGTTGGTGACTGTTGACCCATCTATTACCACAATTCCATATCAGATTGCATACCACAGGTGTGTTAAACCAGATGCCTGTTCTGTTTTTTAATCAGATGTATAATGACACATTTCAGGAACTGTTCATACAGGCATTGTGTAGGATGCCCATTGTGGCACACCATGCCATGTACTCTCTGGCATACTGCCACTTTGATGACCATGCCTTCCAGCACCTGTGCAACCATTCTGTTCGAAACTCTCTGAATGGATCCTAGCCATAATAAGCTACATAATCTTAAATATTAAGTATCAGAAGATGGGAAAATGCTTATAAAAATGGTCTATTAGCATGTGCTACAGCTGTGTGATGAAAGTATCACATGGGCTTGTCCTGTAGGCTGCACTGAAATGGCAATAAGGCTTTGGACTGCTGCTAGTCTGTATTCAAACTAGTCTTTTTTAAACAAGAAATGTATTTATTAAATTATCCTGTATGACATAGTCAGTCATGCATTTATATAAATGAAAACAAAAAGAAATGGTCAAGATTGCTGGGGTCACACACTAAACAGCTTTAGTTGTAAAAACATATCTTATAAAACCATAAAACTATAAAAGGTAGAATTCAAATATTACAATAAGAGCTTTTGTTTTCTAGTAATTGCTTTTGTTTGTCAGCCGCCAGAATTAAACTTGGCAAATCGTTACTATGTCTAGGCAATTCTCATTCTCTGTCATAACTCAAAAAAAAATTTTATTAGTTACACCAGTTTGCTCACCCAATATTTCTGTTAGAGTAGTTTGCAGGAAATTTTTAGTGTCTGCCAACTCATTACATTCCCAAAAATATGTTCCCATCTACCTCTTTCTTCTCCATCACACCTACAATGTTTGCAATCTACCTGAAGAAAAATTCTTTGGGCTCTGCATGGGGTATAAAATAGCTATGCAAACAGTTCCAATCAAGATTGTAAATCCTTCTAGAATTTGTTGCATATTTGGGAGACATACATATCAAATTCAACAGTTTTGAGACTGTTTTAATTGGGTAGTTTCTAGAGTGTATTACTGCTTCTGAGGTAGTGGTTGTTGCTTTCAAAGATTGCTTGACTGACATTTACATTTGGATGCTGCCTCATTGCAATACTTAACTATTATCCTTGAAAAAAAATCTCTGTACTAGCAAAAATCATGCTTATTTTATGAAAGCTAGATATATTGGCCACCTGAAAAGGTTTGGAGGGAAAAGATCTATCACAGTCATTTGTGAGAATTTGTGCACCAGACAGAGCAAGACCACAGCTTGTTGAATATATGCCTTGAAATGAGAATGAAGAACTGTGAAGTAATCATCTACTAGAATATGAAATCCTTTTCTTTATAATCTATCTTATACAGTCCCTAACAGCGATTTATACTGCCTACTTCTGTGTGTTGAACAGTCTGTTAATTGCCATCTTCCAGAGTAAAACCTCCATAATGCCTCTCCCCAGCTTTGTAGGTTAACTGAAGTTCCAGTAAGAAAACAGATACATTTTGAAAAAGTGGAAGTGCAGAAGAATCTGAAACAAGAATCAGAGCAGATCTAAAAGTGTTTATTAGATAATTCATTTATGTCATCTGAGCTTGCTTACTTGAATAAATAAAAAAGATAATTAAAGGTTGTTCCCACCAGAACTGTTGCTAGGTTGGGGTGCAAGTTCTTAGGGTGGCATGATCTGGAAATAGTGCCAGTATTAATTTAAACAACCACAGTGAAGCAACATCACACCTGTTGAAGTGTGTGTGGGTGTGTGTGGGTGTGTTTGTGTTAATTATTGGCTGGGTGGCTCTATAGCAAAGAGCTTGCTAGTGTGTTACATTTCAGTCATTAATTTTGGATTGGGTGGCAAAATTCTGGGATGACTGACCATGATACTGTTTCATTTAGCTGCAGCTCTGGCTTTATTTTTCAGGAGACAGAGAAATCACCAAGTTGTATGTCAGATAAATCGATAATTTAAAAAGTTTTGTGAATTTTTTCAGGCATAGAAGAACTTAGCCTCAAGGAAATACCCCTAAGATGCTATGAACTCTGAGGAAGTTATATTTAGTTAGGGGAAGCCCTGAGTAGCTCATTGGATCTCCAGAATTTTGTGCAGAACATTTTCAGTTAATTGTAATTTTGTTGTAATTGGCTTTGGTGAACTGTAGTGGACCCTTGCAATATGAATCTACACTACTGTCAACTATTGTGCAGGACTGAAGTGTTGTAAATTACACTGAGCAGAATTAAAAAAAATTGACTTTCAGTCCCGACTGGTTTAGAAGTGATTGTGTGTAATAGCTGTGTAAAGTTTGGTTTCAACCTTCATTACTAACGTGCACATTATTAATGGTTTATAAGTATCATAAACTGATTTGTTGTGCAGTTTATATTATGCAACTGTAATTGTATTAAAATAACACAAAAATGGTAAATTTGCTCTCTTCTGCAATATACATGAATCTGTTTTATATCCTAGGCTGGTAAGGACACTGAAAAGAGAATTGATTCACCTACAGTTGGAGCTCTGACTTCAAAGCCACCTGACTTTGGCACCAGTGTCTATGTAAAGGTTGTATTTAATTTTTATGTACATTTTTTTCCGTTAAGCCCAATGACACCATAGGTTCCTTCTTTTGGAATGACCTAGAGGGGATAGAAACCTAAATGATTTTTTGGGGGGTCACATTTTATGGACTTGAAAATTCATTTGTACTTTAAAAGTGTCTGTTGTTGTAAATACCTTAAGAAGCAAATAATGTTGCAGACATGAGCTGCACCATGCTGTTAGCATATTTTTATGTTTTATGAAAAACTAAGATTCACAGGCAGAAAAGGGCCTATTATCTACTTAGTCCCTTCAGTTGGCCCTCTGCAGACCTTCTGCTTGGACTTCCGTTTACATCGTCATATGTATGTGGTGTTTGCCATATTGAAAGTTTTTACCATATTGGCTAACACCAGCAAATATCCCAAGGGGAAGCTTCATGGCTACAGAGGAATAGTAGGAAGATTAACAACGATTTCTCTCAGTTCTTTGCACTGATATAACCATGAAGCACAACTGTGTCTGGTAATACTGCTCTTTCTTTGTATTAAGAGAATGGGGATATGAACTGTATATGAATCCATCAGAGAAAGGGATACATACATTTCCAGGGCACTGATAGCTCTTTGCCCTTTTCGCAATTCTGATGTGGGCATTACAGGTTGATAAGTAGGAGTAATCTGCTAGGCTTAAGTTTCTTGATTTTTACATGCAGCCTCTGGTATAAGGTCTACCAAGGATTTGTTGTAGTCCATGAGAATGACACTTGCGTCTTTCTCTGAGTACTGGGTTCATTGCAGAGTCCCCAGGCATGCTGAGTGGTGCTAACAACATAGATGCCATCTTCATAAAGAAGTATTTATTGCAAATTTTATAAAGTGTGAAAAGTAATCACTGTTTATCTCATAACATGTAAAGAATGCAAGTAGTGAAGGCAGCTTTCTATCAGTATTAATATAGTATATGAAATTATTAGGTACCTGTACACTTCGTTATTTCTTTTCGTTATATGCAGGGTGCTGCACTCCTGATTGTGTTGTCCTTCATATGAGATGTTATACCAAGGTCGCATCTGCTTGTGTTGGTGGTAGCTCAGTGGATGCAAAGATCTCATGCCACTTATTGAAAAGTGTAAGGGTCCTTTATTAACACAACATAAAACATTATTTACATATTTACAAAATAGACATATTTTCAGGTGCATATTTATACATTCTTATATATTGTCATCACTGGTACTCTTCAATAACTGAACCCCACACCTTTTTCCTTAACCATAATCTAATTCACAATATATCAGCCAAAATCCATTACTCAATAAACAGATTTCATTCACTGTCTGGTTCCAAATACCCCATATTACCTAAAATAAATTCTTATCTACCCTTCTCAGATATTCTTCCTTCTTGTTATATCCATACATAAACATATTCATATCTACATTGTTTACATCATTAATATTTATCAAAAAGTTTTCCTCACACAAATATTTCCATAGTTTAACCACTCTTCTGCATTTCAAAAAAGATGCTGTTGTCGTCTCTTAATCCCCAGAAAATAGACACACTTTCAACTTTCTTTTTATCTGACACATTTCCCTTTACAGGTAACTTATTTATTACCAATTGCCATAAGGAATCCTGATACACTACAATCTTAGTACACTACTTTTTCTGTACGTTAATGGTTTTTATCACCACTTCTGGTATATTTTCCGGGTCTACTTTAAACGAAAGCGGAATCCGTTGAATACGAATCTGTCGACACATAAACAGCGAAACGCTATAATGTTGAACATGCAAAACTGTGAAATTTAAACATTGAAACCGCAATAGTCAGCCAACCCCACCGCCCATAACATACTACCTACGCAAACACAACAAAAAACACATACATACACTAACCAAAACCCTACTACTAACTCTAAATTAAAGCACCAAAACCCCACTTGTAACCCTGCACTAAACCCCACATACACAACTATCTATGCACTACCCTTAACCCCTCCCTAACCCTAAGGTCCATAACTACCGCACACTTACCCTACAGAACTACACCCACACAAAGTAAATATTCCACACACATGCACTTAAAACCCTACACTAAACCTTACATACATTACCTATCTATGCACTTACCTTAATCCGCACCCTAACCCTATGGTCCGTAACTATCGCACACTTACCTTGTGGAGCTATACCGCAGATGGGCCAACTATGACAATTTGACATTTCCGATTTCGCTATTTAGTGTGTTCGGCGTTTCTTCGTTTCACTGTTTATGTGTCGACGGATTTGTATTCGACGGATTCCGCTTTCGTTTAATTGAAGTAGACCCCATTTTCCCATGCATTTACATAATATTGTTTCATCATATTATTATACCACATCCTTCTATTTTTCTCTGTATCATCAATTTTCATTTACCATGTAGTCTTTCTTTGTCTTTTTCGTATTCTCATCATTTCCCAGAAATATTTGTACTTTTATTTAAACATTTTTAGTATTGATTTCTCTTTCACTTTAATATTCTATGAAGTTTAAAGAAGTAGAATAAACAACTGAATCTAATAACCCCAATCCCCCTACATCTTCAGTCATGTACAGTACACCTCTTTTCACCAAGTTTAATACTAAACCCCATATGAAAGAAAACACTAATTGCACAATTTCTTTTTCATATTTTTTCTGAGATCATATAAGCATTTGACATGCATGCTGTTTTTCGTAGTAAACCCAAATTCATCACATACCTCTTTTGTTGAATGCTAATTTATAAGTCTTCAACATAAGACATAGCTTTCATTTCTTTTATCAAGCCCTCCCATTGTCTCATAACTACATTATTTTTCCAGATTTTATACCTAACAAAGATACTTCATTCATTGAAAAATACACCCTTCCAATTTTCACATCTCCCAAACCCTTGCTTTTATCATTATTCAAGGACATTCTCATTTCCTTTAAACATCCCTTCAGACAACCCAACACTTCCCTCATTCATATTTTATTCTTAGCAACCCCACTATATCATCTGACTATGTCAAACTACTGGAATCACCTCTTCCTTTTGCATCACATATTTACCATTGTTCATTTTATAAGTTACTGCACTATAACACTCATTACTAATGCAAACAGTATCCCAGCCATGGGACATCCTTGTCTTACTCCTCAATTCATACATATTTCTTTACTCAGCCACCCATCCCCCTAACACTTTCACTTTATTATTTTGATATGCTGACATGACATACACTCCTAATTCAATTACCTATTCTTTAACATCCCACAAAGCATTTTGTCCTACTATATCAAATGCCTTGCTAATATCACCTACCATAAGTTTCACATCTTCCCTTTTGCTTATAATATCATCCACAGTCTCTTAAACTGCCAATAATAATTGCTGGCATCTCTTTCCTTTTATAACATATACTTTCTATAATGTCGTTTGTGCTTCCTTTCATTCTCCTATGTATTATTCTCATTAAAATATCATCTGTAAAATTTAATGCAATAGCTTTCCAATTTTTATTTTTTTTCTTTTTCCTTCCATATAGATTTTAATATCCTACTACATAAATCTTCATAAACAAATCCTTCTTTCAACCATTCATTCAAGACATTTATAAAACACTCCTTTTGCCAATCCCATAACTTCTTGTACATTTCATCCCCTATACCATCTAGACCTGGTACTGAATTGACATTTACTTTCCTAAGTACTTCATCCAGTTCACTAGTAGCAATTTCTTTTTTCCATTTCCTCCTTAACAAATTATTGATTTTTTTTTACTTTCCATTCTCTCTCGTTTTCTTTTTTACTCTCTTTTTTAAACAGGAAACATGTTTATTGAATTACCACTTATGACATAGGCAATCGTGCATTTATATATACGAACACAGACCATATTGCCATGCTTTCAGTTGCAAACATTATAAATCACTTATAATCAATACAGTAAATTTTCAGTCAAACATTGCATAGCTCATTCATTCATTCCTGCCTTCCATTACCTTGTTCCTTCTCCAAAATATTCTTCTTCTTGTATTGTTCCCACAATTCCCATTTTTTTCTATGTAATTTCTTTTTAGTCTTCTGTAAAGATTCCACTTCCAGTTCTTTTATCTTGGTCACTATATTTACTGCTTCTAGTACAGTTGGTTTAGACTTTGATTTCCATTGTCTAGTAATTGTTTTTTTTTTTGGCAGCCACTAGAATTTAACTCAACAAGGTATTGCTGTGTCTACACAATTCTGATTCTGTATCACAGCTCAAAAAAATAATTTCCTTAATTACACCAATTTGCTCACCTAGTATTTATGACAGAGTAGTCTGTAGGGAATTTTTAAAGTCTGCCAACTCATTACACTCCCAAAAAGTATGTTCTCAATTACTTCTTTCATCCCCATCACACCTCCAACATTTACAATCTACCCGAGGAAAAATTCTTTGGAGTCTGCTTGGGGTATAAAAATACCTATGCAAACACTTCCAAGCAAAGATACTAAATCTTCTATATGTTGTTGCATATTTGAGAGCAACACATATATTCTTCCTTTGTTTCTTTGTCAATTGCTTATCCAGTTTCTCTTCCCAATACTTTCTAACCTACTCTGATTGATTCCTGTAGTGGACATGCATTATTTTATATGCCTTACTAATTATCCCTTTTTAAACAGCAGCTTCTGTTCTAAATTCTAATAAAAACTCTACCAGTGCTGGTCTTTCACTTAGAATCCCCATGTTCTCTTCTCTTTGCTTATACTCTGTCAGTCCTTGATAGGGAATGCAATCTCTAGCCTGCAGTCCAAATCAGTTATTGGCCTCTCCCCATTCTATTACATTTCTCTCTCTAAGTATTTGCTCCCATTACTGTGGTTCCTTTGCCAGTTTTTGTCAGTAAATTCCAGCCCCCTCTTGCCTATACTCTGTATCCCTAATTGCAGTCATCCCTATCATCAAAATCTTCTTTCTACACTCCAGTGTTGGCTTAGTTCTTAGAATACTTTCTGTTACTTTACAAATGTATTCTGTATAGTTATTGTTATTCTTTTTAATCATCTGCATCCAAAATCAGTCTTTCATTGTTTCTTGAGCTTCCCCCTGTTTCATCATCGCCCATTTCAACTTTGAATTATAACTTTCTGCTTGGGCTTTACATAGGAGCCTTAAATGTGCAACTCTGAAATACCCCTTCAAATCAGGTAATCCCAAACCACATTGTTCTATTGGAAGGATCAGTTTATCCCGATTGGCTCTTGCCCTCTTCCCCTCCCAGATAAAATCTTCAACTATTTATTAATTGCTCTCTATAACTTCTCATCTGGTTGATAAAACTATGCCTAACATGTATAAAACTAAAGGGAGTAAAAACATTTTCACTGCTTGTATTTTGCTATCCATAAAACAGCGCTTCCAGTTTGTCAGTTTTGTATTGTATTTTGTTTAGTCTTTTCCCAGATATACTTAGCTGGCATAACAAAATCCTATTCAAGCCATACCCCTATGTACTTAATTTTATCATGTCCCCATAAATATGGGTATTGCTGAACCAGTTTGTGTGTGGCTGCATAGTTTACAACTATTACCTTTTTTATATCTTCATTAATTTGTGTCCAGAGAAGGCTTAAAACTGTCTCAGAATGTACCACAAAACTGAAATATCCTTTTTCTGGTTTTATCATGTATAAAATAATATATACTTCAATTTCTGAGTCCCTCATTTTCTTTGACAGTGGTTCTGAATGTAACAGGAATAATGAAGGGGAAAGAGAATAGCCCTACCTGGCTCCTCTGCTCAAACAGAACCGGACCCCTCACACACTTTAATTTTCACCTCTGGTCCCTTATATATCCTCCTAATGAACCTTATAATTTAATCAGGAAATGCAAATGTCTCCATTGCCCTAATCCCAGCTTACTCTGTCACATGTTTTCTCTGCATCATGACCCACCAACAACAATGTTGTTTTCTTACATTCAGCTTCCCTCTGGATCATCATTGCTCTACTAATGTCAAATGTTTGCCTCTCCTCCACAAAACTGCATTGATCCGCATCTGTCAATTGTGGCACCACCTTTGCCATTCTCTTTGCCATTAAAGACATAAACAGTTTATAATCATGGTCTAGAATCGAAATGGGCCTATATGAAGGTGTCTGTTACGGGTCTTTACCATCTTTAGGTATAGCAGCCTTCACCACTTTCTTCCAGGATGTTGGTCTTTACCATCTTTAGGTATAGCAGCCTTCACCACTTTCTTCCAGGATGTTGGTCCTTCTCCTTTTAAAATACTGTTAAACAAAACCTTCCAGATCTTTATCACTTTCTTATGTCCTAGCTTCCAAACTTCCACAGGATTACCATCTTTTCTTGGAGACTTTCCTGTAGATTGGTTATACAGTCCCCATTATTATCTTATCTCCTCCTATCTTGTTAGTAATTGAGCCTCATCTACCTCCAACCTTGGCATATTTAACTTTTTCATGCACATTTCAATTTGTACTTTTTCCTCATTTCCACATTTTTGTGCTTTATACAGATTTTCATAAAATGTCTGAAATATTTTTAATACCTCTACAGGATCTCTTATTTTCCTTGGTATAAGCTCCCTAATATTGTCAACAAAACTTTCTCATTTCTGTTTCCTGAGCAGCTGTGCTAAAAACTTCTGTGCTGTGGAGTTATCTAAAGTACCTATCATATGGAAACAATCTCACATCACCCCCATCCACAAAGGAGGCAACTCTTTTGATCCATCCAATTTCCATCCTATATCCATCTCATCATCCATATCCCAAGTTCTTGAGAGAGATGGCCATCAGCAGGTAATGCAATATCTATTGGGAAACAACCTTTTAACCAAAACCCAACATGGCTTCCGACCTAGCCACAGCACAGCTACAGCCCTGTTAACTTTTACAGACACCATGAGCAAGGCCAGAGATGCAGGATGCTATACAGCCTCAGCATTCCTTTATCTCTCCAAAACCTTTGACACAGTGTCTCACCCCTTACTTTTGAACACACTGTCTAACCTAGGCTTCTCACATAATAAAGTAAAATGGTTTCAGAGCTACTTCAAGGATCATAAAGCAGTGAAATGGTCCAATGAACTCTCACCCTTCCTCCACAACCCTGCTGGAGTCCCCCAAAGCTCCATCCTAGGACCCCTACTCTTCAACATTTTCACAAACAACCTACACACACTGCCTTTCACCCTGGGACCTTCATTCAGTACGCTGATGATTCCACCATTATCTGCACTGCTCAATCACTATCAGAACTACTTTCAAAAACTCAACAGTCCTTTACTGCAGTCGAATCCTGGCTAAGAAATGCCCAGTGCTTTCTTATTTCAAAGAAGACAAAACTAGTAGTCTTTCATCCCAAAAACACCTCCCCTGTCACTGATCATTTGAATATCCTTGCATCTGACAACACTGTCATAGAAATAGTGCAGGAAACCAAACTTCTAGTTATCATTGACAATAAACTTTCATTTGACCCCCATATACAGCAAAATATAAAGAAAACTCATCAAAAACTGGGATATTATATAGAAACAAACATTCCTTTACTTCAGCAAGCAAAACTACCCTTCAAAAACATTTTTACTTCCCTTCCTTCTGTATGGTGCCCCTATCTTAACTAACTTGGAACAAGTTAGAACAGTGCTACAACAAAGTTGCAAAGTTTGCCACAAACTCTAAATATCTCACACACCAGTGTAAACCACTCCTAGAATTAAACTGGCTTGAACTCCCCAACCAACTTGCCTTTATTCAGCTGTCCACCTCTAACAACATTATTTAAATGCCTATTACCTGCCCTGCACTAGCCAATCTAGTCGCAACTTACACACCAAATCAATCCCTATGATCAGAAGACAAAAATCTCTTCGCTATCTCAAAACTCACAAGAAAACCTGGTCACTCTCTGTATTTGTACTCTGTCTCTATACTTTAGAATTCACTACTTCTAGCTACCTAGCCTAACCAATTTCAAAGGCTCTTTAAAAAATCATCTCAAAAATACATGGCTCTGCTCCTGCATAAAGCCTGCCTAATGCTCAGGTCTTCCTCTTTCTGTCACATTTCAATCCCTCACAGACTGCAAGATCCTAAGGCTCTTCTAACTCCTTCTCTGCTTCTATACCATATCCTTAAGCTACTCAGGCTTTATTGCTTCTGTTTTTCTTAACTTTCTCTCTCACTATCTGTCTGCATCACTAACTTTCTGGCTGCTATTTTTCTAACTGACACTAACATTCTGTTTTGCATGTACTATTACAGTTAATGTCACACATTGCACTACTTACATACTACTTTTTTGGACACTGTCTACATCATGTATGGTGAGAGCGATTATTATTGTCTGTTATGTTTTAACTGTCTAGAACTGTCTAGATGTGTAGGAATGGATCTAGGACTTTTGATCGAAAGATCAAGAGCCCGAATCCATTACCACCAAACACACTTTAACGAAAGCGCTTTCATTGAAAAAGCACTTTCGTTAAAGTATGTTAAAAAATCTACTTGAATGCAGGGGGCAATTCCCCTTGCACCCCCCCCACTTTAATATTCTCACTCAGAGGTCACACTACAGTGGGCAAAAGGGAATTTTCCCTTACCGCACTGTAGTACGATCGGAACAACAAGCATACTTACGCAAAAGTGCTGAAAAGCACTTTCGCACAAGTATGCTCACCAGATTGGGATTTGGTGAAAGATGCAATCGAGCATCTGTACGGATCCCGTAGGAATATATTGCAGGAACTTATTTTTTGTATAGTATTTCTAATGTAATTTTTATTGTATTGGATTATACTGTATTTGTATTGTACTGTATGTGGAGCTTTTCTCCCCGGGCCTCTGCTGAAAATGGGTTCTGTAGACCTAGTGAGACCACCCTGGTAAACAAATGTCAAATAAATAAATAAGTAAAAAAATCAGTTGCTTAACAGCATATCGCTGTAGCCCATTATTTTTGTCTTTAGGACTCTGCAGTTGCACTTCTTGTTCTGAGAGATTCCCCTGTTCTCCAATACATACTTTAACATTTGGCAGGCCCTCTAAATCATTATTGTTACTTTTTAACCATATTTCTTTTTCTTTTATTTCTACCTTATTTTAAACTCCACTTTAATTTTATCCCACTCTCTAGCTGTATTTTCAGAAGAAATTTCTATTTTTCTTATTAACTCCCTGTTTAACATATAGGTGGAGAAATGTCAGTGTCTCATTTTTATTTCATTACCCTGCATTTCTATTTTAGAAATTATTAGCTCATGATTTTAAATAGTTATTGGATGTGTATCAAAGCTTTCAATTAAATGCACATGTTCCTGTGAAATATAATTTCGGTATAGCCTAGCCCAGTTTTTGTTCCTTGGGAAATAATATGTAAATTCTCTTTCTTAACTCTTAGTATTAAATTCTAACCTTCCATACCAAATATTTTCATGCATTTCTTCAAAGATCTACCATGGCTAGTTATATCTTCCTTCTAGACCCCCAGATACATCTTCAGTGTTGTAAATCAAGTTCCATTCCTGACCTACAAGTAATATTCCCTGCTGAAAGCTGATCATTTTTACCAGAATTGTGTTGAGCTCTACTGTAGCAATTTTATGTGGAATATAAATACATACCACTGCTCTTTCTTTTTTGGATATTTCTGTAAGACCATTCAGATTTAAAGATAATATGGACGGTGTTGTCATTATGATAAGAAGTTATTGTTCCTATCCATTATGTATAGCAGTTTTTTAAATGACTGGTTTCAGCATTCGTGTTAAATTTCATACACAAATGCTTGTCATATCGATGTCTTATACTGCTGTTTCTTGTTATATCTATTTGGACCTATGCTACATCTTACAAGGCTTTTTCTTTTAATGCAAGCCCTCAAACAGAAATAAAACACATATCTATAACCTTTACAAAAACACAAAACTGTGTACATCTTCAAATAATAAAGTTTAATCCTCCTTATATGAACAGTTGTTAAGGATTGACCGCCTTACTCATAGACTTGAATTAACCTATAATGAAGGTTATCCATGTTAAGAAGCATGATACAGCCTGTGCTTCTACTTTAAGTTCTGTGTGTTTTTGTCTTATATTTATTCCTTTCTCAAATGTAGAAAGCAGCCTGGATTCTCTCAGAAAACATTATTTCCTAGTCATTGAAATAAAGATGTGATTTGTTTTTATTGCTCTCTTAGCTTGTATCCATGGAAACATGGAGAATAAAATGACACCTTCCATAACAAATATTTTCATAATTTCTAGAAAAATGTAACCTGGTTTGTTATATTTTCCCTTCTAGGCCACAGTTGCCTTCCACTATAAACTTCTCATGTTGCAACTGTTAACATTTATCTGCTAGAGGAAAACTTTCATTATATAGTGTTCTTTTATTTACTTGCTCCCCCTTAAAACTTTAGATAAAACCAAGGGCCATAATCCAGCCATTCCCTTATGCAGAATTAAGAAAAACTATATCAGTTTTCTTATGTCATGCTATTTTGTCCATGCTTTCTTCTCTTTTTACATTGCCATGCCTAGATTTCTTAAAATTGAACAAGAAGTAAGAAAGAAGGATGGAAAAAATAAGGGCATCTGTTTACTTTAGTATCCCTATTGCACACAAAAATATCTGAAAAGGCTTTACTTTTTAGCATGCAGTATATATGTCATGTTTTATAAAAAAATACTGTTAAGAACAAAAACTGTTTTACTCACAGTAACCTCTTTCCTTCCTCTTCCTGTCTCCTTAATGTTCTTCCAAACATTAATGACATGAAGTGGTGCATGTGCTATATTTAAAGTAAAAAAAGTCTAATAATTCCAGGTTTTCTTGTTCCATCATATTTCACAAATGTAATTGATACATGTAATCACACATTTATTCATTAATTTCCAGGTTACTGGTTTTCTTCCTGTTGATCTCCATCTCCCATATACAGTCTCTGGTTCATTTATAATGTACTCCTCTTCTTCTAGCCATCTCCTGTGCTTTTTTCTCTATCTCAAACATTTTCCTTTGGAACACTGGAAAAGGTTTTACTGGCATAGTCTCTCTGTGAGCTTTATTATCAGAAGAATAAGAAGCAGAACCACTTTCTGTTTAATAGCTCACTTTTTGTTCTGCATTAGAAAGTGGCTTTGACCCTCCAGCAAGACAATATTCTGAAAATAGCTAGATACAGCAGCTTGAATCTCACACCTGCTTCTCAACATTGCTTGATTGCTGGAATACACTTACTACTCTCCTGCCTAGTGTACATCATTTTTCAACAACTACTCTACTGTCTCAAACTTATAGTACTTTGTCCTCCTGCCACAGTTTTGTCAGAATCAACTCTTTCTGCTGGTAGGATTTCATCTTTACTGTTAAAAGTCTTGGCTGCCTTCTCATGGCCAGGTTTGGAGCACACACACTATGTGCCCTTTCAGTTAACAACTCCAGCAGTGGAATACCAGCCATTTGCTTATTTGTGCTTTCATAAAATTAATACAATCTATTCCTTCCAGTTTCCCCAGTACAGCAGAAAATCTCATGCATTGTCCTCTAATTCTACCATTTTCTTGAAACATTTTTTCTTGAGCAGTCTCATACTCAGCCAGCCTTTTCTTCATTTCACCGTCTGATTTTTGCAGTTTTATCAGCTCATCTGAATATTTTTTACAGCTTCTTCCATTTTCCAGCCTTTTTTTAAATTTGTATACTTCTGTTTTTTTTTCTTTTTTTCTTTTTTGTTTTCATCAGCTCTGAGCACATCTTAGTTATTTTTTCCTCTAGATTACTGAAAATCATGTCTTGCACCAAAGCTGGAGCTTGAACTGCTTTTTTTCTGAACAGCTGCAGGATTCTTCCCAACCAGTGTTTTCTCCTCACCTTTTGTGATTTTCTTCCAGGTTTTCTGAATTTCTCTTTTCATACTGGTAGAGCTGAAGTTAAGCTGTTACTCAGTATGCAGCCATCTTGGAAGTCCTTTCTTCTTCTTAATTTGCTGTTTTTTAGGGGGTACCTCTCTATTTACATTTTTTCATTTCCCTTATTATACTAATATGCTTGTTTACTATTTTACTGAACTATACAGGCACCTCCTCCCACCTCCCTTGCAAATCTCTTCTTATGCTGTAATTTCTGAAATGTTTCTCAATTTCTTGTATAAATTTTCTTTTCATATCATAATACTCTCTTGTATTCTTCTGTAAATTATCTGATACATCTTTCTGTACTTAACTTTCTCTTCATTTCCTTCATCATCCTGCCAGTGAAAAACACTGTTTATACTTTTTAAATTTAGTCCACCATTCAAACCAGTTTTTTTATAAAAGGCCTTCAGGGTTGTATGATCCATTTGTAACTGCAGTGTTTCCCATTCTCCAAATTCATGACATCATTTCTCATTTATTCTTTTTTATTCCCTTTCCTATTTTTAGTATATTCCATATCTTCCACCCTCTTCATACATATTGCTAAATGATCAAAAAAACTGCTATATCATCATTTGCTACACCAAAACTTTCCAGTAATACAAAATTATCAATTTCAGCTCCAGGTGCCCTTCTTCTATAAGTCCATTGACTATTGTTCAACACAGCTAACTTACCACATTTTATTGCTTTTTGTATTTTTGTCATCTTTCCCTTTCTTTTTACAATTTCCCCTTAAATTACGATTAAAGTGCCCTGCAGTAATAATTTTCTTATTAACCACCCACATAATCCAATATCTAATGAAACAGATTCTCCCTCTTTCCTTGACATTTGTGTAAACATTCTCTCCACCTTTCATCCACAATAGTTAACCATCCTGTCCTTACCAATCTAAAGTTTTTATGGTTATTTACACAATACATCCACCCCAGAGCAACAGTCACTTCCTAGATCCAATATTGTTTTCAACTCCAGTATTTTTCTGTTTGTAATCTTTGTTCACTTGTCAGGAATCTCACATATTCTCTAAGAATAATATCTATATCACATTTAGCACACCATTTCAGTGTCCCTTTCCTTCTTACAATATTAATAATACTATTCACATTTACTGAAAGTACTCTAAAAGTATTACTTTTCCTTTTTTAAGTTTAAGGGAAGTACTTTAAGTTTTTGTTTTCTTATTTTTATTCTTTTCTCAATTAAATATTTTTCTGAGTTCATGTACAACTATTTCTTGATCCTCAGAATCAGATTTGCCACTATTTTCATTAACTGAAACACATCTAAAACTACTCCTTACTTTTCTTTTTAATCTTTGTTGATGTATTTTTCAATTTTCTTTTCCTAACTTTAACCCTTGCAGCTGTAAAATTTCTTTTCCCAACATCCTTTATACTCCCTTAACAAAGATCTGACTTTTCACTTTCTTTCATTTTCTTCATGATCCTACTCAACATTATATTGTTTATTCTGGTTACAATCAAACCAAAAATGCTCTTCACTTTTACATATTCTACATTCCTTTTTACACATATTCAGCATATGGCATTTTTCCGGGTTTTACTTCATATACCCAAAATGCTGAAATCTTGAATTTCAGCATTTCGAGTCCATGAAGCCGAAACCATCACAACACCGAAATCACAAACCTAAACACACAGCATACACTGCACCACACACAAACCACAACACCCACACCACAAAAAGCATAAATGCAACAAAACACCACACATACACATACCTACACTAAAAAAAGTAGAGGGGCAAGCACCCCTGCACCCCCACACACCCCTACTTATATATACTAACTCTGAGATCGCACAGAGAAAAATAAAAGCACACACGCACACAAACACACACACATTCTACAGTCCCTCGCACACACGCTCTCACACACATGCACACACACACATTCTACAGTCCCTCGCCCACGCGCTCACACACACACACACACACACATCACACATGTTACAAAAACGCTCACATACACTCACTCTCCTAAAAGTCTGAACACATACCTCCCAAACACTTCCCATAATGTAGCGTCACTGCATAAGGGCAGATTCGACAAATTCGCATTCGCGCTTATGCACTTCCGCTATTTTAAAGTTTCGGCTTCATGGACTCATAACCATACTTTTTTTTTTTTTACAATTAAACAAATGTTTTTTTCCATTAAGTCTTCAGTCCCAAATGTTAAGTAACAAAATGTCTCTTTCCCCAACTGAATCAAGAATCTAATGTATTTTGGTTGAAAACCAAAAAGTAACACTAAATTGTCCCACACAAAATATCTATTATTTCTTCTTTTTTATCTGTGCAACACACTTTTTTTGTCTTGTTAATAAGGTTTACACTACCTTATTTCTTCCAGCTGCATCAGGATATGATTTTCGAGATTGCATCCCACCTGTAACCTTATGTCCATACAACTCACTATGCTTTCTGAAAACCTTTTCAATCATATCTGACCAAGAAATCTAAGACTCTTCTCTAGGATCAGCTTTTTTCATCTAGCTGTAACCTTGGCATATTTAATTCTTCCATAAGCATTTCTATTTGTATCTTTTCTTGATTATCATATTTCTCTGCTTCATTCTGACTTTGGTGATGACCCTTTCTGATTTCTGTTGCCTGAGTCATTCTTCCAAAAGGTTTTGTGCTCTGGAGTTTTATCAAAAAACAGATGCTTAACAGCACTCTTTCTAAACTCATGCATATTATCATGGTAATCCCTTATTTTCTGTTGAGCATTCTGCAATTGCTCCTCCTCTTGTTATGTGCGATTCCTCCAATTCTACAATACTTTAACATTTGAAAGTCCCTCTAAATAATTCTTCTTACTTCTTAACCATATCTCTTTTTCTTTTATTTCCACCCTATTTGCAACCCCCACTTAAATTAATCTCTTTTCAACAGATAGGTGGGGAAGTAGTAGTGTCTCATGTTTATTTTATTACCCTGCATATTTATTTTAGTTATTATTGGGGTGTGATGTGAAATAGTTATTGGATGTGTATCAAAACTTTCAATTAAATGCACATGATCTTGTGAAATGTGAGTGTTTGTATCTTGAGGAATAATTTTACTCTAAACTCCCACTACTGAATTCACATCTTCCATGCCAAATATTTTCATAAATGTCTTCAAAAATCTACCCTCCTTTGGCATATTTTCCATTCTAGGCACCTGAAACACATCTTCACTGGTGCAAATCAAATTCCACTCCCCACCAGTAAGTAATATTCCCTGCTGAAAGCTGATTATTTCTTCCAGATTTTTTTTAAGCTCCATTATAGCTTTTTTAGGTGGAATATAAATACTACATGCCAGTGTAATCCTCTTCCCTTGCCAGTAGCCCCTTAGTGCTACAAATGTACCATTACTATCTTTTTTATCCTCTTCTGTCACTATTGGAACTTCTCTTAAAATTAATATAAGTACTCCTCTTTTCCTTTGTCTCAAGTATTCCGCTGAATAACCTGCCTGAAAACCTTTCTTTATCAAATTCACTTGTACGTTTCTTTCCAAATGTGTCTTCTTTAGATATGTGCACTCTACATTTTTAATGTAGTTCACTACTCTTTCTTTTTTCTGTATTTATCTGTTAGACCATTTATATTTAAATATAATATAGAAAGCATAATTATGTTAAAAAGTTGTTCTTCCCATCTTTTATGTGTAACAGCTTTTTTGTTAAGTATCTAGTACCAGTGTTTGTGTTACATACATACACCAATGTTTGGTAAGTTTTTCTTTTATACATCATGCAGAACTTTTTGTTTTATTGAAAGCCCCCAAGCACAAAACAAATATACCCCTAAACCATTCAAATATTGAAATTTTACCCTCCTAATGGGAACAGTTGTCCCATACTGACAGCCACAATCACAAACTTGGGTTAACCTAAAAGGAAGATGTATGTTACAGCCTGTGCTTCTGCTGTCTGCTGCCTGGATTTGTGTTATCTTTATTTCTCTCCCAGATTGGGGAAATACTTGAATGCTTTCAGAAAACATGATCTCCTAGCCATTGAAAGAAAGAAATATTCTATTTTTATTGTTGTTTATCAGATTGTCTCCATGAAGACATGACAACCAGATACAAAGTTGCTTCTACAAGCATTTATTTACTTTCTAGAGGAAAGCTGTTGTTATATTCAGTGCTCTTTTTTATTTATTTGCTTTTGCATTACTAGATCAAGCCAAGGGCCTTAATCCAGTCATTCTGCTGTGCAAGAATAAGAAAAAAAGCACATTCATTTTTTCTTGTATCATCTTTTGACCAGACTTTTTTTTTTTTTTTACATTGCAGTGCCTACATTTCTTAAAACTGAACAAGGAGAAAGAAAGAAGGAAAAAAACAGGGTCAGAGAAAACTTTATAGTGTGTATATAAATAAAACTGTTAAGAACAAAACTTTGTTTTATTTACAGTTAATTCTCTCCCTCTTCTTCCCCTCTCCCAAGAGTCCTTCCAAACATTAATGACATGAAGTAGAGCACATGCTTTACAGTCCTTTACAAGTTTAACATAGTCAGAAAAGTCTAATATTTTAGTTTTCTTGTTCTGCAATGTTTCACAAATAGGTACAAAAACCCAAGTGAGGAACACAACAACAGAATCAGTAAATGAGACGGCAACCCATCTCTGCTAGGTTATCCAGTTCAAACAGTGAAACAGGACTTGAACAGGGATAAATGCAACAAATTTATTGAAACACAAAAAACTGATTAAAGACTGGTAAGCGCTTTCATCTGCGATGCAGACGTCATCAGACAACTATACATCAAAATTAACACCATATTTAACAACTTTTTGGCGCCAACTCAATACGAAAGATTATTTCAAATATTTGACATCAACTTTTAAAGTGCCAGTGCTTATAATTTATAAAAACATGAAATAGAATTGACCTTCAACACAATAAACACTCATGAATGCATTTTAACACGTGACTAAAAATCAGATATACTAATGATCATAATGCCCACTACTATGAAAAATGTAAAAATATAAAATATATATGGTATACTAATAAATAAATAAATATATAAATATATAAACATAAAAAATAGCAATAAACTAATCTGCTAAAATCATATCAAATAGCCTATATTACAGCACATATTACGCTACATGTGGCTAAGAGACAGAAGTTGTATCCAACAAAGTCAAATCTACGTATACATAAAATTTTTTACTTTTTTACATGTACGTATAGAACACGGAAGGGTGAATCACGTCTAACTTATAATAATTGTAATAAAGGTTTAATGGAAATAAAATCATTAATGCCAGGGAACTTAGTGGCATTAGTCTTCATCTGCCACATACTTTCCTTTTTTCCTAAGAGAGCTTTAAAATTACCTCCTCGTGGGGATTTTTGGATCTGATCAATTATGGCAAATCTAAAAACATGTGCAACACCATACTGTTTTATATGTCTATATAAGGCATTGTTAGTATCATGGACCCTAATCTTGTACAGATGTTCATAAATCCGTCTCCTAAATTGCCTTTTGGTTTTTCCAGTATAAAAAGCTGTGTATGAGTCACATTTTGCAAGATATATTATGTTTGTGCTATGACAATTCCCTTTTATAAACTTAATATACGTTCTGTTTATATCATCCAATTTACAACCCTTATTTTCATTTATAGCAAAACATTGTCTACATGAACCATACTTTTTTGTGGAAACATCCTGCTCCAAAAAATTGTTACGATTGTTTGTGGCACTCTCTAACAGTCTTTTAATATTTAGTCCCACCTTATATACATAGCATGGTCCATTACCAACTACATTATTTACTTCCTCATCAACAGTTAGAATGTTCCAGTGTCTAAACAAAATATTTTTGATTTCATTAACATGTGGGGAATACATTAAAACACATTCTTTTTTAGACTCAAATCCCTCTGCTTTTCCGGGTTGTGTTGCATTATTAGTGCTATGTACCATACCCAGTATTTGGGGGTACTTATTGCCCCATTCCCGTGTAACATACGAAGCAATATCATTCAGTAATCATATAGGATAATTCCTATTAATAAACATATTTTTAATAAAATGTATCTCCTTAATCATAACATCATAAGTAGAAGACATTCTAGCTGCCCGAATGCATTGTCCCTTAAAAATATTTCTTAATATATGTTTGGGGTGATTACTAGAAAATTCCAGATATCCATTTGAAAATGTTTCTTTTCTATAAATCTCTGACTGAAAACCAGTGTCTGTATGTCTAATAAATGTGTCCAAGTAAGCAATCCCTTCAGACCTTACCTTATGCGTAAATTTCAAAAAGTTACTAGACTGATTTAAATGGACCATAAAGTCATTAAAAGATTCAGCTGGTCCATCCCATAGCAGAAACATATTGTCAAGAAATCTTGTATAGTAAACAACATGCTGAAAATAGGTGTGGTTAAACAATTGTTGATGCTCCCATTCCAGCATAACCAAATTAGCAAAGATAGGGGCACAAGAAGCCCCCATAGCAACACCCCTAGTCTGTCTGAAATATTCCCCTTCAAAATAAATATAATTATGATCTAATACTAGTTCCATCATGTCAGTTATCAGATTAATACGATCCCAACTGAGGTTAGAATACCTTCTCAAACTCTCACAAAAACCTTCTAAACCTTGCATTTTAATAAGATACAGAGGATATTAATTGAGACTGATAATTATTAAATTGTGTCTTTAAATGAAATTAACATTGGATATCGTAAGATTGATTTAGCTTTAGAAGAGTACTTGATTGACAATAGGATCACTGTTGAGACCTATAATTTTTTAAGGGTAGAACATCCTGTGCTTGCTACAATAGTAGGTATCCCCAAAATTCATAAGGATATACTTGATCCCCCATTTCGCCTTATCATATCGGGCAGTAAATCTAAGACCTTTAATATAGGTGTAGCCATAGATAGATGGATTAAGCACATTTATGAAACACACCGCACCTTATAAAGGATTCATGGATGTTTTTGTCCAACCTTACTATAGAAAAATGGAAAAAGAGTCTGCTATACATAACTACTGATGTTATAGATTTGTTTTCTTGCATTCCTAAAATGCAAGGTTTAGAAGGTTTTTGTGAGAGTTTGAGAAGGTATTCTAACCTCAGTTGGGATCGTATTAATCTGATAACTGACATGATGGAACTAGTATTAGATCATAATTATATTTATTTTGAAGGGGAATATTTCAGACAGACTAGGGGTGTTGCTATGGGGGCTTCTTGTGCCCCTATCTTTGCTAATTTGGTTATGCTGGAATGGGAGCATCAACAATTGTTTAACCACACCTATTTTCAGCATGTTGTTTACTATACAAGATTTCTTGACAATATGTTTCTGCTATGGGATGGACCAGCTGAATCTTTTAATGACTTTATGGTCCATTTAAATCAGTCTAGTAACTTTTTGAAATTTACGCATAAGGTAAGGTCTGAAGGGATTACTTAATTGGACACATTTATTAGACATACAGACACTGGTTTTCAGTCATAGATTTATAGAAAAGAAACATTTTCAAATGGATATCTGGAATTTTCTAGTAATCACCCCAAACATATATTAAGAAATATTTTTAAGGGACAATGCATTCGGGCAGCTAGAATGTCTTCTACTTATGATGTTATGATTAAGGAGATACATTTTATTAAAAATATGTTTATTAATAGGAATTATCCTATATGATTACTGAATGATATTGCTTCGTATGTTACACGGGAATGGGGCAATAAGTACCCCCAAATACTGGGTATGGTACATAGCACTAATAATGCAACACAACCCGGAAAAGCAGAGGGATTTGAGTCTAAAAAAGTATGTGTTTTAATGTATTCCCCACATGTTAATGAAATCAAAAATATTTTGTTTAGACATTGGAACATTCTAACTGTTGATGAGGAAGTAAATAATGTAGTTGGTAATGGACCATGCTGTGTATATAAGGTGGGACTAAATATTAAAAGACTGTTAGAGAGTGCCACAAACAATCGTAATAATTTTTTGGAGCAGGATGTTTCCACAAAAAAGTGTGGTTCATGTAGACAATGTTTTGCTATAAATGAAAATAAGGGTTGTAAATTGGATGATATAAACAGAATGTATATTAAGTTTATAAAAGGGAATTGTCATAGCACAAACATAATATATCTTGCAAAATGTGACTCATACACAGCTTTTTATACTGGAAAAACCGAAAGGCAATTTAGGAGACGGATTTATGAACATCTGTACAAGATTAGGGTCCATGATACTAACAATGCCTTATATAGACATATAAAACAGTATGGTGTTGCACATGTTTTTAGATTTGCCATAACTGATCAGATCCAAAAATCCCCACGAGGAGGTAATTTTAAAGCTCTCTTAGGAAAAAAGGAAAGTATGTGGCAGATGAAGACTAATGCCACTAAGTTCCCTGGCATTAATGATTTTATTTCCATTAAACCTTTATTACAATTATTATAAGTTGGACGTGATTCACCCTTCTGTGTTCTATACGTACATGTAAAAAAGTAAAAAAAAATTATTTATACGTAAATTTGACTTTGTTGGATACAACTTCTGTCTCTTAGCCACATGTAGCGTAATATGTGCTGTAATATAGGCTATTTGATATGATTTTAGCAGATTAGTTTATTGCTATTTTTTATGTTGATATATTTATATATTTATTTATTTATTAGTATACCATATATATTTTATATTTTTACATTTTTCATAGTAGTGGGCATTATGATCATTAGTATATCTGATTTTTAGTCACGTGTTAAAATGCATTCATGAGTGTTTATTGTGTTGAAGGTCAATTCTATTTCATGTTTTTATAAATTATAAGCACTGGCACTTTAAAAGTTGACGTCAAATATTTGAAATAATCTTTCGTATTGAGTTGGCGCCAAAAAGTTGTTAAATATGGTGTTAATTCTGATGTATAGTTGTCTGATGAAGTCTGCATCGCAGATGAAAGCGCTTACCAGTCTTTAATCAGTTTTTTGTGTTTCAATAAATTCGTTGCATTTATCCCTGTTCAAGTCCTGTTTCACTGTTTGAACTGGATAACCTAGCAGAGACGGGTTGCTGTCTCATTTACTGATTCTGTTATGTTTCACAAATATAATTAATGCTTTCTCATCCTACATTTCTTTGTCAATTTCCAAGTTGCTGGTTGTATTCCTGTTTATCACCATTTCCCATATCCAGTCTCTGCTTCATTTCCAATGTACTCTAGGTTCTTCTAGTCAACTCGTGTGCTTTTTCTCTCTCTCTCAGGCATTTTCCATTAAAACATTGGAAAATGTTTCACTGGCGTAGTCTCTCTGTGGTCTTTATTACCAGAAGAACAAGAAACAAAATCTCCTTCTGTTTCACAACCCACTTTTTGTCGGGCAGACTTTTGCATACCTGTTTAATAGCTCACTTTTTGTTGGACAAACGTTTGTATTTCTTCCTTAACATGTTCTGCATCAAAAATGATTTTCTGCCTCAGGAAAGAATATTCTGAATATAGCTGGTTACAGAAGTTTGAATCTTACACTTGCTTCTCAACATTCCCTGATTAGTGGAATAAAGTTGCTCCTGTTCTGCCTAGTGTGCAGTGAGTAATCATTTTCCACAAACACTCTGCTCTCTCCCACTTTTAGTACTTTGTCCTTCTGCCACAGTTTTGTCAGAATCAACTTCTTCTGCAAGTAGGATTGCATCTTTACTATTAAAGGTCTAGGTTGCTTTCCCATGGCCAGGTTTGGAGCATACGTGATGTGCCCTTTCAGTTAACTCTGCTGTAGAATACCAGTCCAGTTACATATTTGTGCTTTTATAAAATTAATACAGTCTGTTCCTACCAGCTGCTCTGGTAGAGCAGAAAATCTCAGGTTTTCCGTTCGTTCTCTGTCCTCTGATTCTGTTACTTTTTGAAACATCTCTTCTTGAGCAGTCTTATATTCAGCCAGCATTTTCTTCATTTTGAGCTCTGATTTTTGCATTTTTATCACCTCATCTGAATATCTGTGTAAAGCTTCTTCCATTTTTCCAGCCTTTTGTTATTTGAGTTGATGTACTCCATCAGTGTTTTGTTTATTTTAATCAGCTCTTAGTACATTTGACTTATTTTTTCCTCTAGGTTACTGGAAGTCATGTGTTGCACCAAAGCTGGAGCCGCTTGCACTGCATTTTGCTGAATAGCTGCAGAATTCTTCCCAGTCAGTGCTTTTTCCTCATTTTTTGTGATTGATTTTCTTTCAGGTTCTCTGAACTTCTTTTCTGCTGGCACCCAGGCAGTACATTTCATACCCAGTTACTGAAATTTACCCCAAAATATGAGTTTACTGGCTCTCTTTTCTGAGTTTCTGTTTTCACACAGTGTGCAGCCAACTTGGGATTCCAACAGGATTTAGACTTGATCCCAATACAGAAGAAAACATTGTTTCTAATAACAGTTTTTCATATCCTCTTGGAATCATGGTGACATTAGACAAATGTACTGGCTTTTCCAGTAACACTGAATTAATGAGATACACTTTTTTTCTACATTAATCTAGAAGTTTTCTAATATATACAAATATTCTTTATTTTCTTTTATTATTAGATCTCATTCTTTCTTATGATCTTCTTTATCAGAATTTATCCCTAAAACAAATATTTCCTTCATGGAAAATTGAGTACCTGCTGTTTTAATTGTCAACCAATCCTTTACTTTTTTCCTTAAGCATCATACCTCTTTCTCTTATACTTTCAGCTAAATAAGTAATATCTTCTCTCATCCACTATTTATTTCTAGCAATTATAATAATATCATCTGCATAAGACATCATAACTGAAATTTTAACTTCTGTTTGAATTTTATAACTTGCATTCATTTTCTGGTTTACCTCTGTACTGAAGTCACAACCAAAGCCAATAAAATACTGTTCAAAGGACACCAGTGCCTTATATCATTATTCATATCTATTTCTCTACTTATCCATCCATTAATTAAAACACTCATTTTGTTCTGTTAAGCTGTTTTACACACGTTTAATCTTATTATCATTATTGCACGTCCATTATTTTCTACAAAGTGTGCTGTATAGAATCAAGTGCTTTATTAATATCACCTAGCATGTCTTACATGTGGCCCAGACACTGTACTTATTACAGTGTAGACTTGTTAGAGCCGTGTTACTGGTGTAGAGCATTGTTATTGTTGGAATATTATTTCTTTCCTGCTCACTTTATTATTGCATTTTTAAAAGAACTTGCCCAGACATTAGTTTGTACTTTTCCTCACCTATTGGTTTAGAATGTGTTATACCACCTGACATAACAATAGTGTAATTTTTATCAGTATTCCTATATCTGTTTTTAAAGTCTTAGCAGTCCATGTTGCACCTCTCTACTTATAACCAGTACAGTATTGTGCTGGCTAATAAGTGCTTAGTGTTATCTTCTATTTACACCTTCTGATATATTTGCAACTGCATTCATCTGTTGAACATGTTAACTGCCAGAGCTTGTCTTAGATTTTACATCATCACAAACTGAGGCTTTTATCTGTCTATAGCTTACCTAGTTATTATTTTTTCCCACTTCTCTCTTCACACCTTTGTACCTATTGCATTTTTTCTTATTAATAAATGCAGTATATGGTGTTAATATTATTTTTCTTCCCAGCTCTTTCTTTTAATATACTTTTCCCTGGATCCCCCCAAGCCAAGCTCAAACTACTAGCCTGTGGCACTCTTTAACAAAACCAGGTAACCTGGGGATCAGTGTTATTTTATTTTCAAAATATACAGAAAGTATGTTTTATCCTCTGGACAAAATTGTTAATTGCTGATAAATTTTTAACTTCTTATTCCTTTATGTCATGTCTCTTTTTTTTTTTTTTTTTTTTTTTTACTAAACATTTCTTCTGCATAATTTGTTGCCAACTTTTCTTTTTATTATCTTCTTTCTTTTGTTTCTCTCACCATACCACTGTCCTAGTTTTACTTAAATATGGGGAAAATTCTTTTCTCCCTTGTAAAAATGTTTTTGTACAATAGTTCTCATAACTCTCCCACAATTTTTCCTATAAATCTTTTTCTTTCTCATAAGAATCTCTATTAATGTTTTCCAAATTATTTGTCACCGCTGTATGCATTTTAACATATTCTTGATTTTCTTGTTCTTTCTTTCTCTGTTTTCCCATAATAGATAACTATTTTTATATTTTCTTTTGAAAACAATGCACTATTCTGACCAGTTGACATAAAATACTGTTATATTAATGTAATTTTTCCATAATTGCTTAATGCCTTTCTTTCCTTTTTCATTCCATTCCTTTTCATTTATTCTTTTTATACCTTTTTCTATCATTATATACTTTTCATGTGTCTGTATTACTTCATCAAAGCTAATTCCATTGAATGTTTATCAAACAAAATACATTGAATGTTCACTTCATCAAATTGTTTAACCAGGGAAGGAGTTGGCCACCATCAGAAATTTGCTCTTTTCCCCACTGTAGTCTGATCTCAGAGTTGACATTTATAGTTAGGAGGGTGTGGGGGGTGTACCCCCCACCTAGGTGGGTTTGAAATGCTGTATTGTGTGTGACATTTGGAATGCTGGCCAAGTCCTTACATTCCCCTGGGTAAATAATTTGTTGAACTGAATGTTTGATGTATTTTCTTCAGTGAATGGAGATTCGATGGAATTAGCTTTCAGTGAAGCACTATAGGTCCACTTTTCATTATGTGTCTACCCATATTCCTACATGATCTGAAAAAACTGTCATAATAGTTTTTCTTCCATTATACTCATTCCTTCTGATACCAAAAATAGTCTATATCAGTTTTAAGGTGTCTCTCCTATAAGTGTATGATTTTTTTGTTCCATATAACTCATTTTTCCACATTTTATTATTTCTATCATCTTTTTTTAGATCTTTTCCTCTTTTCTTTTTATTACCCCTTAAGCCACAGTTAAAAATCTCCTGTGATTATTATATCCATGTTAACAAAAACATCTAATAGTTTCTGAAATTTATTTTTTTCTCTTTAATAGTTTCATATGCATATCTAGAAATAATTCTATACACTTTTTCTTGCCTCCTTAAATGTATTATAGTTGTTCTCTCCATTTTCACTAGTATCAAAGCCAAAATTTTAATTACACTTCTACATAAAATTGCTATTCCTGTTCATTCAGTATATTCCATTTTATTTCCCCATCCCATATTTTTTGTGTCTGTAGTCTTCCTTCCTTCAGTCCTGTGTCAAAATCAAAATAATTATATCTGCATCACATTTGTTGCATGATTATAAAATGCCCATTCTTCTAATATTATTTTTTTAATGTTTTTAAAAATGCTGGCTGCGGTGGTGCAGTGGTTAGCATTGTCACCTCACAGCAAGAGGTTCTCCCATTTGATTCTTGGCTGGAGCGCTTTCTGTGTGGAGTCTGCATGTCCTCCCCATGGTCGAGTGACATTTAAAGACATGCAGGTAGGTGTGTATGTGAATGGGTGTTCCTTCTTTGAAGGTTGGGCATCGGGCTGGCAACTCAGTACTGTAAAAATCCACTGCCAATCATTAGTGGACCGGAGTTCCACTGTGGCGACCCCTAACCAGGAAAAGCCGAAAGACAAACATTAAAGTTTCATAAAATATAATCACTACAAAATTTGTAATCAGAAATGTACATACATATTTAAAACTAAGAAGAAAACAACCTAATCTTAAAAATACAGAAACAAAGAAAATAACTATTTCAGGAGTGTCCATCAACCTTTTAGTCATTCCTGTTACATGTCTATTCAGAATTTTTTTTTGTTTTTGCTTGTCAAGCAGTTCTTTAAATTTTATCCATACACTGATGCAAGAGGTAAATCTGTTCATTTTCGATCTGATTGTAATAATTTCTAGATGAGTTACTTTGGTTGCTAAAGTTATAAATTTTTTAAATGAGGGAATGAATTCATTTTTCCAGTTTTGTGTGATCACTTTTCTGGGCATGGTCAATACAGTCCACAAAATGTTATATTTTGTTCTTTTAACACAAGAGGGCATGAGGGTATTAAAAACACGAATGGAAAGAACATGGAAATCATTTGATTTAGATAAAATAAATGTATCTCCAAAAATGCCTGTAAAAAAATTAATATTATTCCAAAAAGTAATCAAAGACAGTGCAGTCAAAGAACTTGTGTTACCAATCCACTTTAAGTTCTTTCCTGCATCTCCAGCAAAGTTGCTTTTTCTTGTACATCAATTCAATTTTATGAGTGGTGAAGAAGAACCTATTTAAACACTTCCATGTAAAAAAATGCCATCTAAGAGATGAAGTAGTATGTTTAGATGATAGGAAAAATAATTTTTTGGCTTCTTAACTTGGTGGTCTTTTATTGATTTGGGTAAAATAGTTCCATTATGTATAATTGCAAGTTTAGTTTCCTGTTTACCACTTTATACAATTTGGACAAGAGACCAACTCACAAGGAATTTTGTTTCAGTAAAAATATGATATAATCAGTGAATTTTGGAACGATTCCTTAAATTGGTTGCATTGACCTAATTTTCCCTTCTATATATAGTCTACAAGATTGTATATCTAACCACATATTATCCAAATTATATTTATTCCTAATGTAATCTACTGCGTTCAGCTTTTCATCTTTCATTAACTGAAACCAGTACAATAGATTCTTCTCTTTAAAGGCAACCATTGCTTATAAATTTAAAGTAGGAATATTATTTTGAGTATATACTATAGGAAACATAAGGAAAAGCCATGCTTTATAAGCCAGATTTCTATATATATAAAATTTCTAAAAGTATTTAATATAGTCAAAATGAAGTAATAATTACTTGTTTGCTGACTTTTCCCTATAATTTAATCCTTTAATAACCAACATAAACTGTTATTTAATATAAGATAATTATTAGCATATCTGTTAAAGTTAGAATGCATGAAAAGGTTTCCTAAAAATTCTTTCCATCTAGCTGTATGTGTTGATCCAAAGAAGCATTGTTTTCGTAACTGATGATAATTAATATAATTCTATATCTGGTAGTCCTAGTCCCCCCTACTTCCCAGTCTCTTATATGATGATTTAGCACAATTCTTGGTTTGTGAGGGAACCAAAGCAATTTCAAAATTAGTGTTAAATGTTTTAATACAGGTTTTCATAGGAGGTAATGTCAGTCATTTAATAATATATAGGATTTTTGGCAAGATAATCATTTTGATGATCGAGAATCTTTCTTAAATTGTAAAGACAATTTTATTCCATTTTTCCATTAGATTCTTTATCTATTTATACAAATAGTATAATTATAATTTACTATAGCTTTAATATTATCCATTATGGTTATTCCCAAGTAATTCATTTTCTTTTCTTTAACAAGATATTTAAAGAACTTATTTAGGATTTTATTCTTATTTATGTTTATCTGTAAATTTTTTGTTTTATTATTAAATGTTAAACCAGATTTTCTTTGAAATAGTTCCATTATTAAAAAGTTGCAGATATAGATTTATTATTATCACTCAATGTCAATATGATGTCATCTGCAAACAACTGAATTTTAGAACATTAATTCGCCATTATTTTATTACATTTTATATTTGCAGCTGATCTAAAAAAAGTTAGCAAAAGGTTCCATAACTAGGGTAAAAAGCAGAGGTGAAAGAGGACATCCTTGTTTAGTTCCTTTTAATATTTGTAGAGAATCAGATGTGAAAGTACCTATTCTGACATTTGCAAAGCAATCTGTATAGAGAAAATTAATAAGATGTGCAAAGTTAAAAGAAAACTTGTATTCTTCTAGAACTAGCAAAAGATATTTCCAGTTGAGAGAGTCAAAAGCATTACTTATGCCAAGACTCATTAATATTAAGTTCTCATTTGTTTTATTTGCACAGTTGATTGTTGTAATTATTCTTTTAATATTATCATAGGTGTTTCTTTTTAAAATAAACCCAGTTTGATCTTCATCAGTCATAGAAGGTAGAACGTGTTTAGTCAATTAGCATGAATTGCCATGAATAGTTTATAATCTACATTTAGAAGTGAAATTGATGTATATGACAAGCATTGAGTAGGATCCTTGTCAGTTTTTAAAATTGGAGAGATAAGGGTAAATTTCCAAGAAGGAGGAACTTTAAGTCTTTAACTATAGAAGAAAATATGAAATACATGCAGGGCTTCTTTAGGTAACAGCTTGTAAAGTTCAGATATAATTCCATCATTACCTGGTACATTATTAGACTTCAGTTTAGAAATTTAAGTTTGAAGTTCAAACATAGAAATTAGTTTATCATTTAATTTCATTTGGTCATTTGATAGTCTAGTTTTTACCACACAGTCTAGTTTTTATATTTGTTTTTAATAAATGTTTTGATTCTTTCCTCTGGATCTATTAGTATATTATTTTGGTTAATTTCATTGTAATAATCTCTGAATTCCTTTAGAATATTTTCTGTTTCTGTAACTTTTATGTGACCGGTTTTTACTGAATAATTTTGTTTTGGTTGCTAGATTTCACATAAACGTTTGGTTGACTAAAAGTTAATTATCTTAAACTTTTCAAGATTGATCTCGGTTTTATGGTTTAAAATGTCCAAGTGTTTGTCATTTTACTTATTGATCTCTTCTATGTTGTTATTTTTATTCCTCTGGTTTTCTAACTTCAGCTTATCAAGTTTTCCCTGTATTACTCTCTTGCTTCCATTATTTAATCCATAAACATTTATGGAAATACAGTTAATAAACATCATTTGTCCTATTGATCAGAAGCATTAACACATTTCTCATAGATATAACACTCTATGTATAAAGAACTGCTTATTAATGCACATACATATGGTAAACTCTGAGAGTATATCTACTAGCAAAATCATTACATTTCTGAAGGCAGTAAGATTGTCATAAAACAAAAGTCTTTATTAATATAAATAAGGAGAGCAGATGTTTTATTTTTACATCTATTTACTAAGAAAAAAACAGTTCCTAACTGTATAGATCAAACAAAATTATTTAAGAACATGTCAACATCTCTTATTATTGCTACATTTCTATGTATTATTTTGAAAACTTATCAGCTGTTCTAAATGACTGCTACTCAACAAGTTTATAATGTGGCATAAAATGAAATGGGATCTTTTTTCAATTCTTTTCATTTCCTTCATTATGAGATTATATTAAAGCAAATAAATGTTTGTTACTAGATCCAGAAACCAAACATAGAGACCCCGAACATGACAACAAAACCAAAAATGCTCACCACAAAGCAAGTGACCTTGCGCCCATAAAAGGACACTTCATCAGACTTTTGTGAAGACAATCATTGAGAGCTTAACTTAAATAAACTTCTGTGAAAATTCTAACCATACAAAAAGTGCTCACCTTACAACAAACATCCCCATTGCCATGACCACAATATCCACATTGCCCGGCTGCTGGATTTATTTTACTTTACATGTAGGTCCTTAATTCATTGGGATATACACTGTTTTTTGTGTTTATTACAAGTCTTATAACACTATTTCACAGTGAATACACAGACTATGATTTACTATTACAAAGATAAATCCCCAACATTTTTATTTCTTTGGAACCTTTGTGTGTTTTATCATTATGCTCTATACTTGTATATTTTGCCATAAAATAAAGCTTTAAATATTATATTTGTATTCATTTGCATTAAATAATACCTTCAAACAATATTTACTTTTTCTGTTTCAATTATAAGCTTTCATGCTTCGTGTAACATATTAACTTTTTTTCTGCTATGCTAGCTTGTATAGCTATGTATTGTTACAGTGGAATTTGATCTAATGCATATTCAAAAGGTTCCACCTTTTATTTAAATTAAACTTCCAAAGCTGCCTGTCAAACCAGGTCTCCAAGCAGTTCAAATCTTTCAGTATGGGTGGGAATTTCAAGTTATCTTAGGCCTTTTACGCCAAAAACTTCACATAATCTAGTGAAAGAAGAAAGCTTGAGCCTGAGAGAAAGGAACTTCATTTCTAAACCCAAAGCTCTCTGCATAAGTATAGCCCTCAAATAGCAATAATTTTCATTACATACAACATGAGGCTCAATCTTTCTCTCGTCTAGGGAGTTTTAAGGTTGTTTAATATACTAAAATGTTTTTATGGTTCTTTAGTTAAAAAAAGACTTCTTTAACAACTATATTCATCCCTCACCTCGCATTTCATTGTGTCTAGCAAAAACAATATCTTATTATCCAAGACTGTGTAATGGCTTTCCAGGCAGTCTTAGAATGCAATTATTAGTTTTAACAAAGCTTCCTTTTAAATATTACTCTAGCAAGTGCTTACTTTGGATAATTTATTTATTTTTTCAAAATGGTTTTATTAATTTTATAACACAGTAACTTAACAGTATAGTAACAAGAAAAATACAAACTGTATACAATGCCCATAACAATTAAAAAACAATGTACATAAGAAAACATTTAATATTTCTCTAAACAATTAGACAATTTTGTCCATGCAATTAAATGATGACTTATGTTATTAGTCTTTGCTTTTATAGTAGCAATCTTGTTTTTACAAATGTATTTCAGAAGATGAATAAACTCAACTTTGAAGACAGGAGTAGATTGAGATTTCCAATTTTTAGTAACAGTTTTCCTTGCTATAGAGAGAATAGACCATAGTAAAAAATGTTTGTTTTTTAGGAATTACTTCAGAAACAGGAGCATTCAAAAGTATAAGGGAGTCAGAAATTATACAATTGTCATTCCATAGAGCTTTACAAAGGTTTCTAAAGTCTAACCAAAGTGGGGACATTATTTTGCAGTTAGCCATATGTATCCAGTCAGCATAAGGATGTCCACATCTCCAACATTTCATTTAATCTTTCTTGTACATTATTGCTAGTTTATGTGGGGTGAAAAAGCATCTATGTAAAAATTTCCATGTGTATACATGCCAGAACAGAGGAAATATGGATTCCTTCACCAACTGTAAACAGTTTTTTATCTTTTTTCTGAGAATGCTTGTTTATAGACTTCACTTGAATAATTCCAAAAAGAAAAATCTATTTTACTAAAATAATTTCTGAAAATTTTATAAATAACAGATATGTATGAAGTGTTCTTGGGTGAGCTATTAATTATTATTGTGATAAAATCCAAGATTTTAAGTTGCTCTTATTGTATGCCTCTAATGAAGGGTGTAAGCTTAGTTTGCATAAAATCCTTACAAGTTTGGATGTCCATCCAATTACAATTTTACAAACTGTAGCTTCTGATCAAATAGTCTGCAGAATTAATTTTGTTAGGGGAGAGAAATTCCAATATGATAGGTCACCCTTCTTAAATTCTAACATTTTCTGAGTATCAAAATATATCAAACATTCATTTGTGTAGGCAATAGAAAGCATAATTGTTAATAAATTCTTAATTGATTAGAAAACATAAGCTTTTTAAACAACAGCAATATTTGGTTTGTAAGAGGTGTAAGAACAAGTTTTGACCTTTCACTTTGAATGTATATTTTAAAATCCGTATAAAAATGTTTGTATGTATTTCATTATATGATTCAAGCAATGTCCTGTTACTATTAAGAAGTAAGGTTTCATGTACTGATTTCCAATATGATGTATAAGAAGTATTGTTCTAAAGCAGCACTGTGTTAGTAAATATGGAGTTTAAAGAAAAATCAGTGTTTGGAAACCTTCTACCTCCTTTATCCCAGCTTGTGGTGTGCCAGAGAAGATAAAATATTGGTTTCTTGGGATACCAAAGAAGTTGAGTAATAAGTTGTTAATTTTTCTTTTTTAATTTTGACAGGTGGGGGAATTATTAAAACTTGTATGCAACAGTATCATTTTTATTAAAGTTCGTCTGTCTTCAGATGTGAAGAAAAGTCTGTTCCAACTATCAATTAAACTTTTAATTCAGTTTATAAGTTGTTGGTAATTAGATTAGTGATTTTTTTATAATTAGAGTCAATAATGATACCTAGGTATTTAATATGTGTGCCCTCCCAGTGTATGTCCCTTTTTGATCTAAGTCATAGTAATATTTTTATTCATGAGGAGTGTCTGAGTTTTATTGTGATTGGATTTTAGATCAGAGATGTTTGCAAATAAGTCTAGATTATATAATAGGTGATCTATTGAATTTTCAGTATCGCTAGAAGTCATTAATAGGTCATATCAGCAAACAATTGTATCTTGGGGATAATTTGTCCGACACTTTATATCCTTTAACATTGTCATTATTTCTAACACAATTTGCAAGCGGCTCAATTGCTAAGGCAAAGAGTAATGGGGAGAGGGGGCACAACTGTTTAGTACCTCTTAATATTTCAAATGGGCTAAATAGATAAGATCCAATCTTTACATAGGCTATGGACTTTTCATATAGATTTTTAATTAATCCTATAAAGTTTGGGGAGAAATTGTATTTTTTGCAGAGCTTTAAAAAGGGTATGGCAAACTTAGGGAGACAAAAGCTATATCAAGGCTTAAAATAGAAAGCTCATTTTTTTTCTAGTTTGCTAAGTCTGTTAAGGAAAGTCATCTAATCACACTGTCTTGTACTTTCCTATTTTTGATAAACCCTGTTTGGTCTTAATGAATTAATATTGGAAGAATATAGTTTAATCTGTCTACTAAGATAGACATAATTTGTAATCAAAGTTAGGCAAAGAAATTGGCATGTATGAAGTGCAAAAGTTGGGCTTTTTATTTGGTTTTAAGATGGGAGAGATGATAGAATATTTTCATGAGGGAGGGATGTTTGCTGTAGTTTTAGCCTCTTAGAATGCATTGACTAAAATTTTCAAGATTTTTCAGGTAGGAGCTTGTAATATTCTGGAATTAAACCATCCAGGCCTGGTACCTTTTTTGTCTTAAGATTTTTTATTTGTTCCTTTAATTCTTTAAAGGAAAAGGGTTTATATATGTTATTAAAATTGTGTTTTGATAACTTCTTTTGAATATTATTAGCAATAAAGTTGTCTATACTTTTGTTAACACTTATAGATGAGTTGTTAATATTCTGGTAATGGATTTTAAAGCATAATAAAACATTTTTTAGATCTGTAGCTTTGATAGCCTTATTATTTCTAGTGTCTGTTTCTCTTATATGACTTTTTCATTTAGGGATTTAGAGCTAATTGCAATCCTATGCATACTCTTGGGGTTAGTTGAGTAGGATTGTAATCTGATTTTTTCCAGATTTATTGATATTTTATGCTGCATGACAGCTTGATATTCCTTGTTTAGTTTACATATCTCAGCTAATGCAGATTTGTCATTTGCTGTAAGTTTTAGTTTTAGTTCATCAATTTCTATTTGTATGTGTACCGTTTTTTAATCCCACTCTTTCCTTTTATTTATATACCAACTTTTGAATTTACCATGTAAGACTACCTTTAAAGTGTCCCATCGGATAATATCTGAAACCTCTCCATTATTATTGATGCTTAGGTAAAGCTTTATTTCATCTAGAAACCATTTTTTAAATCCGTGTAGTGTTAGTAGATAAGCAGGTAGTCTTTGGCAGAAGTTTAACAGGTCAGTATTAAGTGTTACATTGAAGGTGATAGCATTGAGGTCAGACATAGGGTATAATGTCAGCACTATATTATCAATTTTGGCCAATAAAGAACTGGTTACAAAGACTTTGGCTATGTTGGTCTGCATGCCAAATCTGTAAGAGTAGTGAGAATATTTCAGGGAGGACAATGTTTTTATACCATCAATGTCAATTAAGTTTCTGTCTTTTATATAGGTGTTCAAGTGTTTGGCAACAGGGGACATCTTGAAGGGCTTAGAACTTGTAGTATCAATGGAGGACAGGATACAATTAAAATCACCTGCTAACAGTAATTCATCTTTAGACTTTAATGTTATGGTGTCTAAATGATTTTTTTACAGTTTTAGTCTCAATACTCAGTATCCAGTAGATGTTTGCAAAAGTGTACATCTTTTTATCTAGTTTTAATATGACTAAAGCAAGAATACCGTTATTGCTTGAATATGAGAAAACTATTTCTGGAATTCTCATTGGTTTTCGGTGTAAAATTAGGACACCTCTTCTCTTGTGGTTATAGTTTGAACTTACCAAAATCTTATAGTCTTTAAAAGTTAATTTGTTTAGATCTTCTATTACTAAATGAGATTCCTGAATGAATGCAAAATCTGCTTTATGTAGCATTAAATATTTGTTGACACTACTCCTTTTCATGGGGTTGTTCAACCCATTGACATTAATAGACATGATGTTAAATGTTATCACTTGATGTAGACTGCTATTGTAAGTAAAATGGAAAAGTGCTTTCCTTGATTCATTATGACTTCCACTGAGTGACCTCCCAAACCTCTTGTATCAGAGCCACATGGGATATATGCAAATGATCCTTATGAAAATCAGGTGTTTCAGCTAATTGGCGATTCTGAATGCCATGACTTGTTTTATTGTTTTGCTGGACAATTTCAGGCCAATAAAGCCAAACCCCACTAGCTGTGGATATGCATATTTTGGCCGTATGACCTCATCAGCACAGCACAAGCAGAATGTTTGACTAAGCATTAGAAACACAGGGCTGTTATACCCAGCTAATGTCCATTATCATTAGGGTCACTGCAAAAATATCCCAATTAGTAAAAACAAAATGAAAACTCCAGCAAAGCTAGAACTTCCACTGAGTGAAATCCCAAACCTCTTGTATCAGAGGCATGTGGGATATATGCAAATGATCCTTATGAACATCAGGTGTTTCAGCTAATTGGCAATTCTGAATGCCCATGACTTGTTTCGTCATTTTGCTGGACAATTTCAGGCTAGTAAAGCCAAACCCCACTAGCTGTGGATATGCATATTTCGGCCTTGTTATGACCTCATCAGCACAAGCAGAGTGTTTGACTAAGCATTAGAAACACAGGGCTGTTATACCTAGCTGAAGTCCATTATCATTAGGGTCACTGCAAAAATATCCCAAACAAACTAAAACTATCAGTAAAAACAAAATGAAAACTCCAGCAAAGTTAGAACCCATATGCCTTTGATACAAGAGGTTTGGGAGGTCACTCAGTGGAAGTTCTAGCTTTGCTGGAGTTTTCATTTTGTTTTTACTGATTCATTTTTCATTGACCTTCTCACTCATTGTTTTAGTTTGTTGTTTGGGATATTTTTGCAATGACCCTAATGATAATGGACATCAGATGGGTATAGCAGCCCTGTGTTTCTAATGCTTAGTCAAACACTCTGCTTGTGCTGTACTGATGAGGTCATAACAAGGCCAAAATATGCATATCCACAGCTAGTGGGATTTGGCTTTATTGGCCTGAAATTGTCCATCAAAATGCCGAAACAAGTCATGGGCATTCAGAATCGCCAATTAGCTGAAACACCTGATGATCATATGGATCATTTGCATATATCCCACATGCCTCTGATACAAGAGGTTAGGGAGGTCACTCAGTGGAAGTTCTAGCTTTGCTGGAGTTTTCATTTTGTTTTTACTGATTGGTTTTTCAGTGACCTTCTCACTCATTGTTTTAGTTTGATTCATTATGACAAAATTTTTAAAATTGTTATGGACAATTTAGAAACTCTAAATTTGAAAATAAAACTGTGCATTTTAACAACCTTCTGCATGGATATACTAAATCCAGGCTTACTATATCTCTCATAGAAGCCACAAACTAACCCTCTCATGACTTCTAGTGGAAAGTCTTTGCTACTGCAGGTTAATAGCAAGAAGGGGAACTGCATGTACATTAAAAACATAAAAAAGGAGAAATGTGGTTTAATATACTATGTATGCGTGAACTAAGAACATGAAGCTGTATACAGTATCTTGAAATTTTTTATCTAAGCAGACAAAATAAGAAAATTGATTAATCCTAATAATTTGTTCCTATGAGTAAATACAGGACTAAAATGGCATTAAAACAGAGAGAAAAGAAGAAAAATGCATTTAAAACTGTCACTGTCAGAAACATATTTGTAATTCTTATTTAAATATAAATGTAGTTCAGATTAAGCAAATCACTATTTACAGTAAAATATATGCTTATAAGACTTTTAAGATAAAATTGCTAAATGAATGAAAACACTGTTCAAAACAATCATTCTTTGAATCTGATTGGCTGTTAGAGTTCAATGAAGAAAAACAAGTTCAAAGGTCACACCTTCTTCCTGAATGATATCACAGATTGTGCTCATGAGTCTGGGAGCTAACGGAAGCTTTTAGTAGCTCGAGCTTGTCACAAAAGTTGTCAAAATCCATCAAAAGAGTAAGTAGGTGGAAAATTTCTAGTAAAGTGAAGCTTTTAAGCATAAAAACGCTCATGGATGTTAATATCAGTCACGAGCAATGTAAAAAAAGCCATTTTTGAAGAAATAACTTATAAAATTATGAATATTTAAAATAAAAGCTCCAAATGATTGACCTTACCCATCTATAAGAGTTTCATCTATTTCTGTCTCTTCTTCAATCCTTTTCTTATCTCACTCTTTATTGTGGTTTGTAGCACTTGGCTCATCCTCTTATTCTTTGCAATCCATTCACCGAATGTTCCCTTTTTTTTTTTACATTGATAGCATTCAAGCTCACATTTTTTTGCTTCATATTACCACATATGTGGCATTTCTTAATGTTACAATTATTAATTAAATATCCTTTTCCCCACAAAAATAAGTCTTTGGCTGCCCTCAATATTTCACAATAGCCCTGTTACCAGCAACATTTACAGCACTTGGAATACATACAGTTTTATCCATTTCCATTTTCAGAATAATATTACAGTCCCTTGCATCAGTCCATAAACCCCTATCATCATAAACTTTTGATATGTCTTATTATTTCTTTACATGCATTTTTTTAAATGTCCTTTTAAAGTCTGTCTTATCTAATTCCATTCAGAATTGTATGTGTACCTTCTTTTTAGTTTCTCACAAAGATGACCTTATTATATATTCATTCAAAGGATTGTTATTCTGTCTTTTTACATACTCGCACAAATATGTTTCCATGGCTTGCACAGTGTCAAAAAACATGTCATAAACTCTCTCTTTGTTGTTGTTGTTGTTGTGTCTTTCGGCTTTTTCCCGGTTAGGGGTCGCCACAGCGGAACTCCGGTCCGCTAATGATTGGCAGTAGATTTTTACGTGCCGAGTTGCCAGCTCTGACGCACAACCTTCAACGAAGGTACGCCCATTCATGCATGCCTCCACACAGAAGACGCTTTAGCAGAGAATCGAACAGGACAGCGTGTTACTGTGAGGCGACAACGCTACCACAGCACCACCATCGCAGTGCAAACTCTCTCTTTGTTAATTAGAATAAATGGTCTTACCTTTTGAATCTTTATTCCCTATGGTAAAGCAACATCGTCCAGATCTTGTATTTATTCATTTCCTTTTCTTTTCTATTCTGTATCATTGCTACAGACTTTCTTTTCATGCTGTCTTCTTCTCTTTTCCTGTCTCTCTCTCTCTCTCTCTCTCTCTCTCTCTCTCATTCTGATGTAATTGCTGATCCTTTTTTTGTTCTTTGCCTCCGACATCCTTTCCACCCCCTTCATTTATCTTCTGCATTATGTCATCCTAGGAAATCTCATTCTCTGATTCACTCTGATTCATTAAGTCCTGTAATAAATTATCCCACAATCCTCTCGACTGGAGGTTTGTAACCACACCCTCCTCTACTGCTGTTTCCTTGGTTTGCTCAAACAACACCTTCTGAAACTCATCCTCCATAACACCACATACTGTCTCTAAGCTGGCATTCACCTCCTTTCTCTGCTGCTGTTCTGTCTCATGCAGTATCATCCTAGCCACCTCCTAATCAGAACGGGACATGTGCACGTATTCTCATTCCATCAACGTGAGTACAGATCACGAGTAGGGAAAGTTCCCATGCCCTTGCCAAATTTACCCTAGTAGTATAAATACCATGCCAGATCACCCCTGAAAAATGGCAACTAGCATATTGGGACTAAACCTGTCACCAAAGGATGGATAAATAGATAGGTAGGTAGATAGACAGATAGATAGATAGGTAGATGGTTTTGAATTCAGCAGTGTACTCCAGTCATTCAGCATTTATGTTTCAGTTAGTTTTCCAAATGCATTGCAGTAGGCATTTCTTCGTATGCATTTTGAAATGAAAAAGCCATTTCACTCATGTAACAGCACTAGGTGTAATCTGTCATATATAGGAGAGTTCAGGAGTTTTATTGTTTCAGCTGTCTTGTGAGAAACTTTAACTGCAGCTCTCTTGTGAGAAACTGTAACTGTATTCAGTTTCAGGCTCTAAAAAGTATGGTTCAGTACTAGAAAAAACATTAATTTCTCCTTTCACTTGTATAGGTCTTTAAAAAATGCCTGGTAATTCAAATGCTGATGTACGTTTCTTTGTACTTACTTATTTACATTTTTATTTCATATTATGGTCTAGTAATTGCTACCACATTACTAAACTGATTATCTGTAGAAATGGCAAAGCAGATTGTCTTGTTTCCTGAAAAGGTTGTAGTACTTAATCAATAATTTAACTGGTAACAAGAAAAAATAATCTAAAGCTTAGTATACCAATTTAAAGTTCTGTTTGGAGGATCTCATATCTCCACAAACACAATTCCTATCATGGATGGAGATTCATTCCCTGTCCAAAACCCCCACTGAATGTTTAAGGAAGGCGTGTAGTGGCGCTTGGATACAGGAGATGGTAGGAGATGTGGGTCACCTTGTCCAGCTTCCCTATCCAGAAATGAGTTATTTTCATATTTGACACAAATATCTAGACACATTTTTAGCTTCACAGAAAATGGACAGAAAGGAATATTAGTCATCTGTAGCACTTTTTTTCTGATCCCATAACATCCTTCTTTTCCATCTCCATGCATTCTAGATTATGTACAGATTGGCAGGATCCGTCAATGCAGGTGTGTAACTAGATGGTGAAACATATGTAGGGAGATACAGAGAGACACAACTAGATATTTTCATACATTGTAAAAGAGGCATCTTTGTGGACTCTAGACACTGCATGTTATTATACATACATTTATAATACCTATAAATAATATGATGATATACATCCTGAAGAGATGTTAATGCAAACCCAGGCTGTTTTTGAGATAATGCCTTACAAGTCAAGGTGTGTAGTCCTATTTCTTCAGTATGTAATGCAGCAAGCTTTATTGTGCTTATGAAATGGCATAATTTATTGTTATGTAGTAACTGTTTAACATTTTTTTCTGGGATTGGGTACTTTTTAGCTCTGCATTGGGTATATTATTCTACTCATCTCTATTAATCAGTCAGATGCCCTAGTTTTCCAAACCAATTTTATATATACACACAAACACACCACCAGCCCCCGCACACACACACACTGTTCCGCCAGGACATCTTTGCACTTTATTAATCCAATAATTACAAAGAATACACTGAGATGTTTTCTGTTATCTACAACGCTTTACAAAGATAATGCTGTAGAATGGTATCAGAATGGTCTAAATGTTTGGTGGCAGCCATTACTCATGCATTCTTTTACATGCTGCCTGGAAACTCTATGCCTGATTTTATGGGAATGGGGCTGTTAGCCAAGACATTGCAGACATCTGCTGAAACTAGTACTGAGAGTTATTTTGTTCCTGATGAACACCCAGCAAATCAGCACAGAAATGGATAGAAGGGACTGCAGTCAACGGCTTTATCAAAAGGATGGCACACCTCATCAGTACATTGCCTCTGCTGTATTGTACAGGTATGCTATTGTTACAGTAGTGACTTCAACCAACATCTGCATCTAGAACCCACAACCTTCAGGTTCTATGGTAGATTTGCTGCATCTGCAACTAAATGTTGTGGAGACATGTACATATGTGAAAGATCTATTGTTTGGTTAGTGAGAACTCCAGGAATGCAAATGGGATGAGTCAGAGTCATCCGTGTTTACATTTCCTGGCATGATTTTTACATTTATCTTCATTGCTGAAAAATAGTAGTTATGTCAGGCATCTTATTTTCTTTTGGGATATTCTCTATACATGTGGGTTAATAACTGTGGACTAAGTATATACAAGTAAAGGGGATATGGGGAGGTGAAGCCCCCCTCCCCATTAAGGCTACTGTGGGGCATGCCCTCCTGAAAAATACTTATTAAACTTGTCTTAGTCATGGTTTTAATGAGTTTGTCTCACCCAGTTGGATTTTGCCAACTCGTAGTGGATCGCATATTTATGTGCATCCTGTAAGGTATGGAGATTGTGCATGGTAAAGATATTATTGCACATACAGAGGTGTTGTAAGGCATAGGACAAAGGGCAATGCATTAGATTCCCTTGGCCTGTGATAATATCTGTACTACGCACTGTCTGAAGTTCATTACTGCAGTTATAAAATGGGCATTTTTTTCGCAGATTGAATGTTATATTTTGTAGTTAATGTGTTGCAAGTGTATGTTTTGAAGATTAATGTAAAATAGTTACTTTGCACATTCAACTCACAGGAGCACTGAGGTCTTGCATTATCTTGGTGCGACAAGTGGTTTTTCCCAGTCAAAGAAAGGGGCAGCCATAACAGTCTTTTGTATGGTAATGTTACCACCCCCATTTCATTAAAAAGAGAGAGTTATTCGGTGGGCATTACATAAATGGGCATGGATTTTATTAGGTAGGCAAGGGAGAGCCCTTACTTGGTGCTAAGAGTATGTATTGTCATGCACATCACTGCATAAAGTGAGACATCCAATCAGTGACCCCCGTTACTCATCATGTGGTAGTCTGTCTCGGCTAAGTAATAGTTACCAGTCTCCTTCAGGAGTAAATGGCTGTGAGAAGAAGCCCACCCCCAAAGGGCAAAATACATTAATTCCCTCTCTCCCAGGAGCAAAGTGCATTAATGCACTTTCATTTGAAGGGCTAGAATAGTGTTTCACCTTTGCAATATGAATTGGTACTTACTAAACTAGTGCTGATACTGAAAAAAAAAAACAAGATTTTACTATAAAAGTAAAAATCATCCTCCTCTGTCTTACAACAGCTTTATTTCATTTCATTTGATGTTTAAAAGGCATATGACCTAGTGATCAGAAATGTACTTTTTGTATTAGTTTAATAGTTAGTAAAATAATTTTATTTAAAAAAAATGATTATATTATAATCTTATACAAACATTTGAAATAGTACCATGAATTGTATCATGAAATTACCTCCAATTATGAGTATTGCTTTTCAGTTTTTTTGATATTACTACCAATAAAAAAAGTTTTGAAAAATATTTTTTTCAGGAAAAAAATAATATCTTTGAGCTGCATTAATATAACTGATCATCTTAATTAAACAACACAGTTTTTCTTGTACATAAATTCAAATCCACATGACTGTAAACAGAATCGTGAATGTAAATGAGGTCTGTTCTTGCCTCCCCATTGTTCTTTATGGCAACAGAGTACTAACTCCCCCATAATTAGCTGCATAGAAGTAGGGGTAGAACCTGAGGTATTTTCTTTTTTTTTTTTAAATTGATGCTGATGACGTAGTCCTAATACTTTCTAATCTATGCCAAGGAATGAGACAAATGATCTCATTGCATTTGCCTGAGTAACGTTTTTGAGCATATCTCAAAAACATTACAACTGACAGAGTTCTGAACATCAGGGACAATTAAAACTTACATCTGTATAGACTTAGATCTACACAGAGGATAGAGGGTGATGAGAGGAGTGTCACCCTCTTCCCAGGTGACATAATGCCTAAATGCCCTGCCTCCCTTATGCAAGCAACTCATCATTTTCATGTGAGCACCTGACAAAGTGTGTATTCCAGGCATGTGCACATCCCCCACGTCAGTAGGGAGGCACACAGGCATGGCCCATCTTCCTTTGTGCTCTGCCTCTTTTGACATCCAAGCTGCTAGTCTAGCCATGCTTCTTCAGTTATAGTCAGAGCTTTATCTCTGTAGGCCACAAAGCAGGAGGGGAAGTCAAGTACCTTGTCGTCCTACAAAATCAAATCATCCCTTTTTCCTGAAACTGAATCACCTGGGAATCTATGTATGCTGTCATATCCTTTATTTTGTCTATTACATGTAATATGCATTTTTCTGTGTAAACAACTTTATAATTATCATGTAAGATAAAGGCACTCGCGCGCACACACATATATATTATATATATAATATATATGTAATATATATATTTATATATATATATAATATATATGTAATATATATATTTATATATATATATATATATATATATATATATATATATATATATATATATATATATATACGCACACACACACACACCATTTTAATCTGGTGAATGCACCTTTCTGTGAGCTTGTATTGAAATACTGAGATTAATTCAGTTTCTTCAGGTTAATGACTAAGAACATAGCTGTCCTATCGTGTATTATTAGGAGTCATTACCTATACATATCAGCATTGTTCTGTTTTTGCACTGTTTTATTACACAGAATGTTGTACTGCTTTGTGTCCATAGATGAGGAAGTCTAATAAAAATAAGACATATCTCCTTATACCTTGTAAGAAACAAATGTTAAGTGTCCATTGCTTGCAGTCACTTTTAACTGTTGTCTATAGGATTAACTGTAACTGATTTAGCTTTGATGTTAGACCACTTCAACAAACGAGTGACCATGCAAAATGTCAAAGACTTGAACCATTGACACTTACTGTTTTTTCTATGTATATTTTTGTTTGAGCTTTCCTTCTCCATGTGAAGTTAATTGGTCTTTCATAGTAAGTAAAATTAGCCTTTACACCTACCAAATGTGGTTGTACTTATTGGTTCATTATAAACTGGAGGTCTAGCGTCTCCTGATTCCCCTTCAAGGAGGGGGCATAACTTCTCTATCATCACTCATGGTGTTACACAGCTGTGGAGAGGTGGTCTAGTTTTACTAACCCTGGGAAATGCTTAACTTCCTTTGGGGAAGAGACATATTGCTGTTAGTACAAACATTTATGTGGACATTTCAAAAAAATCTAAAGAATGGTCTCTTTCCTTCTTATTAAACTAAATCGGTGATCAAGGACATACTTGGATGACTGTTCTAGTATTAAGACTGAAATCATTGTTTTGGAGGATGTGCACATAAACTGGGACTCTCTTGATGACCCATGCTCATTTGTAAAAGTCATTATTTCTGACCTATACCAGTTCATTATACTGCACACTATAGTACACAAGACCTCAGTCAGGGCAGGGTCATTATTCTGGATTCAGTACTTTGTTCTCAGTTAAACAATATTAATGCAGTTGAGGTGCTTCTTGACTCCTTATGGCATTAGTCCTGAAACTGTGTTCTGCATTGACTGATAAGGTTCATTGCTGAAAGCATTTGGATACAGCCAAGGTAAATTGTTAAATCATAAGCCAGCACCAATGGCATAGAAGGATACAGCCATAACTATGGCTAAGGTAATCCAAGTTTGATTAGCAGCTGAGGCATGTGACAGAGATGGTAGGAGAGGATAGGCATTGCTATCATGGGGGGGGGGGGTGTAGGATTCATACTGCCATAATCACTTGGAGGAGGGTTGGCATGGTGTAAGTGTCCTGGAGTGGTCTTGTAGGGCACCAGTTCACTGTCTTGTGGTAGCCCTTATTAATGAGTCCACAGAAGAAAGCACAAAGAAGAGAGAGGGTGAATTGTGTGTCCAGCAGTGATGTAATTAGCTTGCCCCCTTCCCAGCTGGTGGGATTAGGTCATTCATGTTATTATGGGGATTCCACCTCTACAAAGAGACTGGTCATAAGTGGAGTCCCTCAGGAATCAATCCTTGGACCACTCCTTTTTGGAATTTACTTCTCAGAAGTCAAGGCCGATGTCATTGGCATCTGGTTGACTAAATTTTAAGATGATTACAAATTAGGCACTGTCATTGAATCTCACACTGACACAAATGTTCTCCAGGAGGGGCTGACACAGACAAGCAACTAGTGTCAAAGTCATGGACTAAAACTAAATGCCAAGAAATGCATAATATCCTTTGGGAAGTCATCCATCGCTGGTAACTGTCATACTGACAACACACCCCTTAGAGCTGACCCAGTAGTCAGTGACTTAGGGACACAAATAGATAGTAATCTAGCCTTTGATCCTCATGGGTCTACAGTGGTGAGGAAATCATTCTATGTTGCGCAACTTATAAACAATGGTATGGCATCTAAGTCCAAGGAAGTCATTGCTCCACTGTATTTGGCATTCATCAGACCTATCATTGAGTAGAATGCCCCCTTTGGTATGTACCAAACCAGGTATAGCCAACATCTGGATCATCCACAGAGCTTCCTCACTAAAAGAATACAAGACATAAGTAATATGTCCTATGAAGACCACCTCAAGGCCCTATCCCAGTATTCTGTCTCCTACAGGCTTTTGAGGGGAGATCTATGCCTGGCATACAGGGCATTGTCAGACCCCCATTCTGATGGACCTCCTGCATATTCACTAAATAAACAGTACCTGAATTACCCATCCTAAAGACTTGAACCTTGCCTGTCATATAAATAGGACCTGCTGGAGAGACAGGTATGTATCCCAGAGACTACTCCGTCTATGGAACAGGCTCTCCATCCATGTGAAGCAGAGTTCCTCTGTAATCCAATTCAAGTGCAACCTGGACAATTGGATGGGAAACTGGAAAATCATCCCTTGTGTGGCACTTATGTCTTTGATGCAAACAGGTAACCAGTAAATGGTTCATCTCCCAGGTCCATACTTACACTTTTCAAGGGTATCAGAACTTGTCAGAGATTTTGGATGCATGGCTAGGCTTAAAACGGCCCTTGTGGTCATTAGCCTAGTAAACGTCTATGAAACCTATAAGATGATCCTGTGATGCATGCAGTGTGACAAAGGCAGATGTATGTGTGATGCATGAACTGTGACAAAGATTATAGTAGGGATGCTAGTAAGGATACAAGTAGAACTCATGGTTGCCTGAATGACTGCCCCTCTGGATGGCTGTCATTGTCATAATAATAGAAACTCCTCACTGCAGAGGAATGAATGGGCTCAAATCCATTTGATGGAAGCTTGATGTATGCAGCCACATGGTCAAAAATAATGTAGAAAAAATAGTGTTAGGCACTGAGTGCCCCCCCCAAAAAAAAAATCCACCAATTAGTGATTCATATTGTTTTTTAAATTAAAATTGTGCTACAGTTGGAAGAATTGTCCATTTTTAAGTTTTTCAAAGTTAAGTATAGCTGTAGTTCCCAAGATGACCCCTGTCCTAAAAACTACAATGATCCAAAAGGGAAAAATTGGTTTAATTACAGCAAATTTACTAGGCACACACTTTTAATGGTAACAAAAAAAAAACCTTAAGCGCATCTATAGAAATCTTGTCATAGGTTGTAGAAAGGACTTTCTGCCCAAGTAACAACTGAATCCCACTTCCTTTAAAATTTTCCAGAGTGGCATTAGCATGCTTCTTCATCTTTGTTGTGCATCATTATTGTGATGCCCTCGCACTGGCTCAGTAATCAAGGAGCCTCAATCCTCACTACTAACACCAGTGAGGGGTGTCCACATTGGCGAGGATAACAAATAAACACACAGTAAAGTACAACTTCCTTTAAGAGCACACAGAGATCACAGTAAGTCTGAGGCTGGTTTCTCCCTTTCTCTCCAGATCCCCAATAAGACTCCCCACTGGCACAGCTATGGGGTACAGATCTCAGCCAAGTAGTCGAGCCAAAACCTCCAGTGCCCTCTCTGTCCAACGAGGGCTTCATGTCCCTTCCCAAGTAGCTGACACACACACACTTTGAGATTTGGTTTATATAAAAACGCACAGACACACCTGGGGAAGGCTGGCACAGGTTCACAAGCTATGCCCCCTCCTGCCAGGCTATACGGTAGTAATCACTGCCACCAAGTATTCTTATCAGTAACTAAAAAGTCCCTTACCAAAGGGTGTCCAATTATTACTGTACAATATTATTATCCAGTTAGTAAGTGTGATGAATAGCAAGGCTTATTGTTAATGGTTTGTACAGTATCACTATATACATGCAATGTACTCTAGAGCTTAAATTATCTCTACACGAAATAGCCACACTTGAAAAGTTTAAAAATATTCAATAATAAATAATAAAAACACAAGGCAAATCTCAATTCAACACAGTGCTAGTCAGGAGTTCAGAAATCACAGGAAAATGCTTAAATACTACTGTATAATAGTCAGACATAAATATAGAAAACAGCTAGACTAAATTCCTACCTAACTCTAAGAGCAATCACAGCTCTAAATAAACTTGGATATATAGCAAAGGCAGAGTACTGGTGAGTGGTGTTCTTCAGACAAAATCCAAAATGCTCTGATTCTCTCTCTGAGAAAGTCTTAAAAGTAATACATCACTGCTGACTCATTTTAGATTGCATCATTCTTCTCTTGTTCCCAGGCTAACAGAAACTCAGAGTTTTAACATTTCTTTGATCTTGCACCTGACCAGGAACCTGCAGCAATAAAAGACATTATATATGTAACAATCTAGCAATTAACTCTGGTCTCAAAACAATAGAAGGAATTCCTCAGTCCAGACATTGTCTCTGAGCTTTGAGATCAAATAGTCATACAATGCTGGACTTATCTGCTTTCTTCAAGCAGAGTGCATTGTGGTTACATTTTTGAAGTTCAACATTTATCACAGTTTTCTTGCATTTAAGAGGACAAGCCTGTGGATTATATTCATATTTGCAGTGTCATAGAATTATCTACAAAATTCTATCTAGCTTGGCTGGCAGCCTTCACATATCGTCACAGTTACCTTCTGTTTCCCATGGTATTCTAGCTTGAAGAAGGCTAAGACCCTACGCTCAGGATGCTACACCAGTTGATTATGTCCTGGTGAAATAATTCTGGTTCCAATTCTGTCCATTGTTTTCAGAGTTTTCAGCTCACAGAAGTGGAAAGGACTTCAGTAATGAAGCTCTTCTCAGAAGCAAAACTGCCAGATGGGCAGCAGTGATAAGCTGACAGTATTAAATATGGTCATACCTCATTACTTAACCCATTTGTAGAATTCCCTGAATCCATAGTTCGTGTGTTCAACTTTTTGCATTTCCTTTGTCTCACTGCTGACACCCAAAATAACTTTCAAGAAGGTCACCTAGCAGACATTTTTATATTTTCATTATTCTAATTCTAAAGAATAGCCTAAACAAAAGCATACTACTTGCGCGTATACACTTATATTTGTCAAAAACCTTAGACAGTACTAGTTACTTTCATTTGATTAGCTGTGTCCTAGATACTGGCTAGAGTCCTTTGTGTGCCTCATGGTTTAAGATCTACTTGCAAGGAATGCATTGTACCACTAAGTTGGACAATGACTAGTGTAAGCCTTAAATTGTATGTGAATCATGTCTACAAGGTTCAAATTCAAGGTCTTGCTGTTCAGCGTATTTATAGATCATATGTGATGCATAGCTCTCAACCTTCCATCCCCAAAATGAAGTGCACTAGTCCTCATAATGTGGAAAAATGGACAAGATGTGAAACACTTACTAATGGCAACTTCAGCTAGGAAGGTCACCGGATAGTCAAAATATGCTGGTTTTACTTATAAAAATATTCTTTAAATGAATTAATGTGATTAATTTCTATTTACCATGGATATCAGTTAAAAATGTTCCTAACACTGTATGGGTGACAGACTGTGGAACTTTACGTAACGTGAACTTTTTAAGACCCCAAATGAGGTACGTTCCTTGTAACGAGGCACATTTAAGAGGTATACACTGTATTAACCTACACTTCATCCAGGATGCAGACTGTTCTACTCTTCTTTGTGAAAGTAGTTCAGTTTCTGTTGTCTAGGCTTTCAGCAAACAAGACAGGATGAATGATGGGAGGACTCTGTATTATCACATGAAAACTTCCTAGACAACAATTGCTATTCTGTGCTAATAAATTCAGACTTACTTACTAATCTAGGTATATCCACTGTGAAAGGTGATTGTGTGTAATGAATGACTTAGCCAGATATTTCAGTGTTCTTCTGTTATATCTCTTTGTGTTTGATAAACATCAAAGTTCTTATCAAAAAATGTAACAAAATAGGTGAGTGTTCTCTATCTTATTAATGTCGTACCTTTCTATGACTCTGAAATCAGTTCATTTGATTCTATTCCATACAGATCATTATTTTTTTTTATAATCCATTCCGTCCTAAGAAACTTCAATCTAGCCATTGCAAGATGGTAAACATTCCACTTTGTGGGGTTTGATGCTGTTGTGGAGTTTTTATACTTACACAGGCATCTTGGTTATCAGAGCATAAGAAAATAAATGAATAAAAAGACAGACAAAGCCTTGTGACAGTAGTATCCAGTCTTCCTTTGTGTTTTTATCCCTTCCTAGCTGTACAAGGTAGACATATAGTCAGCTTACACACTTTCCCTGGCAGCAGAGGCCGACCAAATAGTAGAAACTCTTCATCACAGCCTAAAGTTCAAAAGTACTGTTTGTTTTGGCTATGTTTACCAAACCCCTTGCAGGCAGGGAAGGGTTTTTCTTTATGATTCCATGCAGTATATGCAAAATCTCCAAACTGTTGCAATGCACAGATTTTTTTTTCTGTTTGAGGTATTTTTGGATGAAGCAGACTGTTTCTCCTGAAAGCAGTGCTTCCTGGCCTACAGGATGCAACTAGATTGGCTTCAGATAATTGAGATACAACCGGGGTGCAGACTGCTGGGTAGATGATCTTCTACACCCTTGTGTTTTCTGTAGTAAACTCCTCCATTATGTTTGCTTTTCCCCATGACACATACTTTGACACACACATTCTACTTTATCATTTACTAAAGTTACTTTTTTATTATAACGGGAGTTCTTTGATAGGTTCATCCTTTCCACCAGTCAGATTTCTACAAATTACTGAAAGAGCCCATGGCTGAAAATGCATGTGCACCTCTTCTGATATGTCCAGATGTCCTGCAGTAGATGCATTAGGGTACTCATTGCCCACGTTTTCCTACTCATTTTTTTTTGTCCTGTTTGCACATTTTAGGTTGTGAGCCTAGCTGCCATTAGCAAAATATATCAGTTCCCATGCCTTACAAATCAGCTCAATATCCATAAGGCTATCAAATAACCACTCAAGATGTACACTGGCTTTACTGTACTGTCTGGGTGATGATCACAGTGTCAAGCACTGCTACAAGTGCTACATGTTCATTTGCTACTCAATATTAGAAGGACAAAGTCTTTACCTCACTTTTTACTAAAACGATGGCAAAGGTCTGAAGCACCTCACATGTCAATTAATGAGTAGGAACCCCATACAGCCCCAGACATATGCTAGAGAATCACCACAGGGGCCAAAGCTCAGCAGATAGGTTTAAGATTAGCCTTTCAGAAAGTAAGACTGCCTCCCACAACAGCTGAGATTGTCCTGAGATGATGAGGATTCAACCCTACTGCAGCCATCCACCTCAGCAAAAGTCAAGGAAACTGGTGGATATTATCTTCAGAATGCTGGCACTGCCCAGCCCCCAGTTAATCAGATGGTTTCTGAAGTCTTTCAGCTTAAACTCAGGGTTTGATCTTTTGAGTTACCTAGTCACAGATCCAGGAATCTTGTGGCCGATGTTTTACCTCCTTTCATCTCTATGGTTGTTACAACCCCAGCCAGTTCTGGTTCAGGGAGGGCTATTGGGTCATATTTGTCATTTGTATGTCTCATGTAATAAAACTGCACAAAATGGAACTATCTTACTTCAGAATGCAGTGGGTCATTTATATATCTCGTGTAATAAAACTGCACAAAATGGAACTCCATTGCTTCAAAATGCAGTTAACTGTTAAGTTTCTATGGTGTCAAGAAAATCACTGCTCATTTAAAAAGTATGCACTTTTTGATTCTAAAGTATGCCCTCTCAGCTAAAAAGACAGACCTTTACCACCAAATTAAATAGCTATTATATTTTATTTCTCTTAAGGCTCAGAAACGATTATCTTTGAATTACAAATGACTGCCCTTTAGCGATACGGGTACTAGAGGTTAACCATCAGCATTGTGTAAAGCAGTAAATTCAGACCTAGATATGTAGAAATTGTCATAGAAAAATGTCTCTCAGAAAAAAATACATCTTTCCAGTTGAGACTAGTCAGAGCATGGTGGTATATCCTGCATATTAGGTTTTCTTTCCTTCCCATCACTTAATACATTGTTTTGTTGAAGCATAGAGATGCCTGAAACTTCCACATGCCTAATGGTGTATAGACTGTTGACTTGTGGTGCTGAGTTAGTTTATAACTCTGCTTTTTCAGTAACTGAAAAAATACATGCTGTGCTTTTCAGCATTTGTAGCAATAAATACCTGATAAAGTGACCAAAGCCAATAATACTACAGGAGACTCCCTCTTCTTCAACTATACAGCCAAAATCTGGAACACGCTACCTAGTCATGTAACATCAACTACTTCCTTATCTCACTTTAAAAACATACTAAAAACTGACTTATCTATAACATGACTATGGTCATGTACTACTCCTGGTTTGACTGTCATTTCTCTATCTAAGGAATTAGTACTTAAAAGGGTAATGACACCTCTCTTTTTGTCTTTTTACATGACAGCCACTGATTTTTAATCTATAAACCGGTTCTTGCATGTACTCAGTAAAAATGATCAGTATTGTATTGTATCCATTTCTCTGCTTCATATGATGTATTTTAATTAGGGTATATACAACACTGTTCTTTTTATGCATTTCTCTGCAGTAGATGATGTACTTTGTTTTGTCAAGATGTACTTAACACTTTAACATTTTATTATGTAGAATCTTGTATATATACTTTGTGTACACTTAAATGTTGTATTGTAGAGCTTTTCTTCCCGAGCCTCTGCTGAAAAAGGACTTGTGTCCAGTCGGACTTTCCCGGTAAACAAATTTAAAATAAAATAAATATTTAATTGTGCACATGGCAGATTTTGCAATAGTACAATACAAGTTCTGTTTTTCTTTTTCTTTGCCTACTTTATTTAACATACATTGCTTTACACTTCTTGAAGTCATTGCAAATGGTGTTTTTTTCTGTGATAACTGATGTTTATTCCTTTTATAATAAGCACTTACAGATTGCATGATTTAACAAAATGTAAATAAATATGACTGGCTAAATGAAGGACTGTTGATTGATGTTAATTTTCATATACAAAATTAGTTCATCCAACCTATTCTTTCTTCCATTCCTTCTGGGTCACATCTGTAAGCAGCTGGTACATTTAGCTCTTCTTCATGGAATCTGATAATGTCCTGTTAGTCCTATTCTAACCCGATGGTATTAGGAGTTATTGTACTTCCATGAGTACTTAGTGACATGTTTCCACACAGTTGTGCACCTTAACCTAGATAACTCCTATGACCAGACAGAGTACTGTCCGAAATCTAAAAAAAAATGCATCCAATTTTGTGTTATTGACTTTGGACAGGCTCCTTCGACTGCATATAAACATGCAAGTTAGTACTTCTGTTCACAAATTACAGTATGAGAGGATCATGGAGTTCAGAGACAGATTACTGACATTTTTTTGTTGGGGAGATTTCAGAGGACACAAAGATATAATTAGGGTTCGTGATTTTTTCCAGGGGTCAGAGGCCATCTAAACATCGTGGTCAATATTTGACTTTATTTTAACATCAGAGGTCAGTTACCTAATAATTATCCTCAATGAAAATAAAAATTTGTGTCATCTAATTTTCAAAGACATCTTCTCTAGATCCAAAAAAAACATTCTTGAATATAATAACCCTTCTGGCATATAGTTGTTTAAGACCATACATTTTTCTAATTAAAAAGATCAGTGATATCCAAACCCTGAGATATCCAGATGGGCTGGTGACCTGGTCTCTGAGCTTGGTCTCATTTAGACTCTGTGGAGATGTGTCTAGCCATTTAAGCCACAAAAGGATCCAAAGCTCCTTGACCTCCTCTTCCATCAGAGAACAAATGATTATCCAGTACCAGGTTAAAGGATCTAAGCCTTCATCAACAGATGAATTAGACATGTTTACAAAATCAGCTCGTATCCTAGCACATCCCTACTTCTGGAACAGATTTCCACTATATCAGCCAGAGTAACACCCTTGCCACCCTGAAGGTAAACTTAAATAATTGGATGGGTAGCCTGAAATCCACCCCCCCCCAGAAATGTATTTTGTGTTGTCTTCGAGGCTGGTGGGAACTGTTGAATACGGTAGTTATTGTCTGGCTTCTAGAGGTTTACAGACTACCTTGTATTAAATTACAAATCTATGAATCAAAATAGTTCTGAGTAAAAGACACTTAAGTTGTAGTTGAAGTACATTCTGACTTAGATCATGACATGTCAAGAAAAGCCAAGGCAACTGATTATATTAACACAACAGAATTTAACTTAAACACTATTGTTTGTGTTTCATTTTATTTATTTGGTTGATTATTCATTCATTTATTTATATATATATATATATACACACACACACACACACACACACACACACACACACACACATCTAGCAGCTCTACTTTAGTTTATTAGCTGAACTCCCCCACTTAAGATATAGTAGTTGTATGGCTGTGTGGACGACTGATGCACACATACCTTTTACAGTCTGGACTGCTCCTGTCAGAGCACATAGCTAACATTTACAAATATGATTAATACTATTGATTATGAAACATCACTAGTAAGATATTTATGCAAGGAAGAATATATAGTCTCTTATCTACCCATATGACTGCAGCACACTTCTGATAAATCAGAAGTCTGACATCACGTCAACTGAGTGTCACTGTTCTAGCACAGGGACTGGAGATGGAAATGGAACTGGAAAATCTGGAAAGAAACTAGAATGGGACATTGTTATTTTTAGAGTCATTTTTCAAAACAAGTTTCAACAGAATCAAGAAAATTCACCCAGTTGTCTCAGATAAACAGCTCTTGGTCTGTTATCACATGTTGTGGATTTCAAACATCCTGCATTGTCTAAGATAATGAGTTGTGATAAATTTTTGAAGGAGCAAGAACACTCGTGATGTGTATCATGTTATCCTCTATTCAAATACATTAGGTGCATTTTTTGGAGCAGTGTTCTCAGGTTAAGGCTCATCAGAATCTACTCCAGTACTCCACTGCTTCCAGTATGGCATCTTCCTTTGTACCATATGTGACTTTGGTTAATTAGTTTTCTGCACTGCTACACCTGTTGCTACCCATTTTCTTCTCCCCTTCTAACTTTAGGCATATTTGTTGGCCTGGTTGAAAGATAGGTAGTTGTGCAGAATAACGATTTTTGTAGAACATTTGATGTGAAGCTTTAGCTTGTTAATTTTTTTGTTTAACTGAATCACATGGAATTGTTTTAGGCTCACATTTTGACTTAATATCACATTATTCCATATTTGATTTAACACAGGAGAACAGATACACACTTAAATATAACGGAAGGAGTATATTTATGTTTGTGGGAACATGGGGGAATTTCATAGCCTAGTATCATCCTATGAACCTGTGTTTGTCGTCCATGCAGTAGAGGTAAGCGTTTACTCCTGTGTCACCAAGTAGAACAGCTTGATATGTCATGCGACCTCTCTGAGGATCAGATTGTCTCAGTATATTTTTAGAGCTGTTTGTACTGGTCTGCCAGCTTCAGGAGGACTTGATGTAGTATGTTGGGAGGGTGGCCTAATGGTTAAGGTGTTTGCCTTACAAACACAAGGTGCAGGGTTTGAGTCTCACAAGGGATAATTGGCTAGGCTTAAAATGGCTCGCAAGGGCAGTTAGCCTAGTACTAACCTATGAACCTATGTGTAAAACCATAGTCAACTATAAATTGTTGGAACACAGTCGGCACAAACTGTACCATTGTATATAACCATTTCAATATGTATTCCATATTTTGAAAATATGGTATTGAGCCAAGCTGTTATTCGTTGTCCCATTATGGTTCATACATATCGTTTCTGTGTCATGAGATTAATAGTCCACAACTATGACACCGATTTTGCCTTCATACTCACACATGCCAGCTGCTATCTTTTGCTAAGGAACTTGTTGGAAGGGTGTTGGCTTTAATGGTTCTCTTTTTCTGAGATGGTTTATGAACAATAGAGGTGGCACTAAGCTTTGCATTATGTTGGTTGATGCTTAACCATCAAACTGGTGTCTTGGGTGTTTCTCAACATTTGTGAGCCCTTGATGACCATCATGAACTTGATGTTGCACTTCAGCTTGCTCTGATGGGGGTACTACTGTTCTGTCTTGATATAGCCATCAGAAAGACATCCTACCCTGATAGTTGTGCTCTGATTATGTAGTACTTGTATCTGAGCTGTTTGGTTTGTGTCCAGTAGTTTAACCTTCCAACTAGACTTTAGAGGATAAGAATTCATAGTTCAGGGACATTTCTGGTAACTTATTTTAGCTTTTCTAGTCCCTTGGTAGCTGTGGGCCTGGTTGTGATCATGCTCTGCAGCACGTTTTTCAGTATCTGGCAATGGCTGGTCATATGTAAGATTAATGGGTAACATGTCTGCCACGACTGTTTGTTTTCCAGACACGAGCTGCTCTGGCATTCACCCTTCTCAGTCTCATTAACAGTCATTGACATCAGGGTGGTACTTTGTCTAGATAGTATGACTTAATGACTGAAACTGATAGTTTGTAGTCAGCCTAAAGCTCAGCACTCTAGCTTAGGTAGATATGTGGAGAATCTTTAACATGCCTATGCACTCACAAGGTGCTCTTTACCAGGCTGTGAATGCCTCTGTGCAGCATTGATTAACATTGTGGAGAAACAGGCATCAGGACATAGCACTTTATCCATTTGTAGTAATGTAGTACCTAAGCCATAGATACTAGCGTCAGCACTCACTATTGTTGGTTTGGTGACATCAGACTGTACTAGTGCTGGAGCTGCTATTGGTATTTCTTTCACTTTGCTGAAAGCTTGATAGTGAGCATTTTTGCACAATTGGGATTTTTCTTTTAACAGTTAAGGAATGTAGTGCAGTTGAAAGATCTGATGTGAACTTGCCCAGGAAGTTAGTCATGCCTAGGGCTTGTCTTATCTCAGTTACACAATGGTGACTCTTTAGTTCAGCTGCTGCTCCAAACTTGGTGGCATCTTTTCTGATTCCACTAGCACTGCCAAAGTACTGGGGACCAGTCCTTACAAAGCAACATTTGCTAGGTTTAGCTTTGTCCCAGAACTTTTAGCAGATTAGAGCACTGCTTTTAACCTCGAATCATGTTTCTGTTTATCTGGGCCATATACCAGAATGTCATTCATAGCGACAACAACCAGCTCTGTCAGGAGCACTGAACAAATCAATAATTTTTCAGGTGCTGAGGTTATACTGAATGGCAGCATCTTGAAACAGAACCTTCCAGTTAGAGTAATGAAGACTGATAACTTTTGGCTATCTTCCTCAGGAGGATGGTATAGCAGAGCTCACATGGCTGTAATGGGGATGGAGTAAGAACAGTTTACAGGATCTGTGGAAAGGTCTTCTGCCTAACACCCATCTCTCACCTCCTCAAGGGAATGAATGGGCAGGTAGACTTTCACTGCAATTAATAAATGAGTCCATTCGGTTTGGGAAGGGGAGCCACTGGGCCAATCCTTGGGACTATTAAAAAAAAAAAATAATAATAATAATTTTGTTTTATTGGACTGAGCAGTGTAAAATGGGTAAAATGTTCCCTTTGTGAGATAAAACAGCTTGTTTGTGGTAACATTTGATTTCTCAAAGCTTGGCAAAGCCTTTCACCTCATTGGCACAGTTTTTTTAACTCAAGTGCCATTGTTGTTAATTTGTGAAGACTATTCCTTTTCTGACACAATGTCATAATATACACCACTAGTTACCCAGTAATGTTGAATGGTAGTGTTAGTAATGTAAAGATATGCCAGCATTTTAATCAGAAATGTACATTTTCATCTGTTCAGAATGTCAGCTCAGTAGAAATGATGTTATCAATTCAGTCATCACAAACACACTGACATTAGGCGTTTGATACAGTGCATTTTGGGATGCATACAGTCTTAAAATGGCAGTACTATGCAATGGTTTTAAAGTGACAGTGGCAATACTACATATTTATAGTATGGGTCAGAGGCTGGCATAATGGGTAAGGTGTTTGCCCAAAGACAGAAAGTACAGGGTTTGTTGCACACCTTTGAGAAATTGGATGTGATTAAAATAGCCTCAAGGCCAATTAGCTTAGTACTTCCCTATGAGCCTATGTGTTCAAGTCTACCAACAACACTTGGCTTTAGCCACACAATATTAAGACCAGGGGTGTGGGGAAAGGATTGAAACCTTCTTCATAGTTGGTAATATGAGCTTCCCTTGTGAAAAAAAAACCCTCATCATAGAACAAGTAAGTCATTTTGCTTTCTGTTAACTCAGTTTTTGATGATGGTAGTGTCAGTGAACTGACATGTTGCTCGGCCCTTAAACACATGACTAAGAGAATGACTGAGTGATATATATTTTAAACAATCTTAAATCAAAAGGTGCTGGGCAGTCAGAACCTGTACTAGTTTCAGTGAAATTTTAAAGGATTTTCACTGTGGTTCTGGAAGTGATATGTTGGAAAAGTAAAAGGTGGGAAAATACTGAGAGAAGGAAAGTTGTCTGTTTTAGCAACTTGGAGAGTAGAGAATCCTTTTGTAGAGAGGGGGGACTGAAGTCCCTATGGAGGCAGAGGTAGCAAAGAAATGTTATTTGAAGGCCTTTGCTGTGGTTTGCAGATGTGGAGAAAATCTACCAGACAATGAATTTCACCAGTAGAGATCTCTTTGAGATGACAAATTTCATCTTGCACTGCTTTAGGCTGGGGATAGCAAATAGTACTGTCTTCTACATGTGCAGGTTGGTTTAGCACATTCACTCACTGTCATTGAAAAAGGAGCAAGGCCACTGTGAGTAGTCTGTAATTTTATATTTGGAACACAAGAACATAGGAACATATATGCAAGAGATCACAGGGGACCATAAGATGCCTAGCAATATACACCTTTAAGGAGACAAACTTAAAAGTTCTTACAATTGTTTTTAAGCACTTTGCTTACCTCCCAAATTGAACAGGGCCATACATGATGATCGCTGTGTAAATTTGTGTCTACCCATCCTCAAGGCTGTGCTTAAAGATAGCCAAAGTAGTATTTTGACCTATAATGGTAGCTTATTCCTTGGCTAGGAATATGGTAAGTTAGGAACCTTCTCTCAGATGAGTCTTGTTTATTTTTTACTGTAGATTTAGGTCCTTAGTGCAGGTGTTTGTAGAGCCTGTGATTTTGTGAAGAAATGCAGGGTCAAATAGACCTGTCTTTCAAGGCTGGAAAAACGAAACACAGGTCATCTTTTATCAACCTGTAGGTTATTGGGTATAAGTAGAATCATGCTAATGTATTTGGATAGTTGAAGGATTTAAAACCCTTCATTTTCTTTGTTATTAATCTTTAGGGCCTTTCCAGTTCAGCAGTGTGTTTAGATTTGTACGTACCAAAGCTGGCATTGTATTTAATGATGAGTCTGATAAGGGAAGAGTATGGTGGTATGGTGACTTATCTGGATCTTGAAAATATTCCCTTGGAAATTAACTGGGGCCACATAGAAGGATTTCCTGACTATGATGTTGATGGAATGAGACTTTTAGGACATAAGTACCCAGGTTTCTAATGGCTGTATCTGTCTGAAGAGGGGTATCCATTTATAATATATGAGATAGGGGTTTTTGCCAAATGTTACTATGCTACACTTTTTTCATTCAGTTTCAGACCATTTTTGATATACCTTGCATGTGTATATTCCAGCCCTTAATGGCACTGTTTTGCAATAGCAGATGAGCAGGTAACAGTACCCGATTTGCAGTAATCAGAAACTTAGTCACCCACAGTCCTGGAATATTGACTTGGATGTCTGCAAAATAAATGCCAAACAGGTGAGGGCCCAGAACTGATCCCTGTGGCACGCCACTAGTTACAGTTTTACATTCAGAGAGAGAACCAGCCACTTTCACAACTTGGGATCTGTTGGATAGCCAATTTGTAGTCCAGCTGACAATGTATGGGGTTACATTAAACTTGCTTAATTTTTCAAAAATACCAGCATGGTGGAATAGTATCAAAAGCCTTGGCCATTTTGATATAAGCAGTGTGCATGGAATGATCACTGTTCACAGCCCCTGTAACTTTTCAAAGAAGTTTACTAGGTTCATGAGACATGACCTGCCCTTCATAAAACCAAACAGATAGGGATCTAAAGTATCTGTTAGTCTGGATTGGAAACCAGAATACCCATCAACAATAGAAAGAGTTTATTCCTTATGTCTGGCACCTTAGAGCACATGGACATCCTAACACAGGCAAAATATCTTTCAGATGTGGGATGTGAACCCATGCCTCCATCTGGAAACCAGAATGCCTATCAACCATCACAAAAGTTTATTCCTTGGGAATGGTACAGTAAACCACTCGACCATCCTAACACATTTGCTTGTTAACTATGTAAGTGAATGGATATGGTATGTTTAACCAGGTTCCATGTAATTTGAAAATTCCATTTATTTGAAACTGCTGAAAAATGGGGATGACATCACAGATTTGTTATGTGGGAGGGAACACCCAATGTGGAGGGCCTTACCTTCTGTGCCCCTTATTCAGAATAAGCAACTCTGAGGTTGCACAGCCTTGGAACAGGTTAAGCTGTTTGTATGAATTAAACTTTCTCTGAAACAGATCTCATTTAAACTTAAAAATATTATGTGAACTGAGTCTTTGTTGAACCTTTTCATCCACAGTCCAGGCTGTAAGGGTAACTTAACTAGGGACAGCTTACATTCGGCAGTCAATCTGAATTTTTTTCAGGAGTTAGGAGGAAAACTGGATACTCAAAGAAAATGTAAGCAGACAGTAGAAGAACAGATAAACTCCACAGAGATTATTTTAGAGATTAGGACTGAATTCTTTACCTTGCAGCTGTAAGGCAAGGTTCTCTAACCACGGAACAGTTGCACTGACAAAAGCTTTAAATTTAGCTTTCAGATCTTTATGTATTCATTTAAAATTAGTAGACTTGAGATAACTTCCACCAATCACTTTTGTAGTTCTAGGAAGAAGTTTGCCCTGTCCCTTGGGAAGAATTCTGGCGAAGGTAGACAGTTTGTTATTAACATCCTGTCATTTAACAACTGGATTCAAATCAGAACAAATCAGTAAACAAGATATATGCTTTATGTATTGCTGTGTAATAATCACAGATCGGATCTGCAAAAGTTGTGATTTATTTTTCTAGCCCTATAAAATGAGTACAAAGCAGTAATCAGCCATTTTCAAAAATCTTTTGTGCCTTGAGGTTTCATAATCAGACATGAAGACCAGAGTGGGTTCCCACTAGTTGAGTTAGCTGAAACACTGATGTCAAGTAAAGCTACTGTTCTGCGTTCAGTACATAGTACAGGTTGTCAGTTCATAGTCATTTAACTTTAGAAGATTATTATGGTAGTTAGACACACGGCAGCTGTCAGAAACAACTTGGAATAGGAGTTCAGAAAATGCTTCGATTTCAGCCACAAAGACAGGTGCCTTGAATGGAGCCTGAATGAGAAATTTTCCGAGTAGTATAACACCTTTTCCTATAACATAAAAATAGTGATCAGCTGATTAAAATCAGAGAGAGAAAGTAGAATATGAAGTATGAGTCATAATTCTGAAACAGCAAGAACATCACGCATGGATTAATGCAAAGTAAGCTGAATTTTAATGGATAGATTTCCATTGTATCACCTGGAAGGGGACAATGAAGGTGAAAAATGGGCTAACAGAAAAAATTAGCAGATTTACAACTGAAGTGATGCTTCAGAAATGCAATCTGTATGAGTTTTTTAATGAACATGAGATACAATTGGGCACATTTATCAGTGCTGGGTGATATGTGATTGAAAAACACAGTCCGCAAGAATCACAGTTAAGTAAGCAGCACGTACATCAGTGGATGAATGTTGTTAGCGCATACTTGTCTTGAAAAGTCCGATACATTATGGGGGGGGGGGGTATTCTTTAACTGTAAGCACACCATTTTAGCTATAAAAATTTAATTAAAAATATAAATACATTTTTTGTAAACTTAAAAATGCCTAGTATAAAACTGCGGTTTTGCGAGTTGTTTTTGCTGTGGGAAATACTACAAGGGAATAATGAAAATTAAAGAAAAAATGTTTCATTCTGAATTTCTAACATGACTAATCTGCCTAGCTGTCTAACAGCATCAAGGTCTCTAATCTGAACCAGATCTCTTCATCCTGAAAGTTCCTGAGTCAGCACTTGAAGTTTGTGCTGTGGGTTGTGTTTAACGGTTATTTTATTGTGTTTGCTTAATTAGTTTGTTGAATGTAAAAAGAAGTACTGAATCATATTGTAACTATAGTAAGTAAATGGATACAAAATGATAATACATAACTAACTCATTCTTAACTCTTTTATTAATCTACGTTGTTTACAGAAAACTGTCACTTTGCAAGTCAGTAAGACGTACACGTAAGGTTTGATTGTTTCAGTCTGAAGTGATTCACATATTCCTCAGTTTTATAGTTTGCACTCATCTGTAGATATGAGTAGATAGAAACCTCAAGCTCCTCAGTCTGAGGATTAGGTTAATTATACTGCAAGGAAAAGCACTTAAGTTGCATGACAAGCATTGTGGTTTAAGTCGAATAGAGAAAAGTTGTTTTTTAAATGTGAAGTGCGATTGACATTTTTGTTAAAAGGCAATGCATGTTTGTGTACACTAACATAAAAGGCGTATTTTGCAAGTCAGCAGCTTCAAATAAAGCTTGATTTTGATTTTATTGAATTTCCTTTGTTTGTGCTGCAGTATACATAATTGCATTTTCTTCCTCCCTGGTTCTACTATGTGCTGATTTTTTCTCCATTTATTTGTTTTAATGGAGAATGATTTATTTATTATCCTTGCCATTTTTTCTTGATTCGCTTACGTCAACTTTTAAATCAAATACAGAACCCATTGCTTCCTGTTCAAAAAAATAGGAAAAAGTAAAACAGACAGAAAGCTGATAGTTGTTTTATTATTTTTTAAACTTTCACAAATGTTTTATATATTGTAACCTATACAACCTAGAACATATACTGTTAGAACATTTTTCTTATCCAGACATAAGCTTTCACGTAACAACAGATTCCTGTGTAAGTGCATGACAATTAATATATTTACAGAAATATGAAAACATATGTTTAGTTGTGTAATTAACAATATAAATAATGCTGAATATCTCTCAAGATGTGCAACTTAACACTGCAAATATCAGACAGTTTTCTTCAACACCACCTAATTTTTCATGTAATGTCATGCAACACTTTGAAAGCCATTTGTTTTTTGAGCAGTTAAGTGCATATGGAAATATTGCTTATTTTGATATTTACTAACAAACAACTAGCAATATTTCAACTGAGTGTGATAGAAATCAACATTTTCAGACATTTGTCCTGCCCCCCCACATTGGTGTTTTACACCCTACACCTCAGTAAAATATAGGTCTCTCAGTTATGAAAATATGAATAATAAGTGGCAAACAAAGATTAATTTCTCCACTGCAGGTCATCTAGACTAACAGTCTTAATGTCATTTTGTTAATAATGCCTTGCTTTCTCTAATATAGCCTATTAGCTGGTAAGTCACTTAGTTAAGGAAGCCAAACCAAAAAAAAGGTTTTGGGCCCCACAAAGAGGTATGGGTTTGAACTGGAAGTGTACAAAAAGGCATTATAGGCTTGAATGAGTTAAAAGAATGCTTCAAGCATGCATCTGAAAAAGTAATAGCACAATTTGAATGGGAGGGCACAGAAAATGCTAAGTCAAAGTATTCATAGAGATTACAATGTCAGTAACAGAAGAAGGTTTGTAATTAAATGAATAAAGACATACATAGGAATTATCTTTGAAGCCAGGGATACACGCAAACACACACACACACACACACACACACACACACACACACACACACACACACACACACACACACACACAGTGAACATGGACTAAGATATGAATAAAGGGGAATTTGGAAGATTGAGATCTGCCAAAGTTAAGTTATACTTTGTAGTGAGACAGTCTTCCATCTTCCAAGGAAAAAAATTGCAGGTGTGCTCTGGATCTGCTGAGGTATAAAGTCCAGGTAGTGCAGTAAATCACAGAATGATTGCAACACTTGTATAATTCTTCAGATGACAAGTTGAAAACACAACTACAAATGGTTAAAACTTTCTTAGATGATATAAAATTATATTTGGTCTTGATTAATGTGCAAAAGTAATATTTGAAAAAGGAAAGTTGCAGTATCAAGAAAACATCAACCTGGGGCAGGAATGTGATACAGAAATCTGAGCAGGAAAGAAGTGTATCAATATTTGGAAATTAGATGAAGGATCAGCAATAAAACATGAACAAATGAGAATGAGTGGTATTCATAGTTTTTGCCCTGACAAGTTAAGGCTATCTGAGCTGTTCGTGAATGAGCACAGCTGTGCTGCAATTTATAGAAGGCACTTATGGTAATGCATGATGACCTAGAATGAGTGTAAGGAAATTAATTATTAATGAAATGTAAGTGAGGAATGTTGCAACCTATTGTATAGTAATGGAGAATTCTCTCCTATTTGCAGTTCATAGTTGAATTGTCCCACTTGTTTGTGCTGTTTACAGATAAGCTATAGAAAGAGGAGTCTTGCCAAACCAATCTACTTTGTAATCCATGAAACTGCTTTCACTTGCTGCTAGCCTTGCCATTTCCGGGTGTAAGTTGCTTGACTGAGCCGAGCCAGAACTGCTTGCTCCCAGCCATGCTCGCTAGTTAAGGAAGTAGAGATGTAGGCAGAAGATAACTCATTATAACTTTAATAATTAGGAATTCCTTCCTTGAAAGGTTCAGAGTGGACAGGGACATTATATGGGTCTTAGTGGTTATGTCTGACCCCCATAGGGGTACTGGAGGAATGTTTGGACTTCCTATCCCTGTTGACACTAAGGAATGGATAGTCCTCACTATACTTGCTATGGGGACCTTCTAGAGACAGACTGGGTACCTGTTGGGGATCTCAAAGATTTCTGCCCTGAGGATACTACAGCAGTTCCTGGATGTATGTTTCGCCTATTATGGGGTAGCATGTTTCCCTGCGGTACTTGGTGCGATAGATTGTACCCATTTTGCAATTAGGGCCCCTTCTAGTCCACATAAGGAGAAATACCACAATAAGAAGGGCTACCATTCCATCAGTTGCCATGTGGTGTGTGATGTATGGGAGTGCATCACCAATGTCTCAGCCCAGCACACCGGCAGTCACATAATTCACATATCAGGCACACTAGCTCATTCTACTGCCTTGTCCTGCATGATAAGGTTCCCAGTGGCCATCTTGTTTGTAAGATGAAAAATATATTTTTTCTTTTTATATTGTGTTTATTTAATTATTCATGGTCAAATAAATTGCTGAATGTGAAGGCTGCCAGCCTAGCCAGATAAAATTTTGGAGATAATTCTGTCATCTGTAAATATTAATGTAAACCACAGGTTTGTTGTCTTAAATGGTAAAAAGTGTTACATGTGGAACTGGAAATAATACAACAACAATGCACTCTACTGACCAAGTAAAGCATGTTGTGACCCTTTGATGTAAACATGGCTCCGGCCAGTCTAGATGAAGGAATTCTAGCTATTGTTTTAAGGCCAGAGTAATGGCCAGAATTTGCATGCATAAATGTCCTTACTGGCTTTGCTTCCTGACCTGGTGTGAGCATACTAAAGTATGTAGCCTGTTAGCCTGGGAACCCCAGGAAAGTGTGAAGAATGATGTAATGTGAACCAGGAATGTGATTTTAAAAACAGAGAGAATTAGAGCATTAAACATTTTTGTCTTGACCATCCAACTCACAGCACTTCTTGCTCTATATGTAAGTTTATCTTAGATTTGTGTTTTCTCTTAGAAATAGCTAGAAACTAGAACAATTAGACTAAGTGTTTTTCTGTGATATTAGAACTGTACTACTTAATTATTTTAAGTATTTCTCTGTGATCTCTGAACTTTTGACAAGCACTGTGTAGTAAAAAGTATTGTCTTGTGTTTTTATTATTTATTATTAAATATTTTAAACCTTTCAACTGTGGCTGTTTTTGTAGAGATAATTTAAGCTGTTTAGAGTAATTGCATGCCTTTGGAAAAATTGTACAAAGCCACTCTAATAGCTTTAGCCCTGAGCTATACTACCAATTGGACAATAATATTGCACAGTAATAATTGGACACCCTTTTAAGGGACTTTAAGTAGCTGATAAATATTAGTGGGTAGTGGCAAGTGGTACTACCGTATAATCTGGGAAAAAGGGGCACAGCTGGAGAACCTGTGCCAGCCTTCCCCAGGAGTGTCTGTGTGTTGTATAGGTTCATAGGTAGGTACTAGGCTATCGGCCCAAGGGCCTACGTAAGCGTAGCCAACAAGGTTTCCTGGCTTATGCCACCCAAGAAAGTTATTTTCCTGTGCCACTGTTGAGCAGAGACACAGAAGTGATCCCCAGGGTGTATTTCCTATTTCCCATCCACTCATCAAGATTTTTCATGAAGAGTGCTAATGAATAACTTTGCTTGACATAGATGGGTAGCTTGTTTCAGAGTATGGGAAGTCTCTGGGACAGGAATCTATCCCTCCAGCATGTCCTGTTTATTGTGGTGACAAGGTTTAGGTCCCTAGAGTGTGTAGCTCGGAGGGATTGAGATTTCTTTAGGTGTAGCATGTCCAACAGCTCTGGGTTTGACATAGCTTTATATGTTATGCAGAGATCACCTCGGACTAGGCGATATGCTACGGAGTAAAGCTGGAGTTTTTTTGAGGCGGTCAGTATAGGGCATTTGTTTGAGGCCAGTAATTCTCTTTGTGAGGTACTTCTGTGGCCTTTCCAGCTGCTGCAGATGTCTTGTGAGGTAAATTCCAAAAGGGGCATTGTACTCTATAATGGGTCTAATGAGTGTCGAATAGAGGGGAACAATGACCTCTTTTTTCCTGGATGAGAACCCTTTTAATGATTAGGTGTGCCACATAGAAGGACTTCCTGACTACTGTGGCAATGTGACTATCAAAGGAGAGACTCCATCCACCTGGGTCCCAAGGTCTCTTATCACGCATTTGGTGTTAAGTAGATTGCTTGCCTATGTGGTAGTTCATGGGTACAGAGTTTTTACCAAAGGGTATGACACTGCACTTTTTGGCACTGAGCTTGAGGCCATGGCTCTGACACCAGGCATCTGTCTCAGCGAGGCCCTTCTGTAGGATGTCCACATCATTTGGGGACTTGACTGTGGCTCCTATTTTGCAGTCATCTGCGAATGTCGTTAGCCAGAGGCCTTCTGTGTTAGCCTGTACTTCAAAGAAGTAGAAACCAAACAGGAGAGGTCCCAGGATGGAACCCTGTGGTACTCCACTTGTCACTGCTTTGAGGTCAGATTTGGAGTCTGCAATTTTTACAGTGTGGGTTCTGTCAGTGAGCCAGTTGGCAACCCATCTTGTGATTTAGGGATTTATACCTAGTTTAGTGAGTTTAGCTATAATTCTATAATGGGAGATAGTGTTGAAAGCCTTGGCGAGGTCAAGATATGCTGTGTGAACCACCTTACCCTCATCTACGGCTTTGGTGACTGCCTCAAAGAAGTCGATCAGGTTCAGGATGCATGATCTGCCTTTCACAAACCCGAACTGGGTGGGATCCAGAGTTTGGAGGTTACCAATGTCTTTGTTTATGAGTTCCATGATATGTTCCATGGCCTTGCAGACCAGGCTCGTCAGGCTAATAGGTTGATAGTTCCCGGGATCAGTGGTGGCTCCCCCTTTGTGGAGTGGGATAACTGTTGCTGTGCACCATTCAGTGGGAACAAAGCCTGATGTGAGGCTGCTGTTGAACATGGTGCTTAAGTGGGGTGCCAGTTCATTCTGAAGTTCATGTAAAACGCAGCCTGGGATGTTGTCTGGTCCCATGGATGTTGTGTTTTTGGCTTTAGAGAGTGCAGCTTTTACCTGCGTAGTTGTGATTACAGGGATTTTGCATTCTTCCTGTATAGATATGGGCCCTTTAGGGGGTGAGAGGGGGGTAAAGTTAGCACTGAACCTATCTGCCAGGATGTTGGCAATATCAGTTGGTTCTGTAATTTTCATGCCTTTGTGCTGTAACTCAGAGCAGATCTGGGTGTTGCCATCGAGATTCTTGACATAGCTATAGAATGCTTTGTGGTTGTCCTTGGAATTAGTGGCGATTTTGTTTTCGTAGCTAGCTTTGGAAGATTATATAAGGGATCTCAGCTTCTTACTGAGGCTGACCAGGGAGCTCCTCCACTCATGGGATTTTACTCTCTTTTGCAACAGTTTCTTCCTTTTGTTGTACAGTTTGTTTAAGGCAGGGGACCACCAGATTGGCTTCCTTTTTTTGGAGGATAATGTCTTGGTTCTGTTTGGGATAGCACGATCCATGCACTCGTGTAAGTGCTTATAGAGTGCATTTGTGTAGGATTCAGCAGTTGTAACTGTATTGTCCATATGCATGGGTGTCATGAAGTTTACCACTTCTGTCTTAAGAAGCATGAAGTTGGCTTTGGAGAAAATTTTTCTGTGGTTTCCTTAATGGGGGGTGGGGGTGGGACATGGATATAAAGGGTGATTAGCTTATGGTCGGATCGGACCAACGAGGAGTTAACTTCAGGTGTGGAACACCAGTCACTCATGTTGGTAATGACTAGGTCTAGGATATTGTTGCCCCTGGTGGGGGTGTGGATAAGTTGATCTAGGGCATTGGAGTTTATGAATTCCAGAAAGCGTTGTGCTAAGGAGTTGGTACACGAGTAGTTTTCCCAATTAATGGTGGGGTAGTTGAAGTTGCCCATTATTAGGGTGTTTGGTTGAACCCTAATATTTTCCAGTACATCAAGAAAAGAGGAGTGGGAATCCTGGGGCATGGTGGGGGATTTGTAGAAAGCTACAGTTTGGATTGCAGTTTTGCCCAGAGTTAGTTGCACTTGGATAACCTCGGATACATTATGTTGAGCAACTAGCCTGGAGGTGTGGAGATCCTTAATGAATATGAACACACCTCCGCCTTTGGTGTTTTGGTCCAGGTTACATGGCCGAAAAGTGTGGTATGAGTTATAGCCTGGTAATCCAGGGGTGCTTTCTGGAGCCTTGAACCAGGTCTCAGTCACTGCACATATATCGATGTTCTCCATTTTAAGGAGTGCCTTGAGTGAGTGCATTTTGAGATTTAGACTTCTAGCATTGAGTAGCATTACCCTCAGTTTTTGCTTGCCTGTTCCTGTTATGGTGGTGAATTTGTTATTTGAACCTTGCCTAAAAAGGCACTATAGTGGCAGCAAGAGCCTTAGCCAGTATCTGGAATCCCAGGGGTGACAGGTGCAGGCCATTTGTGGCAAAGCATCGTGGTCTGTCGACCATGTCATCCCAAGCAGACAGATACTGGATCCCCTTTGAACGACACCAGAAGCTTAGCCAATTGTTGAAGTCAATCATTTTGTCCTTGTACTGCGGTATCATTCTGGGCAATGGCAGCATGCTACTCAGGGCTAGGGTCATACCTGCCTGGGCTACAAGATTGGAGAGCTCTTCCATGTCTCTTTTCATATAGTCCAGGGAGGTATGTCTCAGGTCATTCACACCAACATGGACAATGACAGAGTCATATTTGTACTTGTTGTGGAGTGACCTGAGTGTGTGGGTTATGTGGCGGATCCTGGCACCCGACAGGCAGCTGACAGTAACCTTCTCCTTGTTTAGCCTGGTGAGTGGGACATCAGTGTGCCTGACTATAATGTCACCTATGACTAGTGTGTTGGGTATGTTGTTTTGCCTTATTGGCTGTGGTTGAGTGGCACACTGAGTCTGTGGGCTATGTGTCATTTGGGTTGTGTTGGGGGATGGAGGTTGCTTGCGTTTCTGCTTTGGAGGTCTCTGTTGCTTAGACCGATTATTATTGAGAGCCTCTGCAAATGTTTTTGTGTTATTATGTGTGGATTTTGGTGGTGTAGATTTAGTGAGACTATGTGATGAGTGTGGTGCAAATGTTTACCTTCTCCTCATGACTGTCAAGTTCAGTCTTAGTTGGCGAGAGCTTTACCCCCAGTTTGGCTAGATAAGTGCATCTCTCGGAGGTTGTAGTGTTGGGTGGTAGGAGGAGAGGGTTGTCTGTATACATGAGGCAATTTCTACATTGCCTCAAGATGCCCAGATTCATCAGATAGACAGGAGAGAACACTGGGAGCTGACCCTTGGACATGTCTGAATAAAAAACTATTTTCCTGTAGATAAGTGAGGAAAGTGAGTAAAAGAGCTGTTTTTCTCTAAGCAAGTGAGAAAAGTAAGTACAAAAACTGTTTTCCTCTAGGTTATGAGGAAGATTGAGTACTATAGTAATTAGTAGCTTATTTAGTGCTTACAAGTTCTGAACAAGTGCTGAGCATGAATAAGCAAATTTAAGTGCTAAAACTAAGAATCTGTATCTGCACTAGATGAGTTACAGGACAGAAACAAGTGCAAATGCAGGCTTTCAAATCAGAAAGTTGAGAGAGATGGAAGAGATTGCCCAAACAGCCAATAACTACAATTTCCGGGCCAGAACCACTCCTTGTGTGGTAGACAGGTCACCTAGTGCTTACCACTCCCACTGATAAGCTAGAAGGTTTCCCTCCAACACAGAAAGGCTTGGGGGCTCAGAAGCTTACATACAGTCCTAGATACAGCAAATCTGTATCTGGAACACTAGTTACAGGAAAGGTAGGAAACAGGCTTACAGTTTTTTTTTTGTTTTTTTTTTTTTACAGAAAAGTAGCAAAAACAATTCACATGCAGTGCAAGCTAGCACACTTCAGTATGTAGCAATATTAGACCAAACAGTTTAAAAAATGCAATTAAATTAAAAAGGACTAAAAGCAAGTGCAGAAAGAGTTTATTAGGTAGACTGTGGTAAAGAGATGGGGCTGGGGGAGTGTCCCAGATCAAATCTACAGTGGGGCAGGCAACTGCAAAAGCCACCAAATCTAAGCTACAAACCAAAAATAGGGAGGGAGGGTGAGACAAAACAGTTTCAACAGAGATCTAAGCAACAATTAACAAACTCTATAACCAAAAAACATATATACTCAGCTCTGTATATTTGCAGATAGTCTGGAAGGCAGTCTCTCAGAACACAGGTTCCAGCAATTAAATGCAGGCTTTTACTAACAGGTCAAATTAAGTTATCCTTGAGTTAGATAACACAAAAGCTGTAAATAACAGTTATACCAACTGAAGACACGGCAGAAAATGGGGAGTGGGGGTGGGGAAAACAGTTTCAACAGAGATCTAAGCAACAATTAAACTCTATAACCAAAAAAATATATATACTCAACTCTGTATATTTGCAGATAGTTTGGAAGGCAGTCTCTCAGAACACAAACTCTTCTCAAAGTGTGTGTGTGTGTGTGTGTGTGTGTGTGTGTGTGTGTGTGTGTGTGTGTGTGTGTGTGTGTGTGTGTGTGTCAACTACTTGGGCAGGAACACAAAGCACTGGTTGGACAGAGAGGGTGCTGGAGGTTTTCACTTGCCCACTAGGCTGAGATCTGGACCCTATAGCTGTGCCAGTGGGGAATCTTATTGGGGACCTGGAGAGCAAGGGAGCGACCAGTCCTGGACTGACTGTGATCTCTATGTGCTCTTAAGGGAAATTGCACTTTACTGTGTGTATTTGTTATCCTTTCCTCCTGTATGAGATGCCCCACACTGGTGTTAGTGGTAAGGATTGAGGCTCCTTGATTGCTGGGCCAGGGCACAGGCATCATATATTAATTGTTTGGCTGTGGTGGGGTATCCACACAACATATTAATTGATTGGCAAATACTAATTGGCTTATAGTGGTGTGGGTAGAGTGAATTCCTGTAGCTTGTGTACCGTGAGCTTTGAAGGTGTTTTATACTCTAAATCAGCCATGCAGTGAATACTCAGAGTTCAGATCACAATTGTTTCATTTATTTTGTTAGCTTAATTAGTCAGGGTGAGCAGGCAGCATGTCAGCAGAGGAGTATGGAAAGCAGACAAGGAGCCAGCTGGTGGAGATGTGCCAGGCTAGGGGACTGGGGCATGGAAACCTGACCAAGGCAGACCTGATTGCAGCCGTGGTTACAGCTGCATCAGAAAACAGCAACCAGGAGGACAATCAGACTGGCAGTGGAGATATAATACCCTCGGAGAATGGACAGCTCAACCTTTCTGACTTCAAAATCCATCTGGAGATAAAGATACTTGAGTTGGAGGCCAGGCATTTGGAGATAGAAGCCGAGGAAAAGCAGCGGCAGAGAAGACACGAGAGGGAAATGCTTACTCTTCGCCAGAGTCATGGAGGTAATGGGGAAGAGAGTAACCGGACCCCAGAAGCACAAAACGTCAGTAAATTTCTTCTGCAGTTTACAGAGGGGGATACTTTTGATAGTTTCATTCATATGTTTGATAGGGTAGGCAAACAGTATGGTGTTGACCAAAGGCTCTAGGTACGGTTCCTGACCCCCTTACTCCATGGGAAAGCTGTAACTGTTTTGTCAAAAATGTCTGATGCATGTTTTGATTATACTGCTGTTAAAAATCACTTGTTAGAATTGTTTAAGCTAACACCTGAAACGTATAGGAAAAGGTTTCATGAGCATAGACGCAAGGCAGATGAAAGTGTGTGTGAATATGTTGCTGAACTGAGCACTTATTTCCATAGATGGGTGAGTGGTCATCACTTTTGAATGGCTGGCAGACCTTTTGGTGAGGGAACAAGCCCTTAGCACTTTGCCTGAGGACATGAAGATCTGGTTAGCTGATAGACAGTGTGCTACTTCAGATGAGTTGGGGAAGAAGGGAGACCTATACCTGGCAAGCAGGGCAGCCCTGCACAGGAAAGGGACCCCCAGTACTGCTCATGGGTCTAAATGAACCCATGGTGGGCAGCACAGACTGCCCCAACAGAATCTGCCAGTAGCAGGGGAAGCCACTAGTCCAGGTACACATCCAGAAGCTAGGGTTAAATGTTTTGAATGCAACCAGTGGGGCCATGTGGCATACAGGTGTCCACGGAGGCAAGGTGGGGAACAAAAGGTGAGGGAGCCAATAAGTGGGAAAGACAAAATGCCAATAGCAGGTTGTCTTGAGATAACAAGGATACCAAACTACCATCCTGCAGATGTCCTGATAGGGAAGGACTTGGATGAGGCAGTACCATGTGTTTATGCAGTTACACGCAGTCAGGCTAGGAGACAAGCATGTGGGTCTGGTAGCCTGGGGGAGACCCAGACAGACTGCATACTTGCAGTCAGGACTGGTGAGGTGGTTACTTCAGGGAGGGAGCTACCCTGGAGCAGTGAGACTGAAGGTGAGCCACAGCTGCTTGGGGGTACTGATGGTCCCTTGGACAGACTGACGGCAAAGGTAGAGGTGAGGAGTAGTATTACCCAGACTGACAGTGAGGCACCACTGTCAGAGGATGCCAGCCTTCCTGTGGAAGGGGAGCTGGGAAGGGTTACAAGGAGAGAGTTGAGACAGGCGCAGCTCTCAGACCCTACATTGCAAGGCCTGAGGTAGGTAGCTAGGGAGGCACCTGATTCTCAAGGAAAGGGGGAATCTGTATACTGGGACAAAGGTTTACTATACAGAGAGTGGACACCTGAGGGAGGGCTAGAAGGTGAGAGAGTACAGCAGTTGGTAATGCCTAAAGCCTACCATCTGGCACCTCTAGCCATAGCCCATGGTATTCCCTTTGCAGGTCATATGAGCATAAAACGTACAAAGAGGCATATTATGCAGAACTTCTATTGGCCTGGAATTTCCAGAGATGTAACAGGGTACTGCAGGACCTGTGAGCAGTGCCAATAGGTAGGCAAAGCAGGAGACAAGCTCCTTTGATGCCTTTGCCTTTGATTGAGGAGCCATTTCAGAGGGTAGCTGTGGATACTGTGGGTCCTCTTGAGTACCCCAAGTTCCCCAGGGGAAAAGTATATCCTAGTGGTAGTGGACTAAGCTACACGATACCCTGAGGCAGTGGCTTTGTCCTCCATTGAGACAGAGAAGGTGGCAAATGCATTGTTAGAAAATTTCAGCAGGGTAGGTTTCCCAAAAGAAATACTGACCGACAGAGGTGCCAATTTCATGTTAGACCTGCTTTCTTCTCTGTGGACGTCCTGTGGGGTGAAGCACATGAAGACCACCCCCTACCATCCCCAGACTAATGGTCTTGTTGAGAGGTTAAACTCTACAATCAAGTCCATGCTATGGGCATTTGCAGATCACTTTAAGAGGAAGTGGGACAAATGTTTGCCCCATCTGTTGTTTGCTTACAGAGAGGTTCCCCAGGAATCCACAGGTTTTTCACCCTTTGAGTTGCTGTATGGGCATAGGGTGAGGGGACCTCTAGATTTAATTTGAGATGAGTGAGAAGGTGAACGTGAGTCTCACAAGGAGTCTGTTGTAGCATACATTCTAAACCTCAGGACAAGGCTCAGGGAACTCACGGGCTTGGCCCAGGAGAACCTGGCAGAAGCCCAACAACAGAAAAAGGTGTGGTATGACAGGAATGCTTGAGCTAGAGAGTATGCTGTGGGGCAGCAGGGAATGGTTCTTATTCCTGTCAGACTCAACAAACTGCAAGCAGCTTGGGAGGGATCTTTCAAGGTGGTACGAAAGGTAAATGATGTTAATTACATGGTGGAACTGCTAGGCAGAAGACAGGGCATGATGAAATATTACCATGATAGGGAGGCCCTTGTGCTGAGCATTTGCAGTGGATTGCAGGAGGAGTCTGAGGGAGATCTGGGGACTGATCTCCTCAGTGAGGCTCGGGCTGACACCTCAGTGGAAGGGGTAGCAATGTCCCAGCAGCTATCTCCTATCCAGATTTGAAAAATCTGAGCAGTGTTTCAGGAATTTGGGGACATGTTCACTGGGAAACCAGGGTGCACCCACCTGGGGCAGCACCAGGTGGATACAGGACCCCAAAGGCCTATTAGGCATGCCCCTTATAGAGTGCCTAAGAGAGTCAAAAAGACTCTGAGGGAGGAGGTACAGGAGGTGTTGGAACTAGGGGTGATTCAAGAGTCCAACAGTCCCTGGGCCGCCTCAGTGGTGCTGGTGCCAAAGAAGGATGGCAGCACCAGGTTATGTGTGGACTACAGGAAATTAAATAGTCACGCAGAGTCAGATGCTCAACCCATGCCTAGGACAGATGAGGCCCTAGAGCAGCTGGGTGGGGCTAAGTATCTTACAACCATTGATCTTACCAAGGATTATTGGCAGGTGCCCTTGACTCCCAGTGCTAGAGAGAAGTCAACCTTTGTGACTCCTTTTGGCTTGTATGAGTTCACAAAGATGCCCTTTGGGATGAAGAATGCACCATCGACTTTCCAGAGGCTGGTAGATCGTATCCTAGCAGGAACAAGAGGATTTGCCTTTGCTTACCTAGATGATATTGCCATCTACAGCCATATCTGGCCAGAGCACCTTCAGCATGTCAGGTAGGTGCTGGGCAGACTACAGAAGGCAGGGTTGACCATTAAGCCAAGCAAATGTCAGGTGGGTCTGGCAGAGGTCTCCTACCTAGGACATAGAGTGGAGAGTGGTAAGATAAGGCCAGAACCTGCCAAAGTGGAAGCCATTCAGGCATGGCCTGCACCTGTTACTAAAACGCAGGTGAGGGCATTTTTAGGGACAGCAGGGTACTACAGAAAGTTCGCCCCCAGTTATAGTACCATAGCTGCTCCCCTCACAGACCTGACAAGGAAGAACAGGCCAGATAAGGTAGTGTGGACCTCCAGCAAGTAAGCAGGCATTCCAGAAGCTTAAAGAAGCTTTGGGAGGACCCCTTGTGTTAGCTAGTCCAGATTACAGCAAATACTTGTATAATAATGTGCAGGTGGATGCTTCAAACCATGGGGTGGGGCCTGTACTTAGCCAGATTTCTTCAGAGGGAGAAGAGCACCCAGTGGTTTATCTCAGTCATAGGCTCCAACCCAGGGAGGAATGCTATGCAGCTGTAGAAAAGGAATGTCTAGCCATAGTGTGGGCACTGCAGAAACTTCAGCCTTATCTGTATGGAAGGAAATTCACTGTTATGACAGATCACAACCTCCCTAACATGGTTAAACAGAGCCAGCCAGCAAAAGGCCACGTTGCTAAGGTGGAGCCTAGGGTTGCAAGCATATGATATGTCAATGCAGCATCACAGTGGGATTAGCAATACCAATGCAGATGAGCTCTCAAGACAGGGAATGGGGTAAGGTATACTCCGATAGACCTAACCCTTTCAAGCAGCGTTTCTCAAGGGTCACTTGAAAAACTAGCTTGAGTTTTCCAGGAGGGGGGGGGGGGAATGTGAAAGCTGCCAACCTAGCCAGATAGAATTTTGGAGATAATTCTGTCATCTGTAAATATTAATGTAAACCACAGGCTTGTTGTCTTAAATGGTAAAAATAGTGTTACATATGGAACTGGAAATAATGTAACAACAGTGCACTGTACTGACCAAGTAAAGCATGGTGTGACCCTTTGATGTAAACACGGCTTCAGCCAGTCCAAATGAAGGAATTCTTGCTATTGTTTTAAGGCCAGAGTAATGACCAAAATTTGCATGCATAAATGTCCTTAATGGCTTTTCTGGAGAACTTGTGCCAGCCTTCCCCAGGAGTGTCTGTGTGGTTGTATAAACTCTTCTCAATGTGGGTGTGTGTCAGCTACTTGGGCAGGAACACGATCAGTCTCTCAGAACAGTTCGACAACAGTTTCAACAGAGATCTAAGCAACAATTAACAAACTCTTTAACCAAAAAAAATATACTCAGCTCTGTATATTTGCAGATAGTCTGGAAGGCAGTCTCTCAGAACACAAACTCTTCTCAAAGTGTGTGTGCGTCAACTACTTGGACAGGAACACGAAGCACTGGTTTGACGGAGAGGGTGCTGGAGGTTTTCACTTGCCCACTAGGCTGAGATCTGGACGCTATAGCTGTGCCATTTGGGAGGCTTATTGGGGACCTGGAGAGCAAGGGAGTGACCAACCCTGGACTGACTGTGATCTCTGTGTGCTCTTAAGGGAAATTGCACTTTACTGGGTGTATTTGTTGTCCTTTCATCCTATATGACTATATACTGGTGTTAGTGGTGAGGATTGAGGCTCCTTGATTGCTGGGCCAGGGCACGGGCGTCACACTGAATACTAAATCTCTTTTCCTTGTTTCCCACCCCCACTTTTCTCGATCTCTCTTTTGCCTTTTAGGTGATGCTGGTTATCCACTGGAGCCATGGCTCATGACTTTGTGGGAAATCCAAATGGAGCTGCAGAACAGACTTATAACACATCCCTGTACAAGAACCTTATTGCCATCAAGAAGGTCTTTGTCCTCCTGAAGAGCCATTTTAGGTGCCTGGATGAGTCCGGAGTGCCTTTCAGTATGACCCAGCTACTGCATGCAGGATGTTTATTGCATGTTGCATTCTGCACATGATCATGTGCCGGTCTGATGATGAAGTAACCCATGATGTCACTGTAGCTCCCAGTTCCAGTCCCACTATAACTGATTATAACTAGCTGGCAGCAGTATTATGGAGCCCTATGTGGCAGGCTCGTACACAGCATACAAATGTACAGGTAAAGAAGTGGCATCTTATTCAAAACTATGGGCCATGACGTTCAGGGTATTTTCCCTTATTGTAAAAAAAGAAGTATAATTGGTACATGCAGTGATATCTTTGGAATATGTTGTGTGATACATGGTTTGCTGTCACTGTTCATCTGACTTTGTCTCATCTTAAAATTCTTTTATTTTCATAACAGTTATTTCATATTATAGTTTATTGAAGTCATGCCTGAGTGCTCACTGACTCATGTTAAGTGATATTGTAAGGCATCGTGTAAGTAGTAATTACCTTTTTTAACTGTTTTGTAAAATAAATTTTGCTGAAGTGGTGGGCATAAGTTTGTATGTAGTGAATGTATGACTCATGGCGACTCTATGGGTAGGCCACATAAAGTTCTTGTGGCACACTACAGAAGTAAATTGCCAGGCCTTTCTCCTGCGCTTATATTGGTGCTGCCCAGTTGGTAATCCTGCACCTTAACCTTTCTGCTGTTGAACAGAAGTTCTCTGCTGTGACCAAAACTTGTTTCTCAGACCACTTCTTTTTTTTTTTCTTGAGTCCCTCTTGTGCAGTTCCTCTGAGAACCACTAAAGACTGGGGGTTAGGCAAGTCCTCTGCAACTGTTGGGGTGTCCCCTGTGGGCATGGGAGAACCAGTCTTGTCAGTCTCATAGGAGGGGCTAGATGAGGCATTACCCCATAACTGGACTAAGATACCAAATTCCTGGACTAGGGCCCCTACCTTGACATAGGTCTATTTTTTGGGGATCTCTTAGAAAAAAAAAAACAAAATTTAAACACTTGGCTTCCCCAGTCTCTGATTTTTGGACAAGATTAGGCTTTATGAAAGGTTTATTCCAAACCTTTAATTCCTTAAATTCCTCACAGTTTAGTAAAAGAAAACTAATTCTCTCTCTTTCCGATACTGATTCCCAATCAGAAGAACAGTGGTTAGAATGGGAAGAGACTTTGTATGTTAATTCTCCTCAGGCAATTGCTTCTGAAGACAGAGATAATTCAAACTAACCCCCCACTTTGCTTGGCCGTGGGACACGAAAACAAACTTTGAATCCCTAATTAACTGGGGGCTTTGCCCCCACACCCCTCGATGTGGGGGGCTGTGCCCCCTACACCCCCTACCTAAATATGCCAATTGGGGAAAAGGGCAAATTCCCGTTACCGGCCAAGCACATTTTTTCCCTATGAAAAAATATGCAGAACTGGCCGTTCTCAGTTTTAAGCTTTTTCCGTTTAGCTGTGGACATTTCAGTGTTTCACAAGCTAAGCAGTTGATTTTATAATATAGACCCAAATTAAACAGGGAAAGGAGTTTGTGAATTGTTTCTGATGCCAAAGAAAGAAGGAACCTAGAGACCAGTCCTACACCTTTCCTTTCTCAACTTTTATATCAAAGTCCCAAAGTTCAAAATGATGTCCCTTCATTACCTCATACCTCCTCAACCCTTTGGATTATTTATAGTACAAACCCATAATAACTAATTGCAGGTTACAAGGTATTACATTTTTTCATATTTAGATGAATGTCTTATATTTGTAGAGTCTGTCTCAAAATGTTAGGACTCTCTGACCTGGGTAAAGACTCTCTTCCACAGCCTGGGCCGATTTCAAATGAGGAAAATACAATGGTTTCCCCAAATCAGTCTGGTCCTAGGACCAGCACCCTCTATCTTTTCAGATGTCTGTGCTAGGGTTTGTAAAAAGGAAGTTACTGTGGTTGAAGGACCAAATATCTCTTAGTCCTGGTCTTTCCTTCTCCCTTCCAACCACACTCACTCTGTAACCTCAGATGTACCAAACTTTGTTGGGGAGCAGTTTCTAGGGTGAAAGTTTAGAGTCCGTGAGGGAAATAGTAAAGAACAAAACACATAAATGTGAAATAGATGATGGCAGTAATAAACTCTGTCAAGTCTCTAAGTCACCTTTGCACTCTAGGACCTCTATAACTTATCACAGACAGCACCCCAGTCATATGGTACATAAACAGAGGGGAATCCAGATCCTACCCCCCACCCCTTTGCAGACATGCCATGCTAGCCTGGGAAGTAGCAAATCAGCAAAGTGGACCCTCTTGGCTTCTTACATTTTGTCAGAGCAACACATTATTGCAGAGAAGCTAAGCAGGACAGGACAGGACAGACCCTAATGAATGGAAATGGAACTCGGAGGAGTCCTCCAGGAATTGATCCATCTGTGGGGAACTCCTCAAATATATCTGATGTTCTTCATCTCACATTGCTGCAGTCCTTACATATGGGGTAGTCCGCTGTCCTCGGTCGGCCCGAATACCAAAGTATTAGGCTGACGTCGGTCAAGGCGCCTTAAACTGACATCAGGACGTCAGGGTACAAAAGCGCATGACCGACGTCATTTCCCCAGTCTTTTTTGCCGCATGGTCCAATGCAGAAGCAGCGTTGCAAGTGCCGTTCGGCGTTCTGAAATTGTTCGAATTTGGAGTTTCAGACCGAATCCAAGTTGGCTAAGTACCCCATTGGGGAATATTTTGTTTTTTTCTTGCCTCAGTGTTTTACCGGATGTCAGAAAAAGTGAATAACTGTATTTCTTGTGGGAAACAGATACCGCATAGGGATTATCATTCTTTGTGTATTCCTTGTTTGGGGCCTGAGCACGACGTTGTTGGGTGTCGCTTTTGTGCTAGGTTCAATAAACGCACTATTAAGCGAAGGTTAGATTGTGCTAGGCTGGTCTTTGGGAAGCGGTGCAATTATAATATGCCGCCGGATTCTCCGGCCGCTTCTTGAAGAAGCGCAAAGACAAAGCAGTTAAACCCAGGCAGGATGAGTCGTCCGTTCCGGACGCCGGTTCTTTAGAGGCTTCAGTGGAACCGGTGGTTCCGACGGAGACTTCTCTGGAGTCTCAGGGGGAGACTTTGATTTTGCAGGAGGTGGTCTCTCAGGAGGCAGGTCAGGCTGAAGGGGCTTCTCAAGTTACTGTACTCCCCTCCCTTCCTAGGGTGGTTAGGCCTTCTCCTTCTGTTTCCAAGGCTTCTCCCAGAGGCAGGCCTGTTTTAGCTTCTGTTGGTGTCACTCCTAGTTCAGCAGGGTCTGTGCCTAAGAAGCACATGCTTAAAATGGCAGAAGATTTGATTACTCTGATTAGAGGTTCTTTGCCCTCCTGATAAGAGGCCTAGGGTGGAGCCAGAGTTGGGAAGTTTTGAGCAGGCTTCGGCTGTTTCAGAGTCTTCAGCTGAAGACTTGCAGGAGTACTCTCCTTATTCTGATTCTGATGCAGATGATTCCACTCCTTCTGCTTCTCCTCCAGAGGATTTTTCTTTTTCAGAAACACTTCATTCTATGAGGGAACATTTTAAGTGGGAAGGTCAGGACTTCTCGGATTCTCGGAAAAGGCTTAGGGAATTTTGCTGTTACCCCAGCATAGGCCCTTGGCTATACCCCTGTTCTGGATGTTGTGGAAGATGTGTTTGCGGAGGCTTCACTTAATCCTGATTCTCTGCCTCCTGCTCCTGTTAAACCGGATAGGTATTACAGGGTGCCTGAGGCTCATAAATATCTTTATAAGAGTCCTAGGGCGGACCCAGAAACTATTAGTCAGGGACCTAAGGGTGTCAAGGCCTCTGTTGTAAAAATCCGGTTCCTCTAGATAAAGAAGCCAGAGCTTTGGATAGATGGGGAAAGAAGGTCTATACATCTTCTACCTTAGCTATGAGGGCTTTGAATTGCCAGTTTCATATGTTAAAATATCAAAACTTTCTTCTTTCTCAATTGAAGTCTAAGGTGGATGCTCTGGCGGAAGGCATTGAGTGTAAGGAATTACAAGATTTGGTGCATGTCTCTGAACAGGTGGGTAAGCATTCATTACAGTGTGGTTTTGATGCTGTGCAGGCCTCGTCTAGGGTGGCTGCCACTGGCTCAGTTCTTCGCAGGCACGCCTGGCTGAAGGATCAGAATTTATCTGACCATGTTAAGACAAGGATTTTGGATGCTCCTTTGCAGTCTGATGTGTTGTTTGGTTCACCTGTGGAATCAGTCTTGAAGAAAATGGAAGACAAGGCTAAGTCTATGCAGGCTGTTAAAGATTTTTTGCAAGTTCAGCCTCCGAAGTTTAGTAGGAATTGGCCTGCTAAGGGGTGGACGTATCCTTCTCATGATTCTCAGTCTAGGGGTAGGTCTAGACGTGGTAGGGGCAGAGCTCAGAGTTCTTTCAGGCCTAGAACAGGGAGTTTACCTGCACAATCTTCTGGTGAGGGCAGGGGCCAGTCCTTTCGTAAACAGGCCCAATGACCTACTTTTTCAGCTGCCAGATCCTTCTTGCCTGGCAGCACCTTTGGGGGGAAGGTTAGCACTCTTCAAGGAAAATTGGATGTTGATTACCCAAGACAAATGGGTATTGGATATCATTCACCAGGGTTACAAGTTTTATTTCCATACCTTGCCTCCTTTCAAAGGCATGCCGGACGTTCCTCCTCAGCAAAGACTAGAGGCTCACATACAAATTTCTCTACTACTTCAAATAGGGGCCATACAACCGGTCCCTCTGCCAGAAGTGGGCCTAGGATTTTATTCTCGCCTGTTTCTAGTACCAAAGAAAGGAAACACGTGGAGACCAATTTTGGATTTATCTATCCTCAACACATATCTGGACATTCCCAAGTTCAAAATGTTGACGTTACAACAGCTTTTACCTCTGCTGGGCAAAGATCACTGGATGGTGACTCTAGATCTCAGGGAAGCTTACCTTCATGTTCCTATCAGGCCCAGTTGCAGGAAGTATCTGCGTTTTCGGGCTGGGACTTCACATTATCAGTTCTCTGCATTGCCCTTTGGCTTATCTACTGCGCCCAGAGTGTTCACGAAGGTTCTGGCTCCAGTGGTAGCTTTCTTCAGGCTAAGAGGAATACAAATCTATCCTTATTTGGACGATTGCCTAATTCTGGCCCAAGAAAAGGACGAACTTCTTCATCATTTACAGTATGTGATGGCAGTGTTAAGATGCCTGGGGTATTCTGTGAACAAAATAAAGTCCAGTCTAGTACCCTCTCAGGACATGTGCTTTCTGGGTGTGAGACTGAATACAGCATCTCAGATGGCCTTTTTGACCCCGGACAAACAAAAGAATCTTTCTCTTTATTTCCACCAATTGTCTCGTCAGTCCAGGCTGACTGCAAGGACAGTCCTTCAAGCCTTGGGGTTCATGGCATCTTGTATTCTGGTACTTCCCAATGCCAAACTGCATATGAGGAAGCTACAGTGGTATCTCAAGAATGTATGGACACAGCACTGCCAAGATTTGGACACTGTCATTCAGATAATACCTTGCATTCAAAAGGAATTTTTGTGGTGGGCTCAGGAATGTCACCTAAACAAGGGACTCTCGGTGACCCGCCAGAGGCGAGTCAGATTTTAACGACAGATGCCTCAGACAAAGCTTGGGGAGCTCATCTAAATGGAAAATGGGTACAAGACACGTGGCCTGCCAGACTTCAACATCTACATATCAACTTGAAGGAGATGTTAGCAGTCCAATTTGCATTGATAGCTTTCAAGGATTTACTTCTTCCAGGGCAGGTGTTGATTCAAACAGACAACACAACTGTCATGTGGTACATCAACAAGCAAGGGGGAACGCATTCTTATCCTCTATGCAGACAAGCAATGATTTTGTGGGAGACTGCTCTCAGTTTACAGCTAACTCTTCAGGCAAGGTTTCTGCCAGGAGCACAGAACTCCTTAGCAGATGTGTTGAGCAGACAAATTATGGATCCCCACGAGTGGAAATTGGATCCTCATGTTTTTCAGAGATTGACAGTGTTATGGGGAACTCCAGACATAGATCTGTTCGCTTCTCCACTGAATTACCAGCTGCCAAAGTTTTGCACAAAAAGGTTTCATCCCACAGCTTGGAAGGTGGATGCTCTCTCATTCAATTGGAGCAATCTTCACGTGTATGCCTTTCCACCTCTGCCTCTCCTCCCAAAGGTACTGCTGAAGGTCAGACAGGACAAGCCAAACATGATTTTAATAGCTCCAGATTGGCCTCGACAGCACTGGTACCCATTACTGAGAAGTCTGGTACAGGAGCCTCCATGGCCTTTGCCTTGATTCCTCACCTGCTGTCTCAGGAGAACAGTCATTTACTCAATGTCAAACTTCATTCTCTACATCTGACAGCCTGGCATATTCTGTTTTAAACCCTGGAGGGTCTCAGCTTCCACAACAAGTTTTGAATGTTATTTTGGAGGCCAGAAGGCCTAGTACAAGGAAAGTTTACGCAGATAAATGGAGGAGATTTTATTTTGGAGTACAGCAAAGGACTTCGATGTTTCTAAACCTAATTTAAGTGTTGCGCTTCAATACCTTACTGAGTTATTGGACAAAGGTTTGTCCTTCTCCTCTATAAAGGTTCATGCTGCAGCAATTTCTGCTCACTATGACTGTGACCCACCATTATTTTCTCAGCCTTTGTTTAAGCAATTCCTTAGAGGGGCAAAGAATATAAGACCCCCACGTAGAGCTCCTACTCCTGCTTGGGATCTCAATTTTGTGTTGGAGAAACTCACTCTACAACCTTTTGAGCCTGCTGCATCAGCAGACTTGAAATATTTATCATGGAAGACTGCTTTTTTGTTGGCCATTACCTCTGCGAGAAGGGTTTCTGAATTACAGGCCCTTATGGCAGTTGAGCCTTTCTTAATTTTCCACAAGGATAGGGTGTCTTTGCGTACTAACCCTTCTTTTATGCCTAAAGTGGTTTCTAGTGTGGCTTTAAACCAAACTATTCATTTGCCTACTTTTTATGCAAACCCCCAAAATAAAGGGGATAGGATTTTGCACACTTTGGATATACACAGACAGTTGCGGTATTATTTGAGCAGAACTAAAGGGTTCAGGCAGTCTCAGCAGTTGTTTGTTTCTTTTGCTTTGGGTTCTCAGGGCAAACCTGTTTCAAAACAAACTATTTCTAAGTGGATTGGTTTTTGTATTGCTTTCTGTTATTCCCATCATGGTAAGGAAATTCCAGCTGGGATTAGGCCTCATTCCACTAGGGCTACTGCCACTTCTACAGCTTTTTTAAGGGGGGTGGCTACTAAAGATATTTTGGAAGCAGCAACTTGGAGTTCAGTGCATACTTTCTCTAAGCATTACCACCTTCCTCTTTACTCTAAATCTAGGGCTGGATTTGCCACTGCAATTTTACAGGGCATTTTGGCAGCTCCTAATGCTTTATAGTTTTGCCATCCTCCCTTACCTCTGCTTTGGGATTCTACCCATATGTAAGGACTGCAGCAATGTGAGATGAAGAACATAGTACAGTTTTGTACCTACCATAAATGTAGATGTTCGAAGATCCACATTGCTGCAGTCCAATTTACCCTCCCTCCTTCCCCTCTGTTGTTGAAGGTGGTGGTGTGGTTTGAGTTGTACATATTGTAAATATGGTTAGTGCACGGGTGGTTGGTTGGTTTTTGCTGGTTTTTGGCTTTAGCCTTTCTTGTTAGGGCCTTCTGACATCTGGGGCAAGAAAAGACTGAGGAAATGACGTCGGTCATGCGCTTTTGTACCCTGACGTCCTGATGTTAGTTTAAGGCGCCTTGACCGACGTCAGCCTAATACTTTGGTATTCGGGCCGACCGAGGACAGCGGACTACCCCATATGTAAGGACTGCAGCAATGTGGATCTTCGAACATCTACATTTATGGTAGGTACAAAACTGTACTTTTGTCTCCATTCACAACAGGCAGCTGAAGAGATTCTGCTGCAGGATTCTTTGCAAACAGGTCTGGAAGGTAGATGTCTTTCCATTCCCTTAGATGGGAATGCTCCTGTATTCCTTTCCACTAATTTCCAGGGTCATTCTAAAGACTCAGAAGGACACCTCAAAGATAATTGTGGTGATCCCCTTTTGGCTCAGACAACAGTGGATGTTCTTCGTCTTTCACTGTTGCAGTCATCTCATTTGGGTTATCCCTGCCAGGGTAGCCCTCAGCCGGCCTGAATACCAGAGGTGTAGTTTTCATGCATCGGTTGCTGTTGCTTCAGGACTGATGTCAGGTCATCAGTAGTATAACGTAAGGCAGCTGACACCATTACATCAGTCTTTCTTGCTGCAGAGCCTGAGTGCACGAGTGCCGGTCGGCTGCTACCCTAGTTTCGTCTTCCGAATTGAAGCTGAAGTCTTCTAAAGCTAAGTTCCCCATTGGGGATCCTTTTTTCTTGCACTAACTGATGTCAGAAAAATGTAACAATTGTCTCGCCTATGGAAAGCAAATACCACATCGAGACTTTCATTCTTACTGCGTTACTTGTTGCCCAGAGCATAACGTCCCCCACTGTTGCTTCTGTACTTTGTTCAATGCCGGAACTATATATCGTCGGGCCCTTATTGTAGCTAGATATTTTCGCTTACAGTCCTCAAATTCTGATATGGCTTCAGTAAGCCATCCGACAGCAGATCTTCCGAAAAAATGTAAAGATAAAGACAGAGACAGACTGCACAGGTCCAAACCTACTGACAACGCTCCTGTTAGGCTAGTCATCAGTTCTCCGGTCCTCAGTGAGGCACTTTCGCAGCCCCTGATGCCCGCTTCTGTGGATTTGCAGGCTGCTACTGAGACCCTTTCGGAGTGTGGTATGCCACAAAACTCTTCTTTGACTAAGGATCGTGTGGTCATCTCTACCTTGGATATGTCTGGAGCCGCTGAGCATGCACCGGCTTCTGAGGAAGTCCTTCGCACTACCGGTTCTCGACACAAACCGACAACTTCTTTTGTGACTACTGTTCCTCAAAATCTACAGAGTTTCTTAGGCCCAGGGTATGAACCACACCCAAGAAACTGACGACCCAATCTCAGGCACCTGCTTCCTTGCCTCAGTCTCAAATGCTTAAAATGGTGGAAGACCTTATCAAGCTAATCAAGAGAAGCCAAGCTACCCCTTCCAAAAGAAAAAGAGAGCTGTCCCCTGTACTTTTGTCTGAACAGGATTCTGATGACTCTGATGCATCTGAATATGAAGACATGCACCCCCTCTCTGCTTAAGAGGATTCTAATGCAGAGGATTCCATTCCTTCAACCTCTCCCCCAGAGGAGTTTTCTTTGGGGAAAGCCTTCATACCTTAAAGGAGCATTTCCAATGGCAAAGTCAGGACTACCCTCAGTCTAAAAAGAGACTCAAGGAATTCTTCCACAGCACAGACCCCTGGCCATTCCCCCAGTCCTGGATGTTATGGAGGATGTTTTCCTGGAATCCAGTATGACTCCTGACACCCTCCCTCCTGCACCCAAAAAAACAGACAGGTCTTACAGACTCCCTGACTCACACAAATTTCTTTTTAAAAATCCAACTGCTGATCCTGAGGTCATTTCTCAAGGGCCTAAAGGAATTAAAGCAACCTCTGCTAAGAATCCCACCCCCTGAGATAGGGATTCCCGAGCACTAGACAGATGGGGTAAAAAAGTATACACCTCAGCAACTCTTGCAATCAGAGCACTAAATTGTTAGTTCCATATGCTAAAATTTCAGCTAAATACCCTGGAACTCCTCAAACAAAAAACGTCTCCCTTTCCTGCATGTGCAGAATCTAAAGAGTTACAAGTGTTAATGCATTCTGCAGGTCAAGTAACTAAACACACCTTGCACTGTGGTTTTGATGCGCTAGAAACTTCTTGCAGGGCAGAAGTCACCAGTTCTGTCCTTAGAAGGCATGCATGGCTTAAGAAACGGCCCTTGCCAGACCATATTAAATCTAAATTGTTGGATGCCCCCTTGCACAAAGACAACTTATTTGGCACTAAGGCAGAAGAGGTTTTAAAAAAGATGAAAGAAAAAGCAAAATCTATGCAGACAGTTAAAGATTTCTTACAGGTCCAGCCACCCAGGTTCAGCAGGCATTATCCCTCCAAGCACTGGTCCTTTCCTGCTCCCACCAGGTCAGTTCAAGCCCAGACCCCCCAGACAGCAGCCACAGGGAATGCAGTGATCTAAGCAGTGGACTACTTCCACTTCAAAACCAGGGAGTTCTAAGCCACCCCTTTATGGTAAGAAGTCACAATGACTCTCTTCCCCCCCCCTCCCTCTGCCCACCTTCACTTACCCCTGGGAGGAAAACTCTTCTTTCACGCAAGCACCTGGGCCACCATTACCAACGACAGCTGGGTTCTCAACATAGTGTCCCATGGATACAGATTTTCTTTTCACACCCTTCCAACTCCAAAAGGGTTCCCAAATCTACCTCCAAACCAGTGGGCAGAGGTGCAAAAGCAAGTCCTTTCCCTGCTCTCTATGAGGGCAGTAGAGCACATTCCTGCAGAACAGAAAGGTCAAGGTTTCTACTCCAGACTTTTTCTGGTACCCAAAAAAGAGGGCACCTGGTGCCCCATCCTGGATCTATCCATTCTGAATACCTTCCTCGTGATCCCAAAATTCAAAATGCTCACCCTCCAGCAGCTGCTCCCCATGCTCTCCCAGGATGCTTGACTAGCCACCCTAGACCTAAAAGAGGCCTACCTCCACATTCCTATAAGGGAATCATGCAGGAAATCTCTCCGTTTCAGGGCAGGATCTCAGCACTTTCAGTTCTCTGCACTTCCCTTTGGCTTATCTACTGCTCCCAGAGTTTTCACAAAATGTCTGGCTTCGGCCATTGCCTTTTGCAGACAAAGGAATATCCAGATTTACCCATACTTAGATGACTGCCTAATTCAGGCAGACAGCCAGGAAAAGCTGGTCAAGCACCTGGAGTTTGTAAAGTCCCTACTAACCTCCCCAGGGTACACAATCAATGAAAAGAAATCCAAACAGGTACCCACCCAAAGGATTATATTCCTGGGAGCAAGCTGGATACAGCATCCCAGATGGCATTCCTTACACCAGAAAAGCAAACTTTCCTGACAGCCTACTTCTCTCAACTAGCCACCAGACCCCAGCTATCTGCAAGGAAAATCCTGCAAGCTCTGGGGTTCGTGGCTTCTTGCATTCTACTCATTCCATATGCCAGACTACATATGAGGAAACTTCAGTGGTACTTAAAAAGCCTTTGGTGTCAACACTCTCAAGACCTGGAGACTCTTAAACCTATAATACCTTGCCTCAGAAAAGATTATCCTTGGTGGGCAACAGCATGCTCCCACAACAAGGGACTACCTTTCTCACCAACCCCCGCTGCCCAAACCCTCACCACACATCCATCAGAGTATGCCTGGGGTGCACACATGGGCAGCAGGTGCATACAGGGCCAATGGAGCCCACAGAAAATCGATCTGCTCATCAACCAAAAAGAGATGATAGCTGTTCAGCATGCCTTGATAGCTTTCAAACTCCTTCTCTCCCCAGTGGCTCTCCTGATCGAAGCAGACACCACTGTAATGTGGTGGTATATCAACAAGCAGGGAGGGAGTCACTTGTACCCTCTATGCAGGCTGGCTATGACCCTTTTGCACACAGTCTCTGCCATGCAACTCCACTTGTTAGCACAATTCCTACCAGGTTGTTTCAACTCTCTGTCAGACCACTTAAATAGAAATCTTCTGGACTCACACGAGTGGCAGCTCAACAGAAGAACCTTCACTCTAATAACTCAGAAATGAGGCACCCCGAAGGTTGACCTCTTTGCCTCCCACACCAACCATCAGCTCAGCAAGTTCTGCACCAGGGAGCATCCTTGTATGGCATGGAAAGTGGATGCCCTGTCCTTCCCCTGGGTCAATCTATTGGTCTGTGCCTTTCCTCCACTACCTCTCATCCCCAGGATGCTGCTCAAAATAAAGGAGGAAAAATCCAAGGACAATTCTTATAGCTCCAGACTGGTCTCGCCAGCACTGGTACCCCTTGCTGTGCAGCCTGTCCCCACTGCCACCATGGCATCTCCCTCAGATTCCAAACCTCCTGACCCAGAGGGAAGGAGAATTCATGCATTCCCAATTGCATACCTTCAGTTTGGCAGATTGGCTTATTCCCTAACCCCCGATCAATCTGCCAACCTCAGTAAACAGGTTCTAGATGTTATACATGAGGCCAGACACCCTAGCACTAGAAAGTCTTATGCTGACAAATGTAAAAGGTTCTGCACATGGATCCAAGCTAAGGGAGCCAGTACGACACAGCCCTCCCTCTCTCTCATCTTGGATTACTTAGCTGACCTGCTACACAGTGGCCTCTCTTTTTCCCTCTATTAAAATTCATGATCTGCTATCTCTGCTCATTTTCCCACTGAGCAGCCCCTTTTCTCACACCCTCTGATCAAACAGTTCCTAAGAGGGGCTAGCAACTTGTGGTCACCCAGAAGAGCACCAACCCTGGCTTGGGACCTTAACTTTGTGGTGGAAAAGCTCACCCTGCCCCCCCCCCCTTTGAACCAGCCTCTTCAGCAGAGCTAAAATTTCTCTCCTGGAAGACAGCTTTCCTTCTGGCCATCACATCAGCCAGAAAGGTCTCCGAGCTGCAAGCACTCATGGCTGTGGAACCCTTCATCATCTTCTATGCTGACAGGGTGTCCCTCAGGACTAACCCATCCTTCATGCCCAGGTGACTCACTCCACCAGAGTAGCCTTCACCTCTGCAGCTTTCCTCAGAGAAGTCTCAACAAGGGACATCCTGGAGGCTGCCACCTGAACATCTATTCACACCTTTACCAAACATTATCACCTGCCTGTCTTCTCCAAATCCACGGCAGCGTTTGCTTCTGCAGTCTTCCAGGGCATCCTAGCCAGCCCCTAGTTTCGTTGACTGCTTCCACTCATTTTCTCAGCTTTGGGAATCAACCCAAATGTGATGACTGCAACAGTAAAACACGAAGAACATAGTACAGTTGTGTACACTTACCATAAATGTAGATATTCGAGTGTATCCACTGTTGCAATCCTGGTTTCTCTCCCTCCATCCCCCTATTCTTTCTTCTCTTTCCTTTCAAGGGACATGTTGGTATTTACTTTCTACTGGTGGGGTTCTTCCACCAGAACCTGGCTCCCACTTGGGGGCTCTTGATAGGTTAGGGCAAGAAAAACTGATGTAATACCGTCGGCTGCCTTACTTTATACTACTGACGACCTGACATCAGTCCTGAAGCAACAGCAACTGACGCAGAAAAACTACGCCTCTGGTTTTCGGGCCGGCCGAGAGCTACCCTGGCAGGGATAACCCAAATGTGATGACTGCAACAGTGAATACACTCGAACATCTACATTTAAGTGTACATAGCTGTACTTTCTCCTATCTTTTGAAAATGCCCACCAGCAGTTGCCACAAGCTTCTTTACAGATTGAACTGAGTCACACAAGACAGGGGTTGTTTGAGGTATCCCAACCTGAAATCTCTTCAGATGACTGCCAGGATGATAGAAATTTAGTATCTTTTAGGCACATATTTTCTGAGGCTGTGCAGCAGGTATTAAAGGAGGCAAAGAAACCTACTACTAGATAATCATATATTGATAAGTGGAAAATATTTTCTAATTGTTGCCATAGTAAGAAACCCTTTTAAGGCCCAGTTACCAATGTTTCTAAATATTTGTGTGAGTTACTATCCTCTGACTTTTATTACTCTTCTATGAAGAATCATCTTCTGGCCAGTTTGTTTGTCTGCCCATACCCCACCCCCCACCCCGATTTCTAACCAGTCTCAAGTCAAACAGTTTCTGAAAGGGATTTTACATATTCATCCACATGTAAAAGAGGTGGCTCCTTCTTGGGATCCTAAGTCTGTTTAGAAAAAGCTAACACTTTGTGTTTGTACCAGATCTTCAGGTTTCATTGAGGTTCTTAACTTGGAAAACAGTGTTGCTTATTGCTATCACCTCTGTAAGAAAAATATCTAAGCTCTTGTGGTGTGTCAACCTTATCTTGCTTTTCATAAAGATAGGGTATAGCTGAGAACAAATATTTCATTTATTCCTAAACTGGTTTCAAGTTTATGTTAAGTCGAACTGTTCATCTCCGTGTCTTTCCAGACCCTTAAAATGAAGGAGAAAGAATTTTGCATACATTGCATGTCCACACACAGCTCAGATACTTTATTGACACAACTAAAACTGTCAGGAATTCTGATCAACTATTAATTTCCTATGAGGTTAGGAAAAAGGAACAACCAGTGTCAAAACAGCAAATTTGCTAGTGGCTGTCTCAAGCTTATTACCTTTTGCAATGTTGGAGGTCCATTTCCTGGTTATACATTTTCTAGCAGTTGCTAGTGTCCATAATAAACACACATTGTCCCTTTTTAATTGAAGCCCTTCATCTAAATTTAATAAAATTAGAGCTTTAGATAGTGTGGGTTCAATTCTCAGCTGGGGTGCCTTCTGTGCGGAGTCTGCATGTCCTCCCTGTGGTCGTGTGGGTTTCCTCTGGGTGCTCCAGTTTCCTCCCACATCCCAAATACATGCTGTAGGTGGATTGGACACTCTAAAATGGCCCTAGGTGTGAGTGCGTGCGTGTGTGTGTGCATTCTGTGGAAGGTTGGGCACCGAGCTGGCAACTCGGCACTGTAAAACTCCACTGCCAATCATGAGAGGATAGGTGATCCGCTGTGGCGACCCCTAACCGGGAAAAGCTGAAAGAAGAAGAAGAGCTTTAGATAGTGTAAACAAATCTGTAAATAGAGCTTTCAAAAAATTATCAATATCACTTCACAGCTAAACATTCATAAAATATATGTACCCAATCAGCTTTACAAACATGAGAACATTTCCTGCAAGAAGCATTCTTAGAGGTACTAAATTTAGCTAGTTTTATCTGGTGTTAAAAAAGCTCTAAGCAGAAATTTCCAGGTATATATTCTCCAGTGTTGTGACCAAGAGGTTAATTTAACAAAGTAAAATATTAGTTTTATTGTCTACAGATAAGCATAAAGATTGTCCCTTAGTAATATAATGCCAATATTTTTGTTGAGGTTTGTTTTACAGTTTATTAATATTTTGTATAATCTTGAAGTAATGCGGTAATGCTATCCAAATTATGAATATTAGATACAATTTCATATAGATGAGTTAAAAATTTTGGTGTATCTTTAAAGGAAGAATTATTAATTATTCTGCATGCATACTCGGACAGAGGAGATACCAGAACTTATTAGGTTGATCATTCAAAGAAAATTAATTAGGGACTGACTTTCATTTATTAATATGGTTAAATGTATCAATTTCCAATTTGAGAAGTAACTCTGGTCCATCCAGTTTATAACAATTTTGTTTATAGAAGCCTTAATATTGGTTTCTATGCCAGGGAAACAAATTCTTCCCTGATTCCATACTCTAATGTGATGTGTAAAAGCAATTTTATTTCATTTAGGGAACCACAGAAATTTTGACAAAAGTGTGTTTATATTCTTAAGGAAGTCTTTCTCATCTATCATAGATATGGCTTGTGCTTTGTATAAAATCTTGGCAAGAAGTGTCATCTTTATTAAAGTACCAGGTAGCACTCCTCAGGATAAATGTAAAATCACAGATACCAACAAAGAAAGTAGCAGTGAAACAATAAAGCACAAACGAACCATAAAACTGTTTATTAAATAAAAAAGTATACTGGTCTGAAGAAGCTAACAGTGAAACACCATACCATTTTTTTATTTAATAAACAGTTTTGTGGTTCGTTTGCTGTGTGGTTGTTTCACTGCTTCTTTTCTTGTTGGTATCTATCATCTTTATTAGTTGTAACCTGTCTTCAAAGGGAATAAATATTTTGTTCCACTTGTCCATTTGAGTTTTGAGTATATTTATATTATTATTATAGTTTGCAGCTATTGATTCTTCTATGGCTTTACATAAAACAATACCCAAGTAATCAACAGAAGTTACTTGGTTGCCAATATTATGGTTTCTACCAGCTTGTATTCCTTTCCTTTTATTCAAAAACAAGAATTTTAATTTTAATTTATTGAAATAAAGACCAGAAGTTATTTGAAATTTATTTGTTAATGAATCTAATTCATCTAGAGCTATTTTTGAATTAGGTAATGTAAGAAGAATATCATCCACAAATAACATTATTCTGGAATTGTATTGATTATATATGTCAATAACTTTTATCTTTGGGTTGATTTGTATTATTGTGGCGAAGATTTCAGTAGCCATCGCAAACAGAATGGGTGACTTTGGACATCCTTGTTTAGTACTCTTTGGGAATCCACTAATTTTGTTTGCTGGCAACATTGCAGGTAAAATCATAAAATACTACATATTCAACATATTATGGCACACTTTAAGCTATCATCTCATGACTGGTGAAGAAAATGAAAACACTCATCTGTGTTAGCATGTCTGGCAGGAGATCTGTGTATACTTTCAGATTATCTGTATTGTATACCATAGGTTGGTACTAGGCTATCGGCCCTAGGGCCTATACAAGCCTAGCCATAACAATTCCCTGGATATTTCTTCCCACAATATTTACTTCTCCAGGCCCCTGTCTAGCAGGGCGACTGACATGATCCCCGGGGTAAATTTCTTATCTCCCATCCAATCATCAAGGTTCCTTTTGAAGAGGGCCAAAGAGGTGCTCTGCTTGATATGTATGGGCAGTCTATTCCAGAGTATGGGGAGTCTCTGGGTCAGGACCCTATCCCTCCAGCATGTTTTGTTCATTGTGATGATAAGGTTTAGATCCCTGGAGCATGTGGCTCTGAGGGATTGGGATTTCTTTAAGTGGAGCATGTCCAACAGCTCAGGGTTTGACATGGCCTTGTATGTTAAGCAGAGATCGCCTCTGAGTAGACGATATTCCACAGACTATAGCTGGAGTTTTTTTAGACGGTCAGTATATGGCATCTGCTTTAGGCCTGTGATTCTTTTAGTGAGGTATTTCTGTGGCCTTTCAAGCTGTTGCAGATGTCTTGTGAGGTACATACCAAACGGGGCATTATACTCTATAATGGGTCTAATGAGGGATGAGTACAGTGGGACAGTGACCTCCTTTTTTCTGGATGAAAAGCCCTTAGTGATGAGGTGTGCCACATAGAAGGATTTCCTGACTGTTGTGGCAATGTGGTTATCGAAAGTGAGACCACTGTCCACCTGTGTCCCTAAGTCTCTCATCACACTTTCGATGTTTAGTGTCCTGCCACCTATGTGGTAATTCATGGGTACATGTTTTTTTCCATAGGGGATAACTATACATTTCTTGGCATTATGCTTGAGCCCATGGCTCTGGCACCAGGCATCTGTTTCTGTAAGGCCCTTTTGTAGAATATCCACATCATTTGGGGATTCAATAATGGCTCCCAGTTTGCAGTCATCTGCAAACTTTGTTAGCCAGAGTCCCTTAGTGTTGGCCTGTACTTCAGAGAAGTAGATGCCAAACAAGAGTGGTCCCAGGACTGAACCCTGAGGTACTCCACTTGTCACTTGTGTGGAGCTGGATTTTGGAGTCTGCTACTTTTACTGTGTAGGTTCTGTCAGTAAGCAGTCCAGTTAGCAACCCATTGAGTGATGTAGGGATTTATGCCCAGCTTAGTAAGTTTATCTATGATTCCAGAGTGGGGGATGGTGTCAAAGGCCTTGGCGAGGTCCAGCTAGGCTGTGTGGACTGCCTTACCCTCGTCCACAGCTCTGGAGACTGATTCAAAGAAGTCAATCAGATTCAGGAGACAAGATTGACCCTTCACAAACCCAAACTGGGTGGGGTCTAGTGTTTGAAGGTTGCCAATGTCTTTGTTTATAAGTTCCATGATAATGCGTTCCTTGCCCTTGCAAATCAGGCTTGTCAGACTGATGGGACGGTAGTTTCCAGGATCCAAGGTGGATCCTCCCTTGTGGAGCGGGATAACTGTAGCTGTGCGCCACTCAGTGGGCACGAAGCCTGAGGTGAGGCTATGATTAAACATCACACTTAGGTCAGGTGCCAGTTCATTTTGTAGTTCATGTAGTACACAGCCTGGGATGTCATCTGGTCCCATGGATGCTGTATTCTTAGCTTTGGAGAGTGCGGTTTCTACCTGTGTGGCCGTGATTATCGGAATTTGGCAGTCTTTTGGTATTGAGATGGGCCCTTTAGGGGGTGAGAGTGGGGTGAAGTTGGCACTAAATAGATCTGCCAGGATATTGGCAATATCCTTGGGATCAGTATATTTAATGCCATTCTGTTGTAACTCCGAGCAGATCTGAGCATTGCCAGTTAGATTCTTGACATAACTATAGAATGCCTTGTGGTTGTCTTTGGAATCTTTGGCAATTTTATTTTCGTAACTAGATTTTGAGGATTTTATGAGGGATCTCAGCTTCTTACTGAGGCTGGTGAGGGAGTTTTTTGCATCCTGGGATTTTCCTCTTTTTTGCAACAGTTTCTTCCTTCTGTTGTATAGTTTGTTTATAGCAGGGGACCACCAGATTGTCTTCCTTTTTTTGGAGAAGAGCATCTTGGTTCTGTTTGGGATGGCATGATTCATGCACGAGTGGATGTGCTCGTACAGTGCCTTAGTGTAGGATTCTGCAGTCGAACTTCCAGATCTCGTCTGCGTGGGTGTTGTGAAGTTTGTCGCTTCTGACTTCAGTAGCTTGAAGTTGGCTTTGGAGAAGTTTTTTTAAAGAGGTTTCCTTACTGGGGGGTGGGGGTGGGATGTGGATGTCAAGGGTGATTTGCTTATGGTCAGACCTGACCAATGAGGGGGTGACCACTGGTGTGGAGCATCTATCTCCCATGTTGGTGATGACCAGGTCTAGGATATTGGAGCCCCTGGTGGGACAATGGATTAGTTGATCCAGGGCATTGGAATTTATGAATTCCAAGAACCGTTGGGAAATGGAGTTGGTACCTGAGTAGTTTTCGCAATTAATGGCAGGGTAGTTGAAATCACCCAGTATTAGGGTGTTTGGTTGTATCTTAATATTTTCCAGTATGTTTAGAAAGGTGTAGTGAGAATCTTGGGGCATGGATGGGGATCTGTAGCAAGCTACAATTTGGATTACAGTCTTACCTAGTGTTAGTTGCACCTGGAGAATTTCAGATGCATTGTGTTGGGCAACTAGCCTGGAGGTGTGAATACCCTTGGTGAATATGGACACTCCTCCACCTTTAGTGTTTCGGTCCTGGTTTTGTGGCCGAAAAGTGTGGTAAGAATTGTAGCCTGGTATTGCAGGGGTGCTCTCTGGAGCCTTGAACCACGTCTCAGTTACTGCACAGATATCGATGTTCTCCATTTTTAGGAGTGCCTCGAGAGAGTGCATTTTGAGGTTTAGACTTCTAGCATTGAGTAGCATTACCTTCAGATTTTGCCTGCTTCTATTTGTTACGGTGGTGGTTTTATCCTTTGAACCTTGCCTAAAAAAGGCACTATAGGGGTGGCAAGAGCTTTAGCCAGTAACCTGAATCCCAGGGGGTGACAGGTGCAGACAATCACTGGCAAAGCATCGTGGTTTGTCGATCATGTCTTCCCAGGCAGACAAATACTGGATCCCCTTTGAATGACACCAGAAGCTTAGCCAATTGTTGAAGTCAATCATTTTGTCCTTATACTGTGGTATCATTCTTGGCGAAGGCAGGATGCTACTCAGGGCTAGGGTCATACCAGCCTGGGTCACATGATCCAAGAGCTCTTCCATATCTCTTTTCATGTAGTCCCGGGAGGTATGTCTCAAGTCATTAACTCCAGCATGGGCAATGACAGAGTCATATTTGTACTTGTTGTGGAGTGACTTGAGTGCATGCATTATGTGGTGGATCCTGGCACCTGACAGGCAGCTGACTGTAATTTTCTCCTTGTTCAGTCTGGTGAGTGGGACATCAGTGTGCCTGACTATAGAGTCACCTATGACTAAAGTGTTGGGCACATTGTCTTGCCTTAGGGGCTGTTGTTGGGTGGCACACTGGTGTTGTGAGCTATGTGTCACTTTGGTTGTGACTGGTGTTTGTTTGCGTTTTGGCTTCAGAGGTCCTTGTTGCTTGGGCAGGTTAATGTTAAGGGCCTTCACATATGTGGGTTTAGTGTTGCTATGTGTGGGTGTTGATGGTGTGGGTTTTGAAGGGTTATGAGTTGCTTGAGGTGTGATGCAGGTGTTAACCTTCTCCTCTTGACTGTCTAGCACAATCTTGGCCGGAGAGAGCTTTGCATCCAGTTTGGCTATGTAAGTGCATCTCTCGCAGGTTGTAGTGTTGGGTGGTAGGAGGAGAGGATTGTCTGTGTACATGAGGCAGTTGCTGCATTGCCCTAGTGTGCCCAGATTCACCAGGTGGACAGGAGAAATCACCGGAAGCTGACCCTTGGACATGCCTGTTTAGGTGCTTTTATGTAAAGTTTAAGAGCTGTTTTCCCTTACCTTTGCAAGGTACTTTGCAATTATAGGCTGTTTAGTGCCTATGACTAATTTCTCCTTATTGACAAGGAGAGCTGAGTGCTTGTATCTGTTTCAGGCTTCCTAGTGCTTTCCAGCAGATTCTAGAGCAAGTGCTAGTCACAGGGGTTCATATTTTAGTGCTACTACTGAGAAACCAGCTAGTTTTAAGGGAAAATTTGAAGAGCAGACTTTCTGGCACCTGGAATAGTTTAACTGTAGCCTCGCAGTGCTGCACGATGTGAAAAATATGCAAACACATGTGTTTTTAAGCCAGAAAGTTGAAAGGGATAGAAATCAGCCCAAAAGGCTAATAAAATTACAATTTCAGAGCTGGAAACCACTCCTCTAGTGTTAGATAGGCAGTACAGTGCTCACCAGTCCCACTGGTAGGCAGTAGGACTTCCCTCTACCAATGCAAGGTCTGGATAGCTCTGAGCACAGAAAATAAAGTCCTGAGACAAGCAAAGCTTGGGTTATGTACTGGCTAGAAAAAGTGGGAAACGAGCAAACAAGATAGTATTTTTTTTGTTGTTGAAACAGGCTAAACAATGCAATAATACAGTAAATAACCACAGAAAAGGCTAACACACTTGAGTGTGTAGTCTTAGACAGTAAATGCAATTAAAACTCTACAAAATTAGCAATTCAAAACTTTTTTAAATGAAGCAAGGCAAGTGCACAACTGAAAAATGATTTAAGAGGAAGTAACACAGCAGAATAAGTAGCTAGTCTACATATACAGAGAAGTCTATATATACAGAAAAGCAGCTAAAACACACAAAAACTTCGGATGCAGTGCAACCTAGAGCACTTGAGTTGTAGCAATATTAAGGCAATTACAGTTATAATAAATGCTCTGAAATATACTCTATATTTCCAAAATGTTTGAGAAGCACAGTCAGGACACAAGGCGATTCAGGCAAATTTTTTTTTTCTTTGAAAGGGAAAAAGGAGAAACAGAAGGCCTTATCAAATCTTCTCTCTGTGTTAGGTAGAATGAGCTAATGACATTAGACTGGGAGGAGTGTCCCAGATCAGATTTACAGTAGGGGTGGGCCACTGCAAAGCCACCAAGTACTAGCCAGCAGACCATTAACACAATCTAGCCAAAGTAAAAAAAGGCTTCAGCTAAAAAAATAGCCTACAAGACAGTAAGCACTAGAGAAAGCCACTAAATGAAAGTTTTTATACAGATAAAGATTTGTAAAGATACAGAATGCTTCTAACTGCAAACAAATAAAATAAAAGTGCTATATATAAATTGTTAGAACAATAATATGTATAAATAATAAAAATACAGGATACTTATATATCTCAACTAACAGTTGTCAACACCTCTTAATCCACTCTGCTCAGTGTGTATAGACAGAAACCCTATCAAGGTTAGGGCTTAAATACCAGAACAACAACTTTTTTTTTTTTGTTTGTTACAAAAACACCAGCCCCCACTAGCCAGCAGACAGTTAACACAATCTAGCCAAAGTAAAGAAAGGCTTCAGCTAAAAATAAATAGCCTACAGACAGTCAGAACTAGAGAAAGCCACAAAATGAAAGTTTTTATACAGATAAAGATTTGTAAAGATACAGAATGCTTTTAACTGCAAACAAATAAAATAAAAGTGCTATATATAAATTGTTAGAACAATAATCTGTATAAATAATAAAAAAACAGGATACTTATATATCTCAGCTAACAGTTGTAGTCAACACCTCTTAATCCACTCTGCTCAGTGTGTATAGACAGAAATCCTATCAAAGTTAGGGCTTAAATACCAGAACAACAGCTTTTTTTTTTGTTACAAAAACACAAAAGAACCAGCCCCCACTAGCCAGCAGACAATTAACACAATCTAGCCAAAGTAAAGAAAGGCTTCAGCTAAAAAAATAGCCTACAGACAGTAAGCACTAGAGAAAGCCACAAAATGAAAGTTTTTATACAGATAAAGATTTGTAAAGATACAGAATGCTTTTAACTGCAAACAAATAAAATAAAAGTGCTATATATAAATTGTTAGAACAATAATCTGTATAAATAAAAAAACAGGATACTTGTATATCTCAGCTAACAGTTGTCAACACCTCTTAATCCACTCTGCTCATGCTACCAGCATGTCTAATTGTAAAAATGTAAATACGTTTTTAAAATGTTGAGCATCTCCCTATTTGTTCAGAATGTTTAGGGAATCTGTCAGTGTTTTGGTACCTTTCTAACTGTGTATGTTTGAGAGTGAGATTCTAAAGTACAAACTGTGGAGAATCAGCTGAACAGTTGGTGATGTCCTTAGAATGTTCCTGGTTACTAGGTGATTATTTGAAAAGCTGATTGACAGGAAAAAGAACATTTTTCAAACAACTGTTATTCCTAAAGTAAAACAGTTGAGACTGTTAAGTTGCGCAGTTAAAGTGCTGAGCGGTTTGTGAAGAGTTACAGTCAAAGTGCTGTGCAGTGATACCTGAAGCAAAGAGAACTCACCAAAAATTGTAAGCCTGCTTTTGTCTTGCTGTTGTCTTAGATTAGATCAGGGACAGTAATTTTGTGTTGGAGAAGGAAAGTTTAGTTATTCAGATAGTTTTTCTAGAATGATGGACATCTATCCTACAATTTAATTTTGCATTTCTAGTGATTGAATTCTGGTGTTTATTGAAAGCTATTGATTTACATTCTTGTAATCATTTTACTTACTATTAAATGTTTTTTCATTACTTTACATTTTGTCTGGAAATCAGTATTTTCTTTAGAAATTAGAGTGTGCTTATACCCGTTTGATACTCCCCAGGTCACCTCAAAGCCCCGGATGCTTCTGGTCATAGCTGTCATTTATTTTGATATTTAATTTTCATAAATGGATAGCCCTTTAGAAGGCCATGAGGAGACACTGATTGATGGCAGCATTACTCCCAGTGTTAGGGAAGGTGACATTATTACACACACAGAACATAGGGAAACTTGTTGGATTATCACCCTTCGTGCAGATAGGGGGAGAGGTCTGAACGAGAGGGCTTCTTTTAAGCCCTTATTAAAGAAAAGAAGACTCCAGAAGTAAATAGGAAATAGTAGTGGTTATTTATTTTTTTTATTTGTTTTTTACTGTTGCTCTTGAGAACATTAACAATATTAACAGTGCAGTGTGTATATATATATATATATATATATATATATATATATATATATATATATACATACATACATGTGTGTGTATATATATATATATATATATATATACACACACACACATGTATGTATATATATATATATATATATATATATATATATATATGTATATATATAAATATATATATATATATATATATATATATATATATATATTTATATATGTGTTTACACATGTATATATTTATACTTGTATATATATATATATATATATATTTTGTTTTATGTTTTTATTTATATTTTTTATATTTTTTGCATTCTTTGCTTGTGCAGTATTTGCAGGAAATGTGGTCTTTCAGCTTTAACTGTTTCACTTTAATTGATGTGCATTTTAACTGATATACTTTTATGATTGGGTGATGCTTAATTACTATGTGTTTAAATGGAGTGCATTTTAACTTTTTGTATTTGGTCTGATGAAGCTTAACTGCGAAAGCGCTTACCTTTTGTTACAATAAATATCCTGGTTTGTTTTTTTACTACTGGAGGACTTTGTGACTGTGCTTTTCCTGCCTTGATGCCTGCATTTTCCTTTTGGAGTATTTTGTTTACTGGAAGAATCAGTGTTTGTGCCTGATTGTGCCTCATTGCTACAGCAGCTGCATTTCTCTGCTTGCCTTCTGCTTGGTTCATCCGTTGCTTACTTGCTACATTATTGCAGATATATTCCCTTGTATATGTTATGGTATTAAAAGTATACAATACTTTCTCATGAAATTCAGAAAATACTACAAGTAACTACATAATATAAACAGTGTCTCATCCCATAAATGAATTTTATCAGTGGAATGTCATAAAATTATGTATTTGCATTTATATTTCATATTAAATAGACTAAAACATTTCTTCTAAATATGTAAAGAAAATATGTTACTTAGTTGTATTTACTGTTATATAATTCTGATTGTCAAAGATATTACCATGCTTACCAAAACACTTCTTGAATTAACTTAAATTTTTATACATTGCTACAAAAGCTAAGCTTAATTCACGTCCATCAGCTAGGTAACTATTAATGACATACCTTAGATTCTCATAGGATCATAGGAAGTTACTAGGCTATTGTCCCTGAGGGCCCTTACAAGCTTAGCCAAGAATTTAGCCCATGTTCCAAGTTGGTACTGTGTGCCACTGTCCAGCAGGGACACAGGTGGAATCCCAGGGGTGTATTTTTTGTTCCCCATCCAGTTATCCAGGTTGCGTTAAAAAGGTTTAATTAGGTACTCTGCTTTACGTGGAGAAGGAGTCTATTCCACAAAAGGGGGAGGCTCTGGGACACAAGTCTGTCCCCCCAACAAGTTCTGTTAATGTCACAGACCAGGATGAGGTTGTGAATGCAGGTTACTTGAGTGGAGCTTGACTTGTGGATATGCAGCAATCCCATCAGGGCGGGGTCTGAGATTGCTTTGTATGCCAGACAAAGGTCACCACTGAGGAGTCTTTAGGAGACTGAGTAGAGGGGCAGGGCTTTTAGCTTAGCTGTGTAAGGTAGGTGTTTGAGGCCCTGGATTCTCCGGGTGAGGAACCTCTGTGGTCTCTCCAGCTGCTGCATGTGCTTTGTGAGGTACATGCAAAAATGAGCATTGTACTCAATAATGGGTCTTATAAGGGAAGAATACAGGGATGTTATGACCACCTTGTCCCTGGATGAGATATCCTTACTAATGAGGTGGGCCATGTAGAAAGCTTTCCGTACAATGAAGGCAATATGGTGGTCGAAAGTCAGTTTGCTATCAACCTGGGTGCCTAAATCCCTCATGACTGATTGCATGCTTAGTACTTTATTATCAATGTGATAATTTGTGGTGATGACACTCTCCCCAAAAGGGCTGATGATGCATTTTTTGGCATTCAGTTTGAGGCCATGTTTCTGGCACCAGTCATTTGTTTGGGTGGGACCCTCTTGGAGGATGCCCACATCACTAGCTGAATTAATGACAGCATTCAGCTTGCAGTCATCTGCAAACTTGGTCAGCCATAGCCCCCTATATTTGGCCTGTACCTCCAAGAAGTGTATCCCAAACAGCAGAGGCCCCAAGACCAATCCCTGGGGTACACCACTTGTTATGGGTCTACTAATTGAGGTGGCATCCCCTATTTTGACTAGGTGGGTTCTGTCAGTGAGCCAGTGTGCTACCCACCTGGTAACATGGATTGATGCCTAGTTGAAAGAGTTTATCTATTATACCTGAGTGAGGAATAGTATTGAAGGCTTTGGCCAGGTCAGGGTAGGCAGTATGCACCATCTTCCCCTCGCCTGTGGCCTTGGTGTCTGTCTCAAAGAAGTTGACCAAATTTAACAGGCATGTCCTCCCCTTGACAAAACCAAAATGTGTGGGATCAAGCGTCTGGAGGTTGCCAATGTCCTTGTTAATGAGGTCTATGATAATCCGCTTCATGGCCTTGCAGATCAGGTTAGTTAGGCTAATGGGTCTATAATTTTCTGGATTGGTGGATGCTCCACCTTTGTGTAAAGGGATGACAGTAGCTGTCCATCACTCAGCTGTGATGAAGCCGGCACTCGGGCTTTGGTTGAAATAGAGTGCCTAATGGTGCTGCAAGTTCTTGCCTGAGTTCATGTAGGATGCAGCCTACGATGTTATCGGGTCCCATGGAGGCTATATTTTTTGCCTTTGAGAGGGCAGTGATGACTTGCTCCCTAGATATAAGGGGAGGGGGGGCAGGTACAGCGGATGTCCTGTTTTACTGATGGGGGATCAGAGAAGAGAAGTTTTCACTGAACCTGTCTGCCAGCAGGTTGGTTATATCTACAGCGTTTGTGTATGTGGTGTTCTTGACCACCAGTTCTGGGCAGGTCTGGGTGATTCCCTTGAGATTGTGGACATATCTGAAGAAGGCCTTATGATTGTCTTTAGTAGATGTGGCCAGTTTGGACTTGAAGTTTGCTTTGGATGATTTCACTAGTGCTCTTATTTGCTTGTTCAGGCTAAGGAGAGATTGCTTCCAATTAGGCACCTGCTCCTTCTTAGTCCTGGACATCAATTTATTTCCTTTTATTATAGAGTTTATTTATTGCAGGTGTCCACCAGACAGGTTTACCGTTCCTTGAGGAGGAGGATTTCATCCTGTCTGCTATTTCTGATTCCATGCAGCTATATAGATGCTAATATAGTACTTTGGTGTAGGTTTGGACATTTGTGCCAGTTCATATGGAGGGGGAGGGAGCTGTGAAGCTGTTTATACCTTCCCTTAGGAGGTTGTAATCAGCTTTGGAGAAGTTTTTCTTTTTTGTTTGAACCTAGATGGGGGGGGGGGGGTTGAGGTAGATGGTGACTTCGAAAGTGATTGCTTTGTGGTTGGATCTTACCAGGGATGATGACACTGTAGGGATGCTGCAGTGTTTACACATGTTGGTTAATACCAAGTCCAAGATATTTTCGCCTCTTGTGGGGGTGTCACCCAACTGGTCCAAGGCATTTACATTGACGTAATCAAGGAATCTCTGGGCATTTGTGTTTTGGCATGAGTATTTCTTCCAGTCTGTGGTTGGATAGTTAAAGCCACCCAGGGTCAGGTTAAAGGGTTGAATCTTGATGGATTCAAAGCGGTCCAGATAGGTGGAGTGGGCATCTTGAGTCAAAGTTGGAAGCTTATAGCTGGCTATGCTTTGAATAGGGGTCTTGTCAATTGTTAACTGCACCTGGAGTGTTTCTTGTGCATCATACTGTTTGACCAGCCAAGAGGTGTGTATGTCTTTTATATATATTGCAACTCCACCAACTTTTGTTTTGCTCCTCATGGCTTGGCATCTGAATAAATGATAGGATGAGTAACCTGGAATGGCTGGGGTGCTCTCCTCAGTTTTGAACCACGTTTCTGTGACTGCACAAATGTCAGCTTCTTCCAGGGTTAGGAATGCTTGCAATGAGTGCAGTTTCATGTTTAAACTCCTAGCGTTTAGCAGCATGACCTTTAATTTACATTTTGATGACATTTTCATGTTGGTAGTTTTGACCTCATGGCATTGCCTAAAAAAGGCACTATGGGGGGAGGCAAGAGCCTTTGCCAGAAGTCTGAAGCCCAAGGGAGACAGATGCAAACCATCTCTGCAAAACATCGTGGTTTATCCGTCATGTCATACCAGGCTGTCAGATACTGGATCCCCTTGGAATGACACCAGAAACTAAGCCACTTGTTAAAGTCAATCATTTTCTGTTTGTATTGAGGCATCATTCTGGGTGATGGTAGAATGCAGCTTAAGACAAGGAACGTACCTGCATGGGACACATACTCTGCAAGCTTGATCATGTCTCTCTTCGTATAGTCCAGGGAGGTATGTATCAAGTCATTCACTCCAACATGGACGATGACAGAGTCATAACAGTACCTGTTGAGAGACTTGATTGCATTGGTGATGAGGCAGATTCTGGCACCCAACAAACAAATAACCGTGACTTTCTGCATATCCAGCCTGGTGAGGGGCACATCTGTGTGTCTCACAATGGAGTCTCCTATGACTAATATGTTGGGTTTATGTTTTGACCTTAGTGGATTGTGAGACACATGCATGATCTATGTGTGGCGTTTGGTGGACAGTGGAGTTCATGTGCGTTTATGTCTCGGAGGACTCTCTTGTTTCAGTAGGCTTTTGCTGAGGACCTCCAAATATGTGGGGGGGTGTTGTGTATGTGTGGTTGGTGTTTGTGTTGCCAACCTTCTCAATGCCAGACATACTGGTATGTGGGGGAGAGAGCAATGACGCTAGGTGCTTGATGTAATTGCAACTCTACCAAATTGTGTTCCTAGCTGGTGGTAGTAGAGGATTGTCCGTGTACATGAGGCAGTTGCTGCATTGTCTCAGGATGCCCATATCAACCAGACTGGCATGAGAAAATGAAGGTAACGGGAGGAAGGTCTAAGAGTAGTACTGCTAGATGATAACACAAGTGCTACTAAGGGAAAACTTGTAGCTGGAATACCTCATAAAGGGTTAAAAACTGTACAGCTGAAGCTCTGGATGCACAGACCCGTATCGAGACTGTGTTACACAATTTTGAGGTTAAGAACACAGTAAAAAGAAACTCACAGTTAATCACTTATAGTCAAAGGAACATAACTCGTAATATGAGAAAATACAGTTAAAACAGCAACAAAATGCAGTAAAGTGCAGTTAAACAGTAATGAATTGCAGTAGATAGCAATGAAATATAGTTCATCAGTAGATTGCTTTAAAACAGTAGCTCACAAGCACAACAGTAACAGACAGCACAAATAAAGCAGAAATTCAGTAGAATACTGTCATCAATTTAATGAGGCTACCAACGAGCCATAATAAATACGGCAAACTAAATGCAGTAGAACTCCTAAGCACAAGCAGTAAAATGAAGTAGGAAGAGGTGCAGTTTATTTTCCCCCCTCAGGAAGAAAGATTCAAACTCAGTTTAGCAGTATGTCTCTCTAGTTCTTTACATATGAATAAATAATCATTGACATAGTTTGCATTAAGAAATTGTCTCTACATTCTATCATATTACTCTTATATTAACCAAGAAATTATTTCTACATGTTATTTGTATTGCTAGATGAAACAACCATTTCTTCTTTAAATATGCAGGGGTAAAAACCAAATGAAGATATGGCTTACAGAACTATTACTTTCTTTATAGATACTAATTATGAAAGATATGCTATAAATGTTATAAATAAATAATAAAGTTAGCAATGATAAACATAAGTACCATTTAATAAAGCAATTTCCTTGTGAGATCAACACTGGAATTTGTATTAATGTAAACACATAAGAGGGTTTGACAGGAATATTTATATTTTAAATAACATGATACGAGCAGAAATTTATGGGTCAGCATTTGTGTCTTTCGGCTTTTCCCGGTTAGGGGATGCCACAGCGGAACTCCGGTCCACTAATGATTGGCAGTAGATTTTTACGTGCCGAGTTGCTGGCCCTGACGCACAACCTTCAACGAAGGTATGCCCATTCACGCATGTCTCCCACACAGAAGACGCTCTAGCTGAGAATCTAACAGGACAACGTCTTACTTTGAGGTGACAACGCTACCGCAGCACCACCACAGCAGTCATATAGCCAATAAAATACATCTTATAGTTGCTTTATATAGAATAGCGTATACAACTTATTATCATTAGATGTCTATTTATATCATAGAGAAGCACTGTAATTATGTATTAAATAAAAATAACTTGAATTTACGAATAATTTTAAGTAATTAATAAGTGAAATACGTAACTGGCAGTAAAGACATTAAAATCTTACTGTATATTTCACATTTTGCTTCCCTTTCCATTCTCAGCTTCTTATATTCATTTAATTATTATTACCAATAAAACATATTGTTAAGCAAAATCATATTTCATACAAATAGTATATATACAATTTCTTCTCACAGGACTACAGGATGACAAATAAACAAACTGATCTTGCAAATGATGTCAACTGTACATCTTAAAACCAATTTTTTATCCATAAAAAAATATTTCTTGAATAGTCAGTGAGTTAAATGCTTTGTTATATTTAATGCTGGCTAGGCTAAACTGCAGAATCAAAAAATAATTAATTTAAAAGGGACTGTAGTTAATGTAGCGTAGGCAAGTATGAAGAATATGTAAGACAGCTTTATAAAGTACTGCTACTTCTCATGGAAATGAAGCCACTTGCAACTTTTTTCAAATTAACAGAAAAGAAAGACATGCTTACAATGATTATGCAAAGATGCTTTCCTCCGAAAAGATTGCAAAGATTTTTCGGTGGTAGGTTCTTAGCATACTACTAACTTAATGTCACACAATCAGCTGCACAGAATGCCTACATTAATTCTGTTCTTATAAAGGACAAAGTACCATACTTAATATTTCATTTGTTTTAAATTCCAGCAAGGTCACAAACAGAAAAATTTATGGCTTGTTGCCGCACTTACAAAACTAAGATCAGTAGTATGACAACAGAAACAATATGTAAAAAAACACAGCATCAATGGGACCAGACGGTGTCCCGGGCTGCGTCTTACACGAGCTCCAAGAAGAACTAAACCCTCATATAAAGTCACTGTTCAATCTCAGCCTTACTACAGGATATGTACCCAAGGAATGGCATACAGCAACAGTGGTCCCGCTCCACAAAGGTGGTGCCACAATGGACCCCGGAAACTATCGCCCTATAAGTCTGACTAGCCTGGTCTGCAAAGCTATGGAGCGTATCATCATGGAAATCATAAACAAAGACATTGGGAACCTCCAAACACCGGATCCTACCCAGTTAGGCTTTGTTAAGGGCAGATCTTGCCTCTTGAACCTGGTCGACTTCTTTGAAACAGTTACCAAAGCCATAGATGAAGGGAAGGTAGTCCACACAGCCTACCTGGACCTCGCAAAAGCCTTCGACACAATACCCCACTCGGGCATCATAAATAAGCTCACCAGCTTAAATATCAACCCCTATGTCACAAGATGGGTTGCAAACTGGCTCAGGGATAGAACCCACATGGTCAGAATAGCAGGTGCCATGTCAGACTCTAAACCAGTTACAAGTGGCGTCCCACAAGGCTCAGTCCTGGGACCTCTCTTGTTCGGTATATACTTCTCCGAGGTACAGGTTAACACAGGTGGACTATGGCTGACCAAGTTCGCAGATGACTGCAAACTGGGTGCCATAATCAACTCTCCGGCTGAAACAAGCATCCTCCAAAAGGGTCTCACAGAGAAGGATAACTGGTGCCATAGCCATGGCCTAAAGCTAAATGCCAAATAGTGCATAGTCATCCCCTTTGGGGAAAACAAAGTGCCCACAAATTACCACATAGGTGGTAATCCATTAAGTACAGAAGAAGTAATTAGGGACCTGGGGACCCAAGTAGATAGCAATCTCTCCTTTGACAATCACGTTGCCAAAGTGGTTAGAAAGACCTTCTTTATAGCCCACCTTATCACGAAAGGGTTCACATCTAGATCAAAAGAGGTCACTGTGCCCCTCTACTCATCACTTATCAGGCCCATAATTGAATACAATGCCCCATTTGGGATGCACCTTACCCAATGCCTGCAGCAACTGGAAAGACCCCAAAAGTACCTCACCAAGAGGATCAAGGGACTCAAACAGATGCCCTATGCAGTTCGGCTAAAAAAACTCCAGTTCTACTCAGTTGCGTACCGCCTACTCAGAGGCGATCTGTGTCTGAAGTATAAAGCCATGTCCAACCCAGAATTAATGGACATGCTTCACCTCAGGAAATCCAAATCCCTTAGAGCTACATGCTCCAGGGACTTGAACCTCAGCACAGAAATAAATAGGACATGCTGGAGGGACAGATTCATATCCCAGAGGCGCTCCCCTCACTCTGGAACAAAATCCCAGTCCATGTTAGGCAGAGCCCCTCACTGACCCTCTTCAAGAGAAATCTTGATGAGTGGATAGGAGATCATAACTTTACCCCTGGGATCTCTTCTGTGTCCCTGCTTGACAGAGGTACAGTAAACTAACCTTAAAAAGGCTACCTTCTGTGACCTACTATAAAGAGACAGTCAACTAATCTAAAAGGGTTGCGAAAGCCAAACACACTCTGGCTAGGCTTATAAATGCCCTAGGGCAGATAGCCTAGTATCAATCTATGAACCTATAATCCACAATAACAACTCTGTATTTTTAGAAAATGTTTCATGCCACTCAGCATTACAGTAAAATGATTACTATTTCATAAAAGGTATCAAAGGCATATGCAGCTTTGACTTTATCTGATTTCTAGATTTAAGTGAATTTATTCACCATTGACATCGTAGGGGGAATGAGTATGCTGTTTTGTGCATAGTATGTGCATCCAGTTAATAGTTCCCTTTATTTCCTGTTAACTGTAGTAGTGAAGGTTGAGACTTAATATCTGAAGCTGAAATCAAGAAACAAGCTATGCAGGATCTCGTGGAGCCTTGAGGTCTATAAAAGCTTCACGTCATTGTTTTTTAAGGGATATATATATATATATATATATATATATATATATATATATATATATATATGAAAAGGGTATGGTTAGACAAATCGCAATGAAACGTCCAGTAAACATAAAAAAAGGTTCAAAATATGCAAACCATGTTTTCCCCATTTCCTTCTGTAAACAGAAGTGCCAAAAACAGTAAATCCATGAATCAGTGAATTATTTTCACTAAACTCTTTTTTTTTCTTTAAATGGCAGCCAGGGTCATAGTCTCAATGTTACTTTATCAAAACATGTACCAATAAGATAAAGTACTGTTTGTTCATTCAAAAGTAAACCCAAAACACATACCTTCATTTGGAAGTATGTGAATACAGTGGTGTTTATTACTGTTATGCTGTCTCTTGCCAGAGAGTTTAGTTATCTTTCATCTGATAAATCAGTAGATTTCCCATTTCCAGCCTTTGTCAAGGATTAACAAGAATAATACATATCCCTATCTAATGTTTAATGCTATTTATTACTATTTCGATTAAGTTGCATAAATGCAAATTATTAATATGTTCTTATACCTAGTGCTTGAGATGATGCTTATTAATTGTGATTAAATTGCTTAAATAATAATAATTAAATGGTAAATACCTGCATCTAGTGCTTAGTGATGCTTGATGCTGTTGCTAATTATGCTGCTTTGATATTAAGCAAGGAATTTTCTGGTATTTATTAAAGTAAGAAAATACATTTAAGTTGGACTGTTGAATATTAGTTAAGACACAAGTCATTTAGAAGTTGATGCTTTCAGAGAATTAACTGTGGCAGTTTAGCTGAGCCTGTCTTTTGTTTCTTCTTTTTGAAACCAGTCCAAGAATTTTTGTCTGTAGATCTTTTTAGGGAAGACCAGTTCATATTCTCTGGAATATATATTTTGTTGTTTTTGATGAAAGAAGAAGCTTCTTTTACACAGCTGAAGGTTTTAACTTCATTTGATAGGTGGATTTTAATTTTAACTGCATAGGTGAGTTGAACTTTAATGTTGTTCTGATTGAGTAGCTTTATAAGTGGCCAACAATTCTTTCTCATTTCCAACACTCTGGTAAAATAATCATTATCAGATATGATCTGACTATTCTTGTATTTCAGAGGAACTTTCCTCCAAGCAGTTCTAAGAGCAAGTTCTTTTTCCAAGTAAGACACATTTTATTGCTATAGATCTAGAAGGCAAAGAATGTGAAGTTGGTACTGGCTTCCCTACAGCTCTATGAGCTCTCTCTATACCATAGGAAAAGTCCTGTTGTAAATCTAAGTTTTCTGGTATCTAAGAGATTAAAAATGAGATAATGTCCTCACCTTAACTTTTCTCAGGCAGGCCAAAGATTCTGACATTGAATCTTCTTTCCCTGTTTTCTAAATTGTCTGTTTTGTTCAAAAGCCATGTGTTACATTTAAGAAGAAAATCAGTCTGAGTTTCCTCTTCTCTAAGTCTTTCATCAATATCAAGTTTCAGTGTCTGTTATTTTGGTTTGAAGTTGCTGTAAAAGTTCTGTATAAACATCAGATCGTCTCTGACAGTTATCTTTAAGATTCTCTAGGTTTTCTTTAAAACCATCCATTTTCAAAGACCGCTGTTGTAGGGTAGTTGACACCAGCTGCAGTTCTTTGATCGAGGATGCTTCAGAGTGAGAATTCTTAGTACTACCCATTTTATCAAGATGAAAATGTCTCCAAGATAATTTGATAGGAAAATGTCTATGAAAATCCACCAAAGTAGTACATTTTTATTAACAAAATTTGATAAGTTTTGTTAAAAAGGGCTAATTATTTTCCCGTATTTGGGAATAGTTTTGTAGAACTCTAAAATTAGGTGCTGTCAGTTAACATCTTCGCATCACCCTTAAGGATGCACATCTTACATCTCCTTTTATCAGAATCAAAAATAAATAACCTTGTGTAGTAGAATTTTGCAGTACAGTTCATTAAATTCTACAGATTTGATACTGTTGGAAAAATATAGATACATTATCAATCATTTTTGTCAGTCTCTGTTTTTAAACATGTCTATGTGTAACATCCCATATTCCTACTAGAAGCAGGAAAAATTATAGTTCAATCCAGTATTGACATTTTATGTTAATTATATGGCCAGACTTCTGGCTAAATGTTCTTACTTTTGAATGACTTTTATTCATATTTTAAATTTCTGCAGGTTGAGAGGTATGCCCCTCTCATACCACACACACATATATATATATATATATATATATATATATATATATATAATATATATATATATATATATATATATGGGTCCCCTACAGAATTTCGAGGCTTAAAACTTTGAAAATTCATATGATTGAAGTTTTAAAACTTCGAAATCCTGAATGGAGATCGGCATACAGCACGGAATGGGATATTTCCCTTTTTCTTGCTGTAATGCGATCTTGGAGTTGGTATATTTATGTAGCTGGGTGTGAGGGGTGCAGGGGGGCTTGCTCCCATACTAAAACATGTTTTGTGATGTGTGACTGCTTTTTGGAGGGGGTCTTAGTTTCGAGATTGTAAGATCTCGAGGTTCTGAATTCAATATTCTGAACCTCGGGATTTTGGTATTTCGAAATTAAGAGGTGAACCCATATATATATATATATATATATATATATATATATATATATATATATATATAAAAATATATACATATATGTGTGGGTGTATGTATATATATATATATATATGTATATGTATATATATATATATATATATATATATATATATATATATATATATATATATATATAAAATCATATAAAATATGTGTGCATGGGTCTGCTTCACTAAACAAAACTTTCACTTACCCGACTTTCATAATGCCGAGACAAAAAGGCTGACAACCCCATAACACCAGCATCCCAGAACACTGACTTTCCACTCCAGGTCAGTAACTGCTTGACCACCATGCTGAACTTTGCCCCTTACCCCTGCGGTAGTGCAATCTTGGAGTTGGTATATTTAGTTAGGAGGGGTGGGGGGGCAAAGCCCCCCACATGGGTGGGTTTAGTTTGCTTCGGTTTTAATTTATTTTTCAGATTGGCCATTCTAATGAAGTAGACCCGTATGTATTTACATGTTCATATCTATGTATATAGATTTTATATATATATATATATATATATATATATATATATATATATATATATATATATATAAAGAAACACACACACTTGAACCAGATATGAAACTGCACTACACTGGTGAAATGGCAAATTTCCCAGCCTCTGCTGTTCCACGATCTTGCTCAGGAAAAGATGGTAATGTTTGATCAACTGTACCAGCTTTTCCCACTTTAAAAGAGACATGGAGGAGCTCTCGGATTATGTAGCTCAGGTGGGTATAACCCTAGCCCTGAGCAGCATCCTACCATCACCTAGAATAATACCACAGTACAAGCAGAAAATTATTGATTCCAACAATTGGCTAAGTTTCTGGTGTCACTCTAAGGGGATCCAGTATCTGTCTGCCTGGGATGACATGATTGAAAGACCTCGATGTTTACCAGAGATGGCCTGCATCTGTCACTCCTGGGCTTTTGGATACTGGCCAAGGCTCTTGCTATACCCCTATAGTGCCTTTTTAGGTGGTGTTCCAAAGACCAAATTACCACCATAACAGCTACAAACAAATGCAATCTGAGGGTCATGTTGCTCAATGCTAGAACTGTAAATCTCAAAATGCACTCGCTCGAGGCACTCCTTAAAATGGAGAACATCAACATTTGTGCTATAACAGAGACCTGGTTCAAGGCAGCAGAAAGCACCCCTGCACTACCAGGCTATAACTCATTCCACACCTTTCGACCCCAGAACTTGGACCGAAGCTCCAAAGGCGGTGGTGTTTCCATATTCATAAAGGATGTGCACATCTCCTGACTGGTAGCCCAACATAGCGCATCAGAGATACATCAAGTGCAGCTAACACTGGGTAAGACAGCGATTCACGTTGTAGCCTGCTATAGGTCCCCAACCATGTCCCAAGACTCTCACTCCACGTTCCTAAGCACCCAGGAGAATATTAGGATCCAACCTAACACACTCTTACTAGGCAACTTCAACTACCCCTCCATTAACTGGGTACCTACTCATGTACCAATACACTTGCCCAACATTTCCTGAAATTCATTAATTCCAATGCTCTGGACCAGCTCGTTCTTACCCCCACTAGAGGTAGCAACATCCTTGACCTGGTCATTACTAACATGGGCGACCGTTGCTGTACACCTGTAGTCATCTCCTTCCTGGTTAGATCCGACCACAAACTAATCACCTTGGAAATCCACCCCCCCCCCAAGCAAAGGTAACCACCATGAAAAACTTCTCCAAAGCTAAATTTGGGATCCTAAAAACAGAGGTGGCTAACTTCATGGCACCCATGCAAATGGAGAATAGTTGCATGACCACAGAATAATACACCAATGCACTGTACGAACACGTACACATATGCATGGATCTCGCCATACCTAATAGAGCCAAGACACACTCCTCCAAAAAAGGAAGCCAATCTGGTGGTCCCTGCCATAAACAAACTCTACAACAGAAGAAGGAAACTGATGTGGAATAAGGTGAAGTCCCAAGACTGGAAAAATCCCCCTTATCTGCCTCAACAAAAAGTTGAGATCACTCATCAAATCCTCTAAAGCTAGGTATGAAACCAGAATTGCAGCAGTAAAGACAACCACAAGGCCTTCTATTGTTATGTAAAGTATCTCCATGGCAATACCCAAATTTGCTCTGAGCTGCTGCACAATGGTACCTCCTATACCGAGCCAACAGATATTGCCAGTATACTGGCCGACAGATTCATTGCCAACTTTACCCCCCCCCCCTCCAAGGACCAATCACAATACCAGTAGATTACCAGGCAACCAGTATTACTGCTGCACAAGTTAAAACAGCACTGTCCAAGGCCAAGAATACAGCTTCTATGGGATCTGACAGTATCCCTGGTTGTGTTCTACATGAACTACAGAGTGAACTGTCACCTCACCTGTGTGCCCTGTTCAGTCACAGCCTCACCTCAGGCTTTGTCACTGCCAAATGGCACACTGCTACAGTCATCCCTCTCCACAAAGGAGGAGCGACTACAGACTCTGGGAAGTATCGCTCCATTAGCCTGATGAGTCTGATATGCAAAGCTATGGAATGCATCATCATGGACCTAATCAACAAGGATATAGGGAATCTCCAAACTCTGGATCCCACACAGTTTGGTTTTGTGAAGGGTAGATCATGCCTGCTCAACTTGATCGACTTCTTTGAGTCAGTCACCAGAGCTGTGGATGAAGGCAAGGTGGTTCATACAGCCTACCTAGATCTGGCCAAGGCCTTTTATACCATTCCCTACTCAGGAATCATTAAAAAACTCACTAAGCTTGTCATCAACCCCTATATCACTAGGTGGGTTGCAAACTGGCTCACAAATAGAATCTACAGTGTGAAAGTAGTTGACTCCAAGTCAGACTGCAGATTTATCATGAGTGGAGTCCCACAGGGGTCATTCCTGGGTCCTATCCTGTTTGGTATCTATTTCTCTGAAGTTCAGGCCAACACAAAGGGACTCTGGCTTACAAAGTTCGCAGACTATTACAAGTTGGGAGCTATTATTAACTCCCCAAGTGATGTTGACATCCTACAGAATGGCCTCACTGTGACCAACGACTGGTGTCAGAACCATGGCCTTAAGCTAACTGCCAAAAAATATGTTGTCATCCCCTTTGGGAAAAACCTGGTTCCCATGAAATTACTACATTGATGATAGTCTACTGAACACAGAAGGTGTTATAAGAGATCTGGGTAAACAGGTTGACAGCAACCTCTCTTTTGATCACCGCATTGCCACTGTGGTCAGAAAGTCCTTCTATGTGGCATATCTAATTACTAAGGGTTTTGCACCCAGGAAGAAAGTCTCCCTCTACTCTTCCCTCATTAGGCCAGTCATCGAGTACAATGGCCCATTTGGCTGTACCTCATGAGACACCTGCAATAACTGGAGAGGCCGCAAAAGTACTTCACAAAGAGGATCCTAGGCCTTAAATACTTGTCCTATATGGACAGACTCAAAAAAACTCCAACTATTCTGTCTCATATCACCTACTTAGAGGCGATCTGTGCTTGACTTACAAAGCTATGTCAAACCCAGCTGTGTTAGAAATGCTACATCTAAAGAAATCCCAATCCCTCTGCACCACACGTTCCTGAGACCTCAACCTCATTACCACAATTAACAGAACATCCTGAAGGGACAGGTCCATCACCCAGAGACTGCCCATGCTATGGAACAGACTTCCCTTACATGTCAAGCAGAGCACCTCGCTGACCCTCTTCAAGAGAAATCTTGATGAGTGGATGGGAAACAGAAAATTCACCTCGGGGATAATTCCAGTGGCTCTACTTGACAGAGGCACTGGGAACTAAGGTCAGGTGGCACTATGCCAGGGAAATCCTATGGCTAGGCTTGTAAAGGCCCCAGAGCCATTAGCCTAGTACACACCTATGAACTTGATGAAAAGTATATAACCCATAGATAGATATATATATATATATCGAAGAAATGTAATATAATATGTTTACATTATCAAGAAGAAGAAAATATGGAACTTTTATAGCTTTCTTTTTTTCATCTGTTAGATTTTCCCATGGTTTTACATAGTAATGTTTTATTATTGCATTCTTGACCCATACTTTTCTATATTTTTCTTTATTAACAATGTTCATTTTATTTTCTACAAAAATGTTTTATTGGTAACATTTTGTTTCTTCATTTATATACTCTTTTTCTCTTTTACTCTTTTTGCCATGCCCCAAAATATCATACTTGTATTTATACAATTTTATTATATTATACTATACCATATTTTTCATTTATCCACTCTAACACTTTCTACAAATTTAATGAAACAGCATATACCACTGGATTAATGAAATCTAAACCTCCTTCCTCTTTGTTTACATACATAACTCCCCTTTTTACTGGGTTTAATCTACAGCTCTATATAAATGAAAAATTAACTGCAATAATTCCTTTCAAATACTGCTGGCAACATAAATACACTTAAGTATGCTATTTTTCCTATAAGTACTAAATTTATCAAGTAAGCCTTTTTATTAATGATAGTTTATATATTCTGCAGAAAACACAGGTTTGTTTTATTTCTTCTATTCTTTTTCCCATTGAATTCTACTCTCATCTTTATCCCCAAATGTTACACCTAATGCAGAAATTTCATTCACTATAAGATATGTACACACACCTACCTAAAATGTTACTTTTCTCTTTATGTAAAGCTATCTCTATTATCTCTAGACACTTAGTTGTGCAAATTATTACTTCGTTTATACAAATTTTGTTTTTTGCCATCTGCATATGTTAACAGAACTGGAATCCTTAACCCTTCAGGTGTTATATACTGTGTCTCCTTCATGTTTTGATTTATTTTGCATACTATTACATTCATAACTAATGCACGGAGTACACAGTTTATTCGACATCCCTATCATACACCACTCTTCATATGTACATCTTGGCTTAACCAGCCATTTACAAGCATTTTACTTTATTTTTACTATGTGCTGACATACAGAATTTCATAACTTTCTCAACTGTATTATATTCGTTCATTATTAGCCATAAGATTTCATGTCCAGTTGTATCAAATGGCTTTTTAATGTGTCCTATCATGATTTTCACTTCTTCTTTTCTATTCATAATATCATACACAATTTTAACTATCATTAATAACTCTTGATACAACTTCCCCTTTATACTGTCTATATATATATATATATATATATATATATATATATATATATATATAATCTTCCATTTTAGTTTCAAATCTCTTTACTGTTATTTTCATAAACATCTTATAATCATTATTATTCAATACTTTTGGTTTCTAGTTTGTCTTCTATCTTCCTTCTTCTATATGAATTTAAGTAGTTCACTACATAATCCTTTATACATAAAACCTTCATTTAACCATTCATTCAAAATCTTTAAAACTTATTTTTGACAGTCTCTTAAATTTTTGTACATTTCATACCCAATTCCATCGGGTCTTGCAACCAAATCTATATTTACTTGTCCTAATACTTTATTAGCTCATTTAAATAAATCTTCTTTTCCAACTCTTTATTCTCTTTTTCTCTTAGCTTTTTTACTACCTTCCTTTTTCTTAAAATATTTCTTGCACATATTGTACTACACTATTCATAATCTTTTCCCGAGTTCTTTCTGTTTCTCCTTTTACATTTTTACTTCTCTCATTACACTACCACCTTCTTTCACTAATCTGCTTAAGTGACTCGATACTTCTGTTATTCTTTGTAAATATATCTTTGCTTATGTAACAATTCTTGTAATTTTCTTGATTTCTTTCATATTATTTTTTTCTTTGTCAAAGTACTTTCTATCATTATGCTCTAAATCTTCCAATGCATTGTTATATGTTCTTTTATATTTTTCTTCCTCTGCTTTCTTCACATCATATTGCCACTGTAAAACAAAAAAAAATTATATTTTTACTTAAATATCATCCACCATTCAGACCAATTTTTATAAAATGTTTTCGTAGTAATCTTTCCATAAATGTATTAGTAATATCTTTCCTTCTTCATTTCATGCTTTCTGATTTATTATTTTTATTCATTTGCCTATTTTTATATATTCATTGTTTTCCTTTATCTGTAGCCATATTGCAAGATGATCAGAAAATCATGTTTCAACTACACCCCCTTCTTCTATGACTAAACCTTCTGATACTATAACACAGTTTATTTCAGTTCTATAATTTTGTCACAAAGTTTTAACTTACCACATCTTATAACTTCTGTCATCGTTCTTATATCATCTCCTTTCTTTTTATGCTTGCCTGTTAAATCACAGTTAGTTTCCTGTTATTATAATACCCATATTTATTACTTCTTCTCCTTTTGGCTTTTTCCCGGTTAGGGGTTGCCACAGCAGATCACCTGTCTGCTCTTGATTGGCAGTAGAGTTTTATGGTGTCGAGTTGCCAGCCTGGTGCCCAACCTTCCACGGAAGGCACACACACACACACACACACACACACACACACACACACACACACACACACACACACACACACACACACGCACTCACACTTAGGGCCAATTTAGAGTGCCCAATCCACCTACAGCATGTCTTTGGGATAAACCCACATGACCACAGGGAGGACATGCAGACTCTGCACAGAAGGCACCCCAGCTGTGGATTGAACCAGAGAATCTCTTGCTGTGAGGTGACAACGCTAACCGCTGCCCCACCGTGGCTACCCTATTCATATTTATTACTACTTAGTCTAAAATCTGATGAAATGAACTTTTCCTCTGTTTATAATTGGCATATCATATTATAATTCTATATACTTGTTCTTTCCATTTTAAATCTACAATGGTTAATCTTCCCATTTTTGCCAGAGTTACATCTAATGTCTTTGTTGTATTTCTGTAGAATACTGCTATTCCAGAACATCTATTATTTCCCAAATTCCACATTATCTTTCCTCTCCATAGTTTCTCTGTTTGTAATCTTTTTTCATTTGTTAAAAATCATGTGCCTTCTAATTCTGCATCACATGTATTCCACCACGCCAAAATATCTATTCTTCATATTATATTCTTAATACTGTTCACATTTTCAGAAAGCACTCTAAATTTTTCATTTTCCCTTTTCCTTAGACTCATGGCTTCATATGTTCATAGCAAATTACTAGGCTAGCTTCTTTAATAGGCCTAATCATTTTCCCTCCCAAAGTTGAGAATCAAACACTGGACCTATGAGTCAAACACCTAAACCATTACACCACCCCCAAGTCATTAGCTGTATATATTCTTTTTCCTCCATTTACCTTGTTTTTTTCTTTTGTATTTATCCCTTTTAATATTATGTTTCTGTTTTTACCCTTTTACCAATAAAATTCTTTTTTTTGTCTTTTAGTACCAACCAATTTATGCCTTCATCACCCATTTCAGAACCTTTTTCTATTTTACATTTATTATTTTTTCTTCTAGTTTTTCTTCTGTTTCTGCTACTTCTAAATGTCCTTCTCATTGTTCAATTTATTTTCTTTCACTTTCTTTTTCCTTACTGTTATTTTCATTTTTGCAATCCATCCATAAATGTCCAATTTTGTTACACTTACATTTCAGTTCACATTTTTTGCATCAAGTCCCATTTCCCCGCAAATAAAACATTTTCTTTTGCAATAATTGTCATATGTCCTTCTTTTACAGAAAAAAAAACATGTTTTGGGTTGACCCCAGTATTTTACAACACCCCTATTCCCCTCCACATTTATAATGCTTGGTATATGTATCATTTTTCACTTTCTATTTTTAACACAATATTACAATCCCAGCCATCAGTCCATAAACCCCTTTTGCCAGAAACATTTGCAATGTTCAGTACTTCTTTTTCATAAAGTTTTCAAATTCCCTTTGTCTCTCTTTCTACCTCTGTTCAAAATTTTACAGCAATTTTAATTTTTATCTGTTAAATGCTTTTATCACATAAAGATTGCATGGGTTATAGTCTTTCCTTTTTTTCATATTCTCCAAGAAAATGTTCCATTGAAAAAACTATCTCAAATATAATGTCACAAAATGTCTCTTTATTAATAAAAATGAATACTCTTACCACATGTGCTTTTACACCCAAAAGAGCTATTAAATTGCCCCACTCGTCAAACCTGTCCATTTCTTTGTCTTATTTACTTTGAATCCTTACTGCGTACTTCTATTTTTCATTTTCTTCTGCCACCTATTCTGCCACTCCCCTTCTGCCTTCTTTTACTTTCTCTGCATATGTTTTTTCCATCTTACCACTATTCTTCAAAATTGTTTCTACATCTTCCTTTTGTATTTTCTCAATATTGCCCCACAATGAAACATCTCCTTAATTTTCTGCCTCACTCTGCATCACCATTTCTTTAAGTAAATCATCCTAAAACCTTCCTGACTGGAGGGTTGTAGTTATGCAGCCATCATTTGCTGACTCATCTTCATCAAATAAATTTGTTTGAAACATCTCCTCAGAATACTGCAGTCAATCTCTGGTCTCGATATATGTTTTCTCCTCCATTTCTCTCACCTCCTGCTTTCTCCATCTGCCTTCCCGTTTCCCCAAGCCACCACTTTGCGTAGACTGGAAACAGGAAGTGCTCCTGCAAAATGGTCCCACTTGCAAAAATAATGAGTAAGGGAAGTTCCCTGATGTTCTGGTCAAATTTCCCCTTGTAATATAGGTGCCACCTCCAGTCTTCCCTGATAAAAATGCATACTAGCCTAGAGGGGCTAACCCAGTCAACAAAAGATAAATAAATAAAATAACCTTTATATATTTGTGATACTATGTATGTCACTTTGTTTTATATAGCATATCTTCCTTTTTGCTAATGTTTCCTGGGGCTTTTCTCCAAAGGCATCTACTGAAAATGGTGTGTTAACCAGCTAGATTTTTCTGGTAAACAAAGCAAATAAATGAAAAATTCCTTTGAAAATGTATATGTTGTAACACAGACATAAGCTCTGAATGCAGCCTGTGTGTCTGGTTATAAGTTTCCATAAATAGAAAGTTTTTTTCAATGTGTTGAGCTGTGCATGTAAGCAAGGGCCTTTATAAAAAGGAGCCCACTCTGTGGTGTATAAAGCAGTTGTGCACGTGTGTTGCTAAGTCCCACAGTCAGTGTGTGTTGAGTAGTAAAATTGCTTCATGCTTTGCTGTTAGTCTCTGCATCAGTTCAAAGTATGTATATCATTCAAATAAGAGAAAGTGACAACAATGTTTCTGATGGCTTAGTTGGCAAGAATCAAAGAATTTAACCATGGCATTATAGTTTGCCAGAAGAACCGAGAAACTTTTGTAGCAAAAGACATTGGTTTCAGAAGAACATAGAAGCATTAATCAGTTTTAAGGGTGCATTTATATGCAGATTATTTCAAAACGTGGTTCAGATACAAAATCCTAAGGATAAAATCAGATTGTGAAATGTGAAAGGGACATTTTGAGCCTAAATTGCAACTAATTCCTGAACTGAATAGCAGTAGTAGCCATGGCAACATAACTGAGTAAATAATTCCCACGCAAGACATTGGCAAGAGACATGAGGCTGAGTCTGAAATCTCTGGACTACTCCTGGGGTATTTAAGGATTAGTGCATGAACTGAAGAATTGACAAGCTAAACCAAAGTTTAGAACTGTGGGAGAGAGAGAGAGGTTACTGTAGAATACATTAATTATAACTGAACTTTCTTTTTAAAAATACAGAAATGTAGTGCAAATAGCCTGCAATTAAATCCAGAAAGAAAAAAGACAGTACCCTTACTCATTAAAATCTCTATATTTATTAGGGATGTAAAATGTAACAAAGACAATGGGCCGGATTCACAATGGCTTGCACAGAGTCTACGAGTAGAGTAAGACTCCATGCAGCCATCATGTCCGACGAGTGATCCACGAACAGCCTGTAGGGGTATGTAAGAGTGCTCCTAACACGTCTCCTACACGGAGAGGGCTGTGATATGCAAATAACCTTACTTGCAGCCGAAAGGCATGCAAATGAGGTAAATTTGCGATCCAGGAAGCAGAAACCTGTCCGAGTAGGAGACGTGTTAGCTGCAGAAATGTACTCAGTTGACAACTGAGTACCGTTCTGCAAATAGCACAATGGAGCCTTGTCAGCTCCAAGTAAAGGTTGCATATGGTTGAGGAAGCATGCCAATGGCGAAATATACGGCCATTGGAAAGTTTCCCTGATGCAAAATTAAAATAAATTTTTTTTTTTTGGCGATTTCCGATGTTTAAGCGTAGCACAGTGCCGCGCAAATGGGGTGCACTGTAAAAATCATAAAATAAGACAATAAAAGCCACAAACATGGAATTTATGAAAATTGTCAAATTTCAATGTAAGGGAATAGCAGGCTGAAGACAACATGGCCACCGAGTAGGGGTTGCTAAGGGGAGAAGCCCAGTCTAAGACATGTAACCAAGCATTAGTAGGCAATCCTATGTGTTAGGATAGTGAATCACACTTTTACATAGCAAATGAGCACAGTCAGTGGAGTGCAGATGTAGGATATGGGGAGCAACAGAGTAGGAGATAGGTGACATCACAAGGGGGGTATGTATGAAAGTAGTGCAGCTCATTGGAGGACAGACATCATGGAAAGAGGTGTGTCAATAGGTAGGCCAGGGAAAGCCAAGAAATGGAAGGTGTATACTGTGGATAACACCAAAGTTTCTTGCTGAGCAGGTATGCGCGCCTGTAAACTTGAGTAAGACAGAGTGCGCGCGTGGAAGTGTGAGTGCGCGCGTTTAAGCTGTAGTAAGCATGTATAAGGCTGTTGGAAGACCTGTAAACTTGTTTGCGCTATTGTGCGCGTGTTTTAGCCCGAATAATCAAGTTTTAGTCCGTCTAAGCATGTATGCGCGTGTGTGAGCTGCTGTGAGCATGTTTGCGCTTGTATGCGCGCCGCTTCCCCTGAGGAAACAGAAAGGAAAAAGGAAGCACAACAAATAGCAGGAAGCTACCAGGTGATACTAGTAGAGCTAGCAGGTGAAAACAATCCAAATCAGGCAATAACACAGGCAGAGCACTAGCCTAGCCTAGCCCAGCCCAGCACTTAAAACTCTGCAAACAACAGTGCAGTTTGTTTCTCACAAGAGACACTGAAACACTGGAGTATGCTACTAGAAGTGAAAACTGAAAAAGCTTCACTCAGACAAAAAATGCTATGGGCTGCCATTGCTCTTATAAGACGACATATGCAACATGCTGAGGGTAGTGACAATGCAAATGCTGCCGGACAACTCACAGTGAGGAGACAGAGAAGAGTGTACAGGCCCAGGGTCACCTACCAGGGGTTACATGAGCTGGAGATAGTGGAGCGCTATAGAGTGGACAGAGACCTCCTGCATCAAATTGTGGAGCTGTGCAGGCCACACCTCACACACAGAACCAACAGAGGGGAACCCATCCCAGTGGAAACCAAGGTATGTGTTGGCCTAAGAATACTAGCAACAGGTACCTTTCAGAGACCAACTGGTGATATGATGGGGATATCACAGGCATCAGCATCCAGGGTACTGCACCAGTTCCTGGATGCCATGTCAGCACATGTCGGTGATCATGTATATTTCCCCAATTCCCGTGAGGTATTGGCCAGCAATATGTGTCTCTTCCAGCAAATAGCAGAATACCCTGAGGTAGTGGGTGCAATAGACTGCACGCATATACGCATCCAAGCACCAGCCGGTGAGCGGGGTAGGGCCTACATTAACAGCAAGGGCTTCCCCTCCTTCAACTGCCAGGTTGTGTGTGATGCCCAGGGCATAATAATGAATGTGGGTGCTGGCTGCCCTGGAAGCTACCATGATTCCCATATCTGGCATCTGACGCAGCTGTACCAGACATTTGCCAATGGGGACATCCCACATGGTCACTTAGTGAGGGATGCTGGCTATGCACTGGAGCCGTGGCTGATGACGCCCATCAGAAATGCACACACCCCTGAACAAGAACGCCATAATGAGGCACACGCACAAACACGAAATGTAATCGAGCGTGTGTTTGGGTTGCTCAAGTCATGGTTCCGGTGCCTGGACACATCTGGTGGAGCCTTGCAATACTCACCAACTGCATGTACCCAGATTGTCATGGTATGTGCTATGCTACATAATATGATCCTGCGAAAACAGCTGCAACAGGACCAGCATAGGCCTAGGCCAAACAGCCCCCCACCAGTGCCAAGGCCATCACAGGCAGAGCGTGACTCACAGGAGGAACAACCTGAGCCTGCCCCAGTAGGCAGACGGAGGCATGCCCAGTATGCCTTGGCAAAGAGGCAACGCATAGCACATACACTGGCTCAGTAGGAACCCTGGAAATGATACCTCTCTCTGACTCGCACATATAGTAAAAGGGATGCCTAACTTGACACTACCTGTTGCCAAACATGTATAGGGAGTGCAGTATGTGCATCCGACATAGGCAGCCCTGCAGCACCACCTGAGGCATGATTGCCATGTGTTAAGCAATGTAAGGTAGTGCTAAACAGCATTTACCACCATGTTGTATATGCAAACTTGATGACCTTCAGTAGCATCCTACCCTCACCAAACATGAGGCCACAATATGAAGACAAGATGATCAATTACAACAATTGGCTTAAGTAATGGTGTCAGTGAAAGGGGATTCAATGCCTGTCAGCCTGGGATGAGATGCTCGACAAGACATGATGCTCTGCTAGGGATGGATTTCACCTATCACCTGTGGCCTATTGGGTATTGCCAAAGGCTCTTGTCACCCCCATAGTGCCTTTTCTAGGTAAGGCTCAAAACACAAACCCACCCCCATAGGTATCACAAGGGATAAGAAAGTACAAGTAATGCTACTCAATGCCAGAAGTCTACACTGCAAGATGCACACACTCCAAACACTCCTCAGCATGGAGAATGTTGATATCTGTGCAGTAACAGAAACCTGGTTCAAGGCTCCCAAGAGCACCCTAGCATTTACAGGTACACCTCATACCATGCTTTACAGCTGCAAAACATGGAACAAACTACAAAAGGAGGGTGAGTATCAATATTTGTTAAAGATATCCACACCCCCAGGTTGGTGGCACAGCATGAAGCATCAGAGACTACCCATGTGTAACCAACAGTGGGTAAAACCACCTTCCAGTTCATAGCCTGCTACAGACCACCCTCCTAAACCCAGGAACCACACTTGGCTGTCTGGAGAGCACATGAAAATATGAAGATCTCCCCAAACACCATTATATTGGGCGGCTTCAACTACCTAAACATACACTGGGAGCATTACCCTAGCTCCAACACCCTAGGCCAAAGGTTCCCAGAATTTATAAACCAAAATGCTATGGAACAACTTGCTACCACTCCCACAAGAGGGAAAAACATACTGGACCTGATCATCACCAACATGGGGACTCTATGCCCAAGACCAGAAGTGTATCCCTCACTGGTACGATCACACCAGATAGTAATCTCACTGGATATTCACATCCCCACCCCAGCCCATGGCCAGAGAACCACAGTGAAAAATGTTCACTAAAGCTTATGTCACACACCTCAAAACTGAGGTGGAATCCTTCACAGCCCCTGTGTCTGTGGAAAATATGGCCCAGACCTCATAACCCTTTATAAACGCATTCTATGAACACCGTCAGGAATGCATGGATCATGCAATCCCAAATAAAACCAAGACCCAATCTTCCAAAGGCAGGCATCCTGTTTGGTGGACCCCAGCCATAAACAAACCATACAATACAAGGAGGAAGCTACTATATGATAGATCCAAATCACAAAAAGGGAAGCCATCTCTAACCAGTATTATTGAAAAACAATGTCCACACACAAAATTGTCTAAGGCCATCTGTGAGATAAAAATCGTACAGGACACCAAGGATAATCACAAGGCATTCTTTACTTATTGTAGGAACCTGTGTGGTAATCCCCAGGTATGTTCAGAATTAGTCCAAAATGACAAACAATACAACAAACCCACAGACATTGCCAACATCCAAGCTGACAGGTTCAGTGCAAACTTCTCCCCCCCCCACCAAAAGGGCAAATATCTATCCCAGCAGAGTGCTGGCCCCCTGACATCTCAGATGCTCAAGTAACAGCCAGCCTCTCCAAAGCAAAACACACGGCATCAATGGGACCAGACGGTGTCCTGGGCTGTGTCCAACATGAACCCCAAGAAGAATTTAACACACACATAAAACCACTGTTCAAAGTCCGCCTTAACACATGATATGTACCCAAAGAGCAGTGTACAGCAACAGTGGGCCCTCTCCACAAAGGTGGTGCCTCAACGGATACTGCAAACAATCGCCCCAGAAGCCTGACTAAGTTGGTCTGCAAAGCTATGGAAAGGATCATCATGGACCTCAGAAATAAACATATTGGGGACACACAGACACCGGATCCTATCCATTTTGGCTTTGTTAAGGGCAGATCCTGCCTCTTAAACCTGGTTGAGTCATTTGAAACAGTCACCAAGGCCATTGACGAGGGGATGGTGGTCCACACAGCCTACCTGGACCTTGCAAAAGCCTTCCATTCAGTACCCCACTTGGTCATCATAGATAAGATCACCAGCTTCAATAGAAACCCCTATGTCACTAGATGGGTTGCAAACTGGCTCAAGGACAGAACCCACATGGTCTGAAATGCTGAAGCCATGTCAGACCACAAACCAGCTACAAGTGGCATCCCACAAGGCTCAGTCCTAGGACCTCCCTTGTTTGGTATATATTTCTCAGAGGTACAGGCCAACACAGAAGGACTGTTGGTGAACAAGTTTGTAGATGACTGCAAACTGGGCGCCATAATCGACCCTCCAGCTGACACAAGCATCCTACAAAAGGGCCTCATAGAAACAGACAACTGGTGCCAGAGCCATGTCCTCAAACTAAACACAAAACAGTGTATAGTCCTCCCCTTTGTCAAAAACTAAGTGCCCACAAATTACTACATATGTGGTAACCCATTAAGTATGGAAGAAGTGATAAGGGACCGGGGACCCAAGTCGATAGCAATCTCACATTCGACAACCATGTGGCCAAAGTGTTCAGAGAAACATTTCATATAGCCCACCTAATCATGAAGGTAATCACATCTACATCAGTGGAGGTCATTGTGCCTCTTAACTCATCCCTCATCAGGCCCATAATTGAGTACAATGCCCCTTGTGGGATGTACCTTTTCAGACACCTGCAGCAGCTGGAAAGACAACAAAAGTACCTCACCAGGAGGATCAAAGGGCTCAAACACATGCCAGTCACTGCCCGGTTAAAGAAACTGCAGCTCCACTCAGTGGCATACTGCCTGCCCAGAGGCGATCTGTGCCAGCTGTATAAAGCCATGTCCAACCTGGAATCAATGGACATGCTGCACCTTGGAAAATCAGAATCCCATCAAGCTATGCGCTCAAGAGACCTGAACCTCAGGACTGAAATAAATAGGACATGCTGGAGTGACAGATCCATAACCCAGAGGCTCCCCCCACTCTTGAGTAAACTCCCACTCTAGGTTAGCCAGAGTCCCTCATTGACTCTCTTCATGAGGAATCCTGATGAGTGGATGGGAGATTATAGGTTTACCCTGGGTATCACTTCTATGTCACTGTTAGCCAGAGGCACAGTATACTAATCATGAAAAATGTAAAGGCAAACTCCACTTACAATGTGTGTTGAAAGCCAAACACACTCTGGCTAGGATTATAAATGCCCTAGGGCAGATAGCCTAGTATGAACCTATGAACAGAATCACACACCCCAAGTAGTACAACTGTGGTCACTGTGGAGTAATGTTTGCCAATGTCCACCCAAGTTGGTAAATACACAGCAATGTCGGACAAGCCTGGTTTAAGTAGGCCATAGCTGAACAAAATGCAACATGCTCATAGTTGCCCAACTGGCTCTTAACTAGTCTGGTCTGCTCAGTATGAGCATTTACAGCAGTGATGGGACTCAAACCCATGATACTGTGCACCATAGTGAAAGTACTGAACCACTACACCATGACAGTATTCAGCCAGTATGAGAGAATGTTGCCAAGTCTTTGCAAACTATCCCATGGAAACCCTGCAAGCACAGCATAATTCCTGTTGAGTTATGACACAAAGGAGTCTGGCAGTAAGAACACAACATGACTTCCAACACACACAGTATTAATGTCAATATTGGTCATGTTTACACACAACCACAAATGTAGTGGACTTCAGATCACAACATATGGAAAGGTCACACTGGGCATGCTCACACACTTGGATAAATGAGACACATGTCCGGCAACAAACCATGGAAAGCCTGAACTGGGCATGCTCACACACTCAGGCCATGTCTGAGTATAGCAGTCAGTCACACATATCTGGCAGTTGTATGTGTTACGCCAAGAACCTCCCACGATCCAGCAATCCACCCTGTGCACACAGTTAAATGACAACAGACACATATATTAATATACTGGAACCCTGTCATGATCAAACATGTTACGCAGATACACACGTTGTTCACAGAAACTGTGAAAGCTATGGCAATAAAGACCTGCAAACAGTAGCAGCAACAAATATTGTGCATCCCAAACATAAACATAGGTGCAGAGGTGAATACTAGGCTGTCTGCCCTGGAGAATTCATAAGCCTAGGCAGAGTGTATTTGGCGTCTGCCTCCCAAATAGAGTAGCCTACTGTGCCTCTGTAAAGTAGGTCACAGAAGGCACCCTTTAAGGCTACTTTGCTGTGCCTCTGTCAAGCAGGGACACAGTGGAGATCCCAGGGGTGAATTTGCAATTTCCCATCCATGCGGCTGTATTTTGCTGGAAGAGGGTTGGTGAGGGGCTATGTCTAACTTTAATTGGGATTCAATTCCAGAGTGAGGGGGAGTCTGTGAGTAATGAATCTGCAGCATGTCCTATTTATGTTTGTGCTGAGGTTTATGTCCCTGGTGTGTGTAGCTGTAAGGGTCTTGGATGTTATGAGGTGGAGCACGTCCATTACTTCTGGATTTGAAATGGCTGTATATGTCAGGCATAGATTACCGCTGAGTAGGCGTTAAGCAACTGAGTAGAGCTGGAGATCCTTTAGCTGAGCTGCATAGGACATCTGTGTGTAGCCCATGATTCTTTTGGGTGGTACTGTTGTGTTCACTGTAGTTGCCACAGGTGTTGGGTAAGGTACACCCCAAAAGGGGTATTGTAGTCAAACATGGTCCTGATGAGTGAGTAGTAGAGGGCCACAATGACCTCACATGATCTACATGAAAACACCCATGTGAGAAGGAGGGCTATACAAAGTTCTTAGCAATGACTCTCTGTCAATGTGATTAGCAAAAGAGAGGTTATGATCTATCTGGGTCTGTGGGATATTTCTCTGTTATGTAGTAGCTTCGTCCTTCTGTTGTACAGCTTATATATGGCTGGGGTCAACCAGACAGGTCTCCTGTTTTGGAGGAGTCATGGTTTTATGTGGGATAGCATGATCAATGCATACCTGCAGCTGCTCATACAATGCGTTTGTAAAGAATTCTGCAGATTGGTCTGTATTAACCTCCAGCACGGGGCCTCTGAAGTATTCCACCCCAGTCTTCACAAGTGCAAAGTCTGCTTTTGAGAAATTCTTTACAGTGATTTCCTTGGCTGGGTGTGGGGACGGGATATGGATGTCCAGGGAAAGTTGATCATGGTCTGATCTTAACAATGACAGTTCTACCTCTGGTGTGGAACATAGAGTCCCCATGTTGGTGATGATCAGGTCCAATATGTATTCCCCCTGGTGGGTGTGGTGACTGGTTGTGCCATAGCACATGGATTCACAAATTGTAGTGGCTGTAGGGTGATGTTGAGGGCTTGAGTAGTATCCCCAGTCAATATTTGTGTACCTGAAGTCAACCACTATAATGGTGTGTGTGAAGACCTTCATATCCGACACTGTTCCTAGGAAAGCCAAATGTGGTTACTGGGTATGGGTGGGTGGTCTGAACTACACACCAAACCAAAAGGCAGTTTTGCACAATGGTAGGTGTATATGTATGGCCTGTCATGCTTAGTGCAGTGGGACCAACCCAGAGGTGTGTGTATCTGTGATGTATATGGCTACACCCCCTACTTGTGTTCTGTGTCACAAGTCCTGTGGTCACGAAGCATGGTATAGAACATAACCTGGCAGTGCCAGTGTGCATATGTGACCCTGAACTAGGTTTCTGTGAATGCACAGATATTGTTATCCCCCATACTGAGGGATAGTTAAAGATGTACATTCTTCTTTGGAAAGACAGATGATGTCAGCATCCTATAAATACAGCAGGAGAAGGGAAATCATCCAGTAATGCGAATAGTACACTGTGCTAATGCGTCTGTCTCAAGTATCATAACATAGTTAGGTAGGGGTTTGAATCCTGCAAATGCTGTGTGTTTGTGGGGGGGCAGGGGTGTGTGTATGTCTGCAATTCTTTGTGAAAGGAATGGCCATTTTGAAGACTGGGATAACACACTAAAAGATGTACATTCTTCTTTGGAAACACTGATGATGTCAGCACCCTATAAATACAGCAGGAGAAGGGAAATCATCCAGTAATGCAAGTAGCGTGCTGTGCTAATGCGTCTGTCTCAAGTATCATAACCTAGTTAGTTAGGGGTTTGAATCCTACAAATGCCATGTGTGCGTTTGTCACACAGTTTGTGAATGTGTTGTGTGTTTTGCTTTCATTATTGTATGACATATTATTATAACAGTAATTGCCTTGCACACATCAGGTATATGTTTGCCACATACAGATATGTACCTGTGACCTATAATAGTTCCTATATGTGAAGCCTGCCCCATATGAATACAGTTGTTACCTTTGCCGCAGCTTACCAGACCTTAGGCCATACATGGATGTTGGTGACAATGCAAGCTACTGCAGTGATCTGTGTCCTAGGCCAACTGTGTGACACAGCCTATGAAAGCTTTGATAGATTAATGTGGGTGACGGTTCATGTCTGCAGTATATGTCAGACATGTTAAAACACAGCAAAGTCTGTGAGTGATGGCCATCCAGTGTAGGTGTATGGCAACTGTTGCTGATATGCATACAGACACCTTCTTGCTTAGGTGATACACAGAGGGACTGCAGAATACCTTTGGAAATGTGAATATCACAGGATAGACAAGATAACACCTGTCCACATGTACACACCATTACCTGTTCTGCATGATGGGTGCTACCACCTACATGGTACTGTTGGAATACTATGTTAACTACATGCCGAGGACAATGCCACAGTAGCGTTACAGCAATATACCATGGCTTGGACAACAGGTATCTGTCCGTATGATACCCTTGTGGTGGTTAGGTGTGTCATGTGTAGAATGCATTGTAGGCCACTGTATGTATTTGCAGTCATGGATGGACATATCCATAGTGTGTTGGCATGTACATGAGACTGCTATATGCCAAAGGGTATTGTTCCCAGGGATGTGTGGGGCTCAGTAACAATGGCTACTGGTATAGTGTAGTACTGCAGGGATATCACTGACACCAGGTTTCTACGTCTATCAGTTGAGGAGACACCATGTAATGACCACTGAATCTCAGGCTATGTAAGCTGTGTATACTACCAGAATGCAGACCATTGACATGTGGAAACCATATCACCCACAGCATACTGTCAAACCATGTCATGTTCCATGCTGACCATGTTCACAAATGTACACTTGCAAATCGGTGATGCAAACATCACACATGTACTGTCCACACCCCAACACATGCAGGCACAGGTACACACAACAGCCATGTGGCACATGTGCAGACAGTACACTTTGGGAATTAACACTGGTGTATACAAAACTGCAATGACAAACATAGTTAATGCATCATGCATGCTCAAATCTACCCACAACAATATCTTACACTGTACTGTTAACAACATGATAAAATTACTACAGTGCTATGTAGTCACCCTGTGCATCAGTACCATCCTATCCTGTTCCAGCATCAATGTTACAGATGGCAGGAGGTGGCACAGTTTCATCATATGTACAGGGTGTGTACTTGGTTTGCCAGAGTCTGCCATTGACACTTCCAGTCGACATGTATGTGTGTGTGTGTTAGTGAGGGACAACAGTACAAGATGGGGCAACGTTGCTGCGATGTGTGTGTGTATGTGTTAGCCCGAGGTGTTAGCATTATGTGTGTGTGTGTGTATGCATGCACACAGTTCCACCATGTGGCTGCCATATACGGGTGTTTGTGGACAGCCACAGACTGTACCTGCCAGGTCATACAGATCACTGTCTCTGGCCACGGACACGGTACCTGTGCCTGGCAGGGGTGCTACGGACAGTATCAGGTACTAAGCCAGATTGGGTACTGTCATCAGAAGCAGTGGGTTGTTGACTGGACACATGTCCCTGCTGGGACTGTCCAGAACCATGTGCATGTGGTCTTCTAGGACGGTCTAATGACAGCACAGACCCAGCATTGCTGGGGCTGGTACTGGCACTATGGGAGCGGCTGCGGGTTTGTTGTCGTCCATGACGACTGGCAGCTGGTAATGTTGCTGGCAAACATCCACATCGACACCTCAACCGTCCTGCACTGTCCTGGCTCCTGGACATGTAGTTGTGGAACAGATCTAATGTCCCCCCCCAAGGTCTATCAATGACCTCGCTGATGTTACGGATGGCAGACGCAATGTCACACATAGTGTCATTCATAGCGGTGCGATGTGCTCTAAGCTCCCTCAGACCCTGTTTGGTGTACCGTTCCATACGTGCCTGTGCCTACATTACAGCCCGGAACATAGCTGAGGTTGATAGACCTCTGTGGGCACGTCTGACAGGGGCAGTACGACCACGGATGCTCCCACGAGAACCCCTGGACATCTACCTGTGTGGTACCATGTCAGGAATCTGGCTTGGCTGCTGTGAGGGGATGCATGTGCCAATGATACCACACTACACTGGTCAATGCCCACTGTATGCTGTCCCTCAGCTAAGGACATTGGTGACAATGGATGCATCGGCAGGATGACTGTGCGCATTGATGGGGTTGACTGCTGTGTACTGTCAATTGGATGACCAATGACAGATCCTGTCACATCTCCCTGTGCCATTACACATGTATCGTCATTAGCACTATCCCCAGCAGTGGCTTCAGGTTCCCTGCTGCACTCCACCAGAGCAACATCAGAACCTGTGAGAGGAAGATAGGAAACACAGTTTACAAATGTGTAGATGATATTAGCACACAGGCAGACATGCACACAGGTGCACGTGCACACATGCACACAGGCGCACATGCACACAGGCGCACATGCACACAGGTGCACATGCACACATGCACACGGGTGCACATGCACACAGGCACACATGCACACAGGCACACAGGTGCACATGCACACATGCACACAGGTGCACATGCACACATGCACACAGGCACACAGGCACACAAGCACACAGGCACACTCCTCAGTACAGCAGATACAAACACAGACACACCTGCAATCCAACACATACACAATACTGTTTTAGGGTGGGTGACCATTTCACAAGGAAAAACATCACTGCACACGTGTCAGCATGCAGGTTATGTGTTGCACAGGAACATGCAGTGCAAGTGTAGACAGCCCTTGTTAATAACAGTATACATGTACTTGATGCTTGTGTGTAGTTGTTCATTGATTGTCTCCACCCTGGGACACAATGTGTACAAGGACATAATAATGTTGTGCAAGTGTTACAAGCTGTGGGTGCATAGATTTGCACACATACACACACACACACACACACACACACACACACACACAACGGTGCTACACAATAACAGCTATGTGTACTTTTGTGGTCAGTGGAACTGGATGTGGTGTAGTAATGTGAGCCATGATCAACATGCTTATTGTGGTCAGTCAACAATAATAATGTGTGCTAGACAGGCAGCTAGCATGCTGTACCTGAAGTGCAGTAACATGACTTCATCCACAATTACACAGCCACTTGTTACATGGGTGTGTAAGGTGGCCAATAGTGAGCATTGCCTACCATGAATGTATTATTTGTTCCAGACTGACATGATAGGCCTCTACCCCTCAGGTATATTATGTGTGCTGCGTAGATAAGTGGGATGCTGAACGCTGGCCATACAGCAGATGTCATAATTGGACATGTGTAGCAGGCTAAGGTGTAGTGTGTATGCCATGTGTGTGTTGTGTACATGTGTATCTGGTGTGCCTATACAATGTCCAGTACTGTGTTGCCACACATGTGTATCATGCTCTGTGTATTGCATGTGAGTGAGGCAGCTACTGAGAATAATGGGATATGCATAGTCTCACAGCAAACATGCACAGCATGCATTATGTGTAGGTGTGTTACATGTGCACACACTACACCTCCATATGACATGCACATGTCATTAGCAATAGTATTGTTATTACACACGCACCAGCATGGATTGGCTGCCTTGCTGTCACTCTAGAGGGACCTGCAAACATATGAGAGTGATTGCCAGTGGCCACAACTGTGCCTTTGATACTGTGAGTATGATAAAGTACAGTAGTACAACAGGTGGCTTTCACAGGTGTACAGATTATGCTCAGAATATTAATCGTGCAGAAGAATGGGCAGGTTAACAGCTACACAAACAGTACACATCTCACACATGCATAGACTACCAGTACAGAGAACATTCAACTGCAGAGATGGGATATTACCTGCACACTCCATTTCAACATGCTGGGTGGCTCCGGCCTCCATGATGACACATGTTTGTGGATGTTCTTGTTGTTGGCCTGGAGCCACAACACTTAGGAGGTGCTCCTCCACACTGGTTAAGGGGGGGTGGATAGGTACCCCACCACCTGTGGCAAGCTGTTGTCTGTAGATATCAGATGGATGCTGCCGGACATGTCTAATTAAATCACTGCATTGATGGAGTACCTGCTCATATGTCCGGTTATGCATGCCTATGTCATTTACCCGACGGACAAGTTCTTGCCACAATGCAGCCCTCTCATGCTGGTTCTGGCTGGTCCTGGAAAACAGCACAGAGTAATTATGCACCAGGCTCTGGTGGATCTCCTGATCCTCTGCTGCTGTATACGGTGGGTTTCTCTGATGTACCATCACCCTGGAAGGAAGGAAAAGAAAAATATGTGAGCAAGTCATGTGGCATACTTAATATTCAAATGTACTGATATCACTTCACTGCCATTTATAGCATCTGTCTGTCTATCAGGGGATACACATGTTTGATACCACATATCAGTGCTCAGCCCACAACTGTCTGACAGTGTCTGCCACACTCCATACAACAAACTAGTATACACCAGCACTCGGCACACTGTTTGGGATACAATGCACAACCTCACACTGGGGTATGTATCAAGCTAATGGATGAAGAATATTGTCGTCCCATGCAATGAATGCAATACACATGTACAGTTTCAACAGTAATCCACCCTAGTCTTTGATGCCATACCCCTACCTGACATACATGCACAGTTGTTACTAAATTCAGCATACTGCTGTCACAGAGTATACATGCTGCCAGGTACACACACACATACCCTGTAACACACATGTGATTGCAGCCATGGTACAGGCATCATTACACACACATTACACATACATACAACACACAAATGTATGACGACACAGATGAGCATTAACTGTGTACCTTATAGTACTGTGTGCCCCTACTTATAGATACCTATGCATGAGGTATGTAATCTGTGCAGACTACAGGTAACACACCAAACAGTGTTACCACAGAATGTGAACATACACCATACTGTAGTGTTTAGGCCTACAACATCAGGTAGTACAACAGTTCATATGTGAGCTGGATTCAACAGCAGTACCACTTACTAAGCATTCATGTATTGCTTCTGCCTATGATGGGACACCGCAGTCGTACACAGGGAACTATGGCACACCATATGCCAATCTACTATGTTTGCATCCCATTAACTGACACATCTTTCTCTGGCCTCACACCAAGGACACCAACTACCATGACAGACACAAACTCACGCTAAGCTATCACACCTTTACAGACCTTGCACACAGTCAGTGTCAGACTCATTCAGTGTCACATAGCTGGTATTGCACTGAGTACATGTGTGTGTGCATTGTGTCATAGGTAGGTACTATGCTATTGGCCCTGGGCCTAGGTTCAGCCTAGCCATATGCTACCCTGCCCTTTGGTACTCATGTACTGTGATTTTACTTGCTCCTGTGAAACGGTTACACACAGGTGACTCACAGGGCATATTACCTATCTCCATGACATTCATCATGGGTATGTATGACATCTACTAATGAGGAACCTTGTTTGTTAATGCTGGGTGGTTTAGTCCAGGGTATGGCATATTTGTATACAGAAACCTGTACCTCCAGCATGTACTGTTTAGTGTGGTGACAGGGATTAGGGCCCTAGGTCATGTAGGCTGGACGGATTGTGAGGTGTTGCCATGGTGGTTGGCCAACTGGTATGGGTCTGACATAACTCTGTATGTCCAGCACTGGTAACCTCTGTGTAGGCAGTATGCAAGGCACTCTAGCTGTGGTTTTGTGAGTCAGTCTGCATAGGGAATGTGTTTGTGGCCATTATCAGTCTTTGTTAGGTATGTCTGTGGCCTTTCCATTTGCTGTAGTTCTCATGGGTGGTACATACTGCATAGGACATTGTGAGGTGTACAGGGGTACACTGACTTACATTTCCCTTGCTGACACACTTTTTGTGATGACACGTACCATGTACAGGGATTACAACACTAGTGTGCCACTGTGGATATCAAAGGGGAGGCTATTGTACACCTGTGTCCCATGTTCCTTTCTGACACCTCCAGTGGTAGGCAGGCAACCACCTATGTGGTAGTTAGTGGGTAACATGTTTTGGAATGGGGTATGGTACTGCAGTATCAACACTGGTGTTCTGTCCATGCCTTGGTCACCAGGCTCCTGTTGCAGTACATCTGCCCCCATGTCCCCCTCTCTCACTCTCTCTTTATATATATATCTATATATATTTATATATATATATATATATATATATATATATATATATATATATATATATATATATATATATATATATATATACACACATATAAATATATATATCAATATATACATATCCATATATATATATATATATATATATATATATATGTATGTAAATATATATACATATCTACATATATGTATATATATCTATATACACACCGCTATATATAACCATATATATATATATATATATATATATATATATATATATACATATCTATAGACATTCATATCTATCTGTATACATGTATGTATCTAAATTTATATCTATATATGTATTTGTCTATTATATCTATATGTATATACATATTCTCCATCTATCTATCCATATATCTCTATGTATCTATACAGACCTCTCTGTCTATGTACATATATATATATGTAGATATATAGATATATATATATATATATATATATATATATATGTATATCGATGTGTATATATATATATATATATATATCTATCTATACACACACACACTTCTTAACATCCATTGCTGTACATATACATGCACATGTAGGTACATGGACTGCCCACCTTTCATGGTGGGAATATCACTTCTGCAACAGTTGTGAGACATACCATTCTGTAATGATATTGCACACTGTTGTGCATAATGCATTATGCTGTCCTCAAGCCATATAGCTGTAGCAGGCCTCACTGGCTCAGTCCCACAGAAGTTCACCACCACATGACATATACCTGCACTGCATGCTGTTTTCAATGCTACACACTACAACCTACATTGATATGTGCACATAGCAACCTTCAACTACATATGTATGTCCAGCCTTCACTAACAGTTGCAGTATGTCCCTTGCCGTATGCACATCTTCATATACATATAGATACAGACTGCTAACACATATGGACGGTTCACAGTATGTAGATTATTAGATTATGTAGTTTACATTACCTTTGTCTCTGACAGGGTTTTTTTTTTGGATTGCTGGCTGGCTGGATGGATGGATGGCTGGCTGGCTGCCTGGATGGCTGGCTGGATGGCTGCCTGGATGGCTGGATGACTGGATGCCTGGATGGCTGGATGACTGGATGCCTGGATGGCTGGCTGCCTGGATGCCTGGATGGCTGGCTGGATGGCTGCCTGGATGGCTGGCTGGCTGCCTCGATGGCTGGATGGCTGGCTGGCTGCCTGGGTGGCTGGATGGCTGGCTGGCTTGGTTTTTCTTTTTTTTTTTTTTGTTTTATTTTAGTCCGTCTCTCTCTCTCTCTCTCTCTCCCTCCAGTTGCTGCAGTGATATTATTGCATGTGTGGACTGGCAGTACAGGCTGCCTTTGTAGGTATCTGCACATGTGATGGCCTCTGCACCAGTTGGTGGCCAGCATTTACTAATTGCATGCAGCCTGCTGTGTGGTAATTACAGTTCTCACTGTGATTTCAGGACACTGCTATAAAATGTTAGGTTAGGTAGGCGTAGGCCTTTCAGTTTTGCAAGGTGGGGACCATGCTGGTTTGCTGTGGACACTGTTGTGTCAGTCAGAAGGTTGGTATGTCTCTCATATCTAGGGCTGTGTTGTAGCTACTGAAATGCATGTTGTAATGAAACCTGACTGTTGCTTTTTCCATTTCACTCTTCTCAGTGTGTATGTTAATTCACACCTGCTAATGCTAACACTGTTTACATGGGAGTATGTACTTTCCTGTGGGAGTTGTGGATTAACTGGTATACAACAGTAGCTCTTGCAATGTGTTGCTATGGCTTCACTATTTTCCCTTTACATTCAATCCTTGAAGGTTTGATATTTGTCTTTACTGGAATGTGTTGCTATAGCTTTCCTATTTTCCATTCACATTAACTCCATGTAATGCATGATATATTTCTTTCAGCAGTAAGTTCTTATATGTTTGCTGTGGCTTGGTAGCACTGCATGCAGTCTGGTGAGCCCAAGGTCTGGGGTTTGACACTTACAAGGGTATTTTATTTTGCTGCTGAGCAGTACTAGGGCCTTGTATTTTGTACTAACAATTATGAATATCAGGCACTTGCAGTGCTTGTAAACTGCTATACTGTCATTAGTTTGTTAGATGGCTACATCCTTTGATATTTCTGTGTTATACTCCTACATGAGGGTGTGCTTGTGGGAGTAATTCTACAGCTATTTGCAGAGTGTGTAACAGCAGACAGGCTGATATGCCTGTGTATTTCTGACACTTGCAGGCCTCAGATACTCTCATGTATATAGGTTCATAGGTAGGTACTAGGCTATCAGCCCTAGGGCCCATACAAGCCTAGCCAAAAAATGTACCCTGTCTTTCGCCACCCAAGAAAATTATTTTCCTATGCCCCTGTCAAGCAGAGCCACAGAAGTGATCCCCAGGGTGAATTTGCCATTTCCCATCCAATCATCAAGATTTTTCTTGAAGAGTGCTAATGAGGAGCTCTGTTTGACATAGGTAGGTAGTCTGTTACAGAGTATGGGAAGTCTCTGGGACAGGAATCTATCCCTCCAGCATGTTCTGTTTATTGTGGTGACAAGGTTAAGGTCCCTAGAGCGTGTAGCTCAGAGGGATTGGGATTTCTTTAAGTGGAGCATGTCCAACAGCTCTGGGTTTGACATAGCTTTGTATGTTAGGCAGAGATCACCGCTGAGTAGGCGATATGCGATTGAGTAAAGCTGTAGTTTTTTGAGACGGTCTGCATAGGGCATCTGTTTGAGGCCAGTAATCCTCTTTGTGAGGTATTTCTGTGGTCTTTCCAGTTGTTGTAGATGTCTTGTGAGGTACATACCAAAAGGGGCATTGTACTCTATAATGGGTCTAATGAGTGATGAGTAGAGGGGAACAATGACCTCTTTTTTCTGGATGAGAATCCTTTTGTGATGAGATGAGCCACGTAGAAGGATTTCCTGACCACTGTGGCAATGTGATTATCAAAGGAGAGACTACTGTCCACCTGTGTCCCAAGGTCTCTTATCACATTTTCGGCATTAAGTAGACTATCAGCTATGTGGTAGTTCATGGGTACAGAGTTTTTACCAAAGGGGATGACAATACAATTTTTGGCATTGAGCTTCAGGCCATGGCTTTGACACCAGGTATCTGTCTCAGTGAGGCCCTTTTGTAGTTTGTCCACATCGTTAGGAGTTTCGATTATGGCTCCTAGTTTGCAGTCATCTGCAAACTTTGTTAGCCAAAGACCTTCTGTGTTGGCCTGCACTACAGAGAAGTAGATACCAAACAGGAGAGGACCCAGGACTGAACCCTGTGGTACTCCACTTGTCACTGGTCTGATTTGGAATCCGCTACTTTCACAGTGTGGGTTCTGTCTGTGAGTCAGTTGGCAACCCATCTTATGACATAGGGATTTATACCTAGTTTAGTGAGCTTATTTATAATTCCAGAGTGGGGGATGGTGTCGAAAGCCTTGGCGAGATCTAGATAAGCTGTGTGAACCATTTTACCATCATCTATGGCTTTGCTGACTGCTTCAAAGAAGTCAATCAGGTTTAGGAGACAAGATCTGCCTTTTTCAAATCCAAACTGAGTAGGGTCCAGAGTTTGGAGATTACCAATGTCTTTGTTTATGAGTTCCATGATGGTACGTTCCATGGCCTTGCAGACCAAGCTCGTCAGGCTAATGGGGCGGTAGTTCCCAGGGTCCGTCGTGGCTCCCCCTTTGTGGAGTGGGATAACTGTTGCGGTGCGCCATTCAGAGGTGAGGCTATGATTGAACATGGTACTTAGGTAAGGTGCCAATTCATTATGTAGTTCATGTAGAACGCAGTCTGGGATATTGTCAGGTCCCATTGATGCTGTGTTCTTGGCTTTGGAGAGTGTGTTTTTTACCTGTGCAGCCGTGATTATAGGAACTTTGCATTTTTCCGGTATAGAGATGGGCCCTCTAGGGGGTGAGAGGGGGGGTAAAGTTAGCACAGAACCTATCTGCTAGGATGTTGGCAATATCAGTTGATTCTGTATATTTAGTGCCATTGTGCTGTAACTCAGAGCAGATCTGAGTGTTCCCATTTAGATTCTTGACATAGCTATAGAATGCTTTGTGGTTGTCTTTAGAGTCAGTGGCAATTTTGTTTTCATAATTAGCTTTGGAGGATTTTATGAGGGATCTCAGCTTCTTACTGAGGTTGACCAGGGAGCTCCTCCAGTCATGGGATTTTACTCTTTTTTGCAACAGTTTCTTTCTTCTGTTGTAGAGTTTGTTTATGCCAGAGGACCACCAGAGGACCACCAGATTGGCTTCCTTTTTTTGGAGGATAACATCTTGGTTCTATTAGGGATAGCATGATCCATGCACTCGTGTAAGTGCTTATAAAGTGCATTTGTGTAGGATTCGGCAGTCATACCTCTATTGTCCATCTGCATGGGTGTCATGAAGTTTGCCACTTCTGTCTTAAGAAGTGTGAAGTTGGCTTTTGAGAAGTTTTTTACGGTGGTTTCCCTAATTGGGGCTGGGGGTGGGATGTGGATGTCTAGGCTGATTAGCTTGTGGTTGGATCTGACCAACGAGGAATTGACCTCTGGTGTGGAACACCGGTCTCCCATGTTGGTGGTGACCAGGTCTAGGATATTGCTGCCCCTGGTGGGGGTGTGATTAAGTTGATCCAAGGCGTTGGAATTTATGAATTCTAGAAAACGTTGAGCAAGAGAGTTGGTACATGAGTAGTTTTCCCAGTTAATGGTGGGGTAGTTGAAATCGCCCATTATTAGTGTGTTGGGTTGTACCCTAATATTTTCCAGTGTATCAAGAAATGAGGAGTGTGAATCCTGGGGCATGGTGGGGGGTCTGTAGCAAGCTATAATTTGGATTGCGGTCTTGCCCAGAGTTAGTTGCACTTGGATAATCTTGGATGCATTATGCTGTGCAACTAGCCTGGAGGTGTGGATATCCTTAATGAATATGGACACGCCTCCGCCTTTAGTGCTTCTTTCTGGGTTAGGTGGCCAAAAGGTGTGGTATGAATTGAAGCCTGGTAATGCAGGGGTGCTCTCTGGAGCTTTGAACCAGGTCTCTGTCATTACACAGATGTCAATGTTCTCCATTTTAAGGAGTGCCTCGAGTGAGTGCATTTTGAGGTTTAGACTTCTAGCATTGAGTAGCATTACCCTCAGATTTTGCTTGCTTGTTCCGGTTACGGTGGTGAATTTGTCATTTGAACCTTGCCTAAAAAAGGCACTATAGGGGTGGCAAGAGTCTTAGCCAGTATCCGGAATCCTAAGGGCGACAGGTGTAGGCCATCTCTGGCAAAGCATCATGGACTGTCGATCATGTCGTCCCAGGCAGACAAATACTGGATCCCCTTAGAATGACACCAGAAGCTTAGCCAATTGTTGAAGTCAATCATTTTGTCCTTGTACTGTGGTATCATTCTGGGTGATGGCAGGATGCTACTCAGGGTTAGGGTCATACCTGCCTGGGATGCAAGATCGGAGAGCTCCTCCATGTCTCTTTTCATGTAGTCCAGGGAGGTACGTCTCAGGTCATTCACACCAACATGGACAATGACAGTGTCATATTTGTACTTATTGTGGAGTGACCTGAGTGCGTGCGTTATGTGGCGGATCCTGGCACCTGACAGGCAGCTGACAGTAACTTTCTCCTTGTTTAGTCTAGTGAGTGGAACATCAGTGTGCCTGACTGTAGAGTCACCTATGACTAGAGATTTGGGTACGTTGTTATGCCTTATGGGCTGTGGTTGAGTGGCACACTGAGTTTGTGGGCTATGTGTCATTTGGGTTGTGTTGGGGGGTGGAGTTTGCTTGCGTTTATGCTTTGGATGTCCCTGATGCTTGGGCAGGTTTTTATTGAGAGCCTTCGCGAATGTAGGTGTGTGTTTTTTGTTTCTATGTGTGTGTTTTGGTGGTGTGGGTTTTGAGGGACTATGTGATGAGTATGGTGGGGTGCAAGTGTTTACCCTCTCCTCTTGACTGTCTAGTCCAGTCTTGGGTGAAGAGAGCTTTGCTTCCAGTTTGGCTATATAAGTGCATCTCTCACAGGTTGTAGTGTTGGGTGCTAGGAGGGGAGGGTTGTCTGTGTACATGAGGCAATTTCTGCATTGCCCCAAGATGCCCAGATTCATCGGGTAGACAGGAGAAATCACTGGGAGCTGACCCTTAGACCTGCCTGGATAAGTAAGATATATTTGACCAGCCTTAGGGAAAGGTACGTATCAGTGGGATACACCCATGATATATTTCAGATATTTTGCATTTGTGACTGTGGGGTATTTTGAGCATATGTATTACTACACCATTTCTGACATGCAAGTAGTGTCTACTTTAACTTATTGACAGTCACCATTACGTGGGATACCCCACCTTTCTGCCTACTGTTAGTACATCTCACAGGGAGTCAGTGGGGCACAGGTAACATTTTTTTGCAAATCAGGGACATCCCTGTAAATCAGTCACAGTTGGGAAGTCTTGCCTCATACCTATTCAAATATGGTGGTGTTTATCCTGCTCTGATACTGTGTGGGGTTTGTAAGGTGCTACTGTAACATTATTATCTCCTAGCATGGCTGTTTCTCTTATCACACAAATGTAATGCAATTTCACAAGAATTGCCAGTAAGGATTCAGGGAACAAGCTTTGTGTAATGGCCTTCCTATATTCCCTTTGCATTCACTCCTTGTATTTCATGATATATTTCTTTCAGCACCAAGTTCTTGTATATCTGCCGTGGCTCAGTGGTCTTCTTCTTCTTCTTCTTTCGGCTTTTTCCCAGTTAGGGGTCGCCACAGCGGATCACCTTGTCCGCACATTGAATGGCAGTGGAGTTTTACGGTGTCGGGTTGCCAGCCCGGCGCCCAACCTTCCACAGAAGGCACACTCACACGCACACCTAGGGCCAATTTAGAGTGTCCAATCCACCTGCAGCATGTCTTTGGGATGTGGGAGGAAACCGGAGCACCCGGAGGAAACCCACGCGACCACAGGGAGGACATGCAGACTCCGCACAGAAGGCACCCCAGCCGAGGATCGAACCGGAGAACCTCTTGCTGTGAGGCAGCAATGCTAACCACTGCACCACCGTGGCCGCCCCTGCCGTGGCTCAGTGGTAATTCATGCAAACTAGTGTTTCCAAGGTCCGGGGTTCGTGACTGACGGGGGTATTTTATTTTACTGATGAGCAGACTACAGGCCTTGTCATACAGAGTGACTAAGGCACTTTTAAGCAGTTGTAAGTGGGTTTGCGCGATGCTTACACATGCGCACACTCGCTTAGCTGAGCGCACACTCGCTTAGCTAAGTGCGCACAAGCGCACACCCGCTGACTACTGCTTAAAAGTGCTTACTCCCGCGCTAATTTCTTTTAAAGAAAAGAAAATGGGGAGATAGGAAAGTGGTGAAAAAGGGGGGGCACAAAGAGGGTAGGACAGTAGGAAACAAGCTTGGGATGAGCAGGAAGGATGTAGGGTAGGCCCATAGCTGCCCATTTCTTTATCAGCAACAGCTGTGCATATGTGTGAAATTTGGTGTGAAATTTGAAACCTTCCATCCCTGAGAGAGGGGTGAGGACAATAAAATATGTTGTACTGCCAATTAGAATTATCAGTTTACATGTCCAGTGGACATGTGTGCAAATTGGGCAACTATGTATGGGGCGCAATTTTTTGTGGGAATAGAGTGCCCTTTTTTATTTTTTTTTCAGGTGAGAGTGGAATGTGAGGTACAGGAAGTAGGTATATTTGGGGAGGTAGGTTGGGGAGGTTAACAGACAAGACAAACAAGATGCATACAGGGGCAGAGTATGACACGTGGGGGGTAAACACAAATGACGGGGACCGATGTTTGGATATCGCAAGCCCATGAGCCCACAGATGGCAACAGTGGAACTGAAATCCCCACCCATAGGCAGTTACCACTGTGCCTTCACAGTCCAGGCCGGGGCTGTGCTGGGGGCTGGATAGGACGGGCAGGCACACCCGTGAGTTGCGCCACCATCACCTCAAGCTGGCGTAGGGGATCACTCACAAAACGCCTGATCTCAATACGCACCACAGACCGGACCCTATGGAGGGTGAGTGGAGGCTCTCCTCCGGCCACGCTTGCAGAGCGGGGACAAGCCCCACCCCCTGCAGCGCTTCCACCAGAAGGTGGCACAGGGCCACCGGAGGAGGAGGTCCCGGCCTGGGCACTGGTGCCAGGTGCACTCGCCAGCTGAGGTGGGAGAGGTGGGTCCGCTGGAACCCGCCTTTCCTGTTGTCCTATGTTTAGCAGTATTTTATGGCATTTTGGGTTAGTAACAAACAACACCATTCAAAATTAGTTGTAACAGCATTCATCAGTATTCCCATTAACCAAACACCCATGAATTCCGAACATTGAGCAGCAAGCATAACATATGCATATTTAGAACAACAGTGCACATTCCAACAGCATGCAGGGTGGATTGGTGGCAACAGGCCATCAGGTTTGGATATGTGAACAGGGCACATGCATCAACGTACATGCAGATATGTATGAACCAACAGGACAAATGTCCATGGGAATTAATTGTGAATACACATACCCGGTTTGGTGTGGAATGGCATCATTTGTGAAAATAGGGTAAGGTGGAGAAATTTTACATTAACAACTAAAACTACCTATACATATACTGTACATTCCTAGTAGATGCAGATATATATCCCCTGCATGTATTAGTACAGTTTCCTGTATGTAACCTTAGGAATGTTGGTGATGGGGATGTTACTGCTACATTAATATACATTCCATTTTTATTCATATATGTTCATATCTGGCTGTGTTCAGGTACAGCATCCTGCTACATTTGATTTATATGGGTATAGACAACTGTGGATGTTCAGCATTTCATACAACCATACTATCTCCATAATGCAAGGGTACAGCAACATATCCAATTTGTGGGACTGACACAGTCCATGTTCTGTATTTTATTTAACACATTACACTCTTTGGTTGTGGCTGTCTCATTCATTTCGTAATGTAGTGACTGCAGTATACCTTTATTCCAGACGTATTACAGCTTTCTTGGTAGCTTCAAACTGTCTTTCTCACACTCTCTCAATTATTTTATATTTACATTTCAGACTGGTACTTAATTCAAGGCTTTATTAACATTTATTACTGGTTTACAACAACCCTTTCCAGCTGACTCACTTATTTCATATGGCAGAATTTACAAGGATGTATTTGACACTTGTCTATCCTTTGTTGATTGATTACCACTCATTTTCTGGCTGTAGCAGTTATCTGATATTACAATACAGGTGGAAACTCTATTTGAGACTTGTTTAATCTTTATTACTGGATTGCATTACACTATTTTCCAGGCTGCACCACTTATCTAATCTTACAATACTAGCAGAATCTTTCTTCTAGGCTTATTTGACCTTTATTAGTGGGTTACAACAGTGAACTCTTTTACAATCTGTCTCACTTATATTCTATGACAATACCAGCTAAATAATTACTAACCTGCCTGGTGGCGCAACCTCAGCAGCCTATCAGCATAGGCTCGCTGATTCGTGGAATGAACACCTGCAGCTGTAATATAAAGGAAGTAATATTGGAACATACATCTCCATACTATAGGCTAGGATAGCATTTCTTACATACTTAATTACATGGATACTTGCTCAGTAGTGGGGCGTTGGGCATTTGGCGGGCCTCCTGGATCCAACGGTTCAGTTGGTCCTCCTTCCGTCACTTCAGGTCCGCATGGTGGTGATGGACCTGTTCACCAGTCCTCGGAATGCCTGTGGCACTGGTGAGATCATGTGCCAACCGGTTCCACACCTCTGCCTTGTACGCAACCCAGTGAACCTGGCCCTGCATGAGTTGTGCTTCATGAACATGGACTAGGAGCCAAACCATATATTTTGACTCCTCAACACCCCACCTTTGTGCTCTAAAGCAACTTCCCTCTCCTGCACCTGCCATCCTGACTGCAAATAGGTACCACAATCAGTTATGCTGTGAATTCCCGCCTATGGGGCTTATATATGCCGGTTTTCCCACACTTATCTGTGATTGGCCGTTTTGGATATTTATCAGCTTAAAAAAACCTGCTTTGTCATGCTTCTTTTTCCATTCATTCCTATATATATGGTAATACTGCATTTCTCAGTACAACTGTCATGGCTTAGTGGTTCAGTACTTTGACTATGGTGCACAGTATCCCAGGTTTGACCCTGGGCATTGCTTTTCTTATTTTACTACTGTCTAGACAGGCTAGGAAGTGTGTCTGTGTAAAGGCGGCTTTGATACAGCTTGCCCAATGTTGTCCGCCGGTAAGCTGGTTGGCGTGCTGTGCAGCTCCGCGCAAACGGCTTATGCTGGGTAATGCGTTATTTAGCTATGAGCACTCATATTATGCTGGGTGAAGCACTGATGAACTACGGGCACTCATTTTAAGCGGGGTAAAGCGCTGCTCAACTCCGGGCACTCATATTAAACCTGTTGAACCGCTGCTCACCTGCGGGCACTCATATTAAGCTTGTTAAAGTGCTGCTCACCTATGGACACTCATATTAAGCTTGTTAAAGCGCTGCTCACCTACGGGCACCCATATTCAGCTTGCTAAAGCCTTGCTAAGCTATGGGCAATTCTGATCCTTTTTTTATATTTTATTATGTCGGATTTCTTCAAAAATACATGGCCCATTTCATTACATTTTACTTAAATTATAGTTATATATATATGTATATATATATATATATATATGTCAGGGGATTGTTTCATGCTTATTTAAATAAAAATGGAAAATTATGTTGTGGGGGCTCGAACCGTGACTACCTCCTCTTTGGCCAACATCTCTACCGCTACGCTATTGCTACTTGGCTTAATTTGCATATTTAGATCTTATATGCTTTTCAATGTCTGCTAACTGTGGCTGAGCGGAGGGCATACCCGCACAAACGAGCGCAACTACGGGCAAACATTTTGGAAATTATAAAAAAAAAATTAAACTGCTATTTTTACGTTTTACATTACAGTTGGGTTTATAGTCTGTGAGGGCATGCGGTGTTGTGTTCCTTGACATTTCCGCGGACTCGCTCGTGGGTGTTTACTTTCAGGACTCTGTCTCTTCTGGGGGCGTGTCCCTTTGCAGAACTCGGTATTTGGACACGCCCCCTACTTTCCTACACGGACCGTGTTAGCCTAGTGTATGATTCAGCATGCCCTCATGAATATGCATGGCATGCTGACATACCGTTAGACTGCAGCCTCCGTGTAAGACATATTAACTCTTACATGGAGGTTTCGTGAATCCGGCCCAATGACTGTGACCATAATGTTTGAAATAATACTCGTGTGCTAACGCAGGGATCATGATGGAGTAAGACAGCTCAGTGGAGGTGATTGAAACAGATGTAGCTATCATAGCTGAATCCATGACTTCAGGAGAGAGGCAATGACTACAGCACTATGTACCAGAGTTTTAGTATCTTTACAGAGGGTGCAAATTAGTGATTGCCCTGAGCGCCAAATTTCCCAGCTACAACTTTGTTCTTAATGACCTGAAGATTTCAGAAAATTATGGTGCACCAAATCCGCTGATGTCATTGATTTGTTTGTGTATTTCTACCACAGAAGCTTGTCACATCACTTAAGTGTATCTGTGGGAATGAGTAAAAGTTTAGATGTGAATGTGGACAAAGTAAAGAAGAGTGCTACAGAAGCAACTGAATTAGGACTCGATTCTGACACACAACTAACCTTTGAATAAAGGAAAATGTAAAAATTAATGCATCTGATGGCCTGAACCATTAATTTAAATGGTCAGATGGGCAGATAGGGAAGAAAATGTGTAAGAAAGCAGAAAACATTTGGATTATCCCATAGTTGTCCTTTAAATGAATTTGAAGGTGAGAAGGAAAGTGGGACACTTTTATAGTACTCATCTAACTGGAAGCCTTCAGTCAAATACCTGATTTTACATCCATCATTAGTTCAGTGCTAGAACACGGTACTGAAGCCTGGAATATATTAACCAGAGAGAAAAGCTAGGGCATTTACTGAAAGAACCTCAGGCATGAGAGGTGTACAATATGTGGAAAGGCTTAAAAGTCTGTTGTGCTACAGGTGCCTGTAGGGGGTGTTGATTTTTGTCTGTGAAGCATTTAAGGATAACCTTGTTTTTGATTGTAAAGGCTTACTAAATCTTAGAAACAGCAGCTGTAATTTTTTATTAAACTTTTCACAATGACAAAATGGAAAAAATGATTCTATCTAAGAGCTAGTATTAAAGAATAGCTTATTTTTGTTAGTAAGCCGAGCTAAATACTTGACATACAAAAAGGAGCTAGATACTTACATGGAATACAGAGTATCAGTGTTTTTTTTTTTATAAGGCAGGAAATATGATCTTTTAAAGACATTTTTTATACTGAGATGTTTGTGTGTAAAGATTTTGTTTTTACTCATCACAAGCAAAGGCCGAACAAATGGCAACAGACAAGTTTCTATACCATAAGTATAAGGCCCAAAACTTCACGAATCACATATCCAAACAATAACCTGCATTTCAAATGTGAAAACAGCAAATTTTGAAAAACAAGGTTGATACCTGGCTCCATAAGACAGTGGTATGGAGCCCAAATTGTGACTCAGGTGACCAGGATTTGATTAGTGGCCTTGGCAATAGAGGAGCCAGGTGGGGGAGGGAGAAGAGTGAACAGACATGGCTCACCTGTCCTGGGGTTGGAGAGGGTTTTGTGCACTGTGGGGCTCCATGGTTTAGGTTCATAGGTAGGTTCATAGGTAGGTACTAGGCTATTGGCCATAGGGCCTATATAAGCCTAGCCAAAAATGTACCCTGGCTTTCGCCACCCAAGAAAATTATTTTCCTGTGTCCCCATCGAGCAGAGCCACAGAAGTGATCCCTGGGGTGAATTTCCTATTTCCCATCCAGTCATCAAGATTTTTCTTGAAGAGTGCTAATGAGAAGCTCTGTTTGACATAGATAGGTAGTCTGTTCCAGAGTATGGGAAGTCTCTGGGACAGGAATCTATCCCTCCAGCATGTTCTGTTTATTGTGGTGACAAGGTTTAGGTCCCTAGAGCATGCAGCTTGGAGGGATTGGGGTTTCTTTAAGTGGAGCATGTCCAACAGCTCTGGGGTTGACATAGCTTTGTATGTTAGGCAGAGATCGCCTCAGAGTAGGCGATATGCAGCAGAGTAAAGCTGGAGTTTTTTGAGACGGCCTGCATAGGGCATTTGTTTGAGGCCAGTAATCCTCTTTGTGAGGTATTTCTGTGGCCTTTCCAGTTGTTGTAGATGTCTTGTGAGGTACATACCAAAAGGGGCGTTGTACTCTATAATGGGTCTAATGAGTGATGAGTAGAGGGGAACAATGACCTCTTTTTCTGGAATTGAAACCTTTTGTGATGAGGTGAGCCATGTAGAAAGATTTCCTGACCACTGTGGCAATGTGATTATCAAAGGAGAGACTACTGTCCACCTGTGTCCCAAGGTCTCTTGTCACATTTTCAGCGTTAAGTAGACTACCGGCTATGTGGTAGTTCATGGGTACAGAGTTTGTACCAAAGGGTATGACAATACACTTTTTGGCATTGAGCTTCAGGCCATGGCTTTGATACCAGGTATCTGTCTCAGTGAGGCCCTTTTGTAGTATGTCCACATTGTTAGGAGTTTCGATTATGGCTCCTAGTTTGCAGTAATCTGCAAACTTTGTTAGCCAAAGACCTTCTGTGTTAGCCTGTACTTCCGAGAAGTAGATACCAAACAGGAGAGGACCCATGACTGAACCCTGTGGTACGCCACTTGTCAATGGTCTGAAGTCGGATTTGGAGTCTGCTACTTTCACAATGTGGGTTCTGTCCATGAGCCAATTGGCAACCCATCTTGTGATATAGGGATTTATACCTAGTTTAGTGAGCTTATCTATTATTCCAGAGTGGGGGATGGTGTCGAAAGCCTTGGCGAGATCTAGATAAGCTGTGTGAACCACTTTACCCTCATCTGTGGCTTTGGTGACTGCTTCAAAGAAGTCAGTCAGGTTTAGAAGACATGATCTGCCTTTTACAAATCCGAACTGGGTAGGGTCCAGAGTTTGGAGAATACCAATGTCTTTGTTTATGAGTTCCATGATGATACATTCCATGGCCTTGCAGACCAGGCTCGTCAGGCTAATGAGGTAGTAGTTCCCGGGGTTTGTTACAGCTTCTGCGGTGAAGACCAGGGAAACCATTTGTCATGGTTCAGGATTGGTGAGTGGGGCTGATTGATAATATCCCTTGTGAAAATGAGGGAACATCCATCACAGCGTAATGCATACCCCTTCCTCTGAATAGATGAGTGTGGGTGGCAATGTAGGGCTGCAAGAAGTAAGAAAAATCCTGAATCCATAGCTGATGACTGCCTAAAAGATGCCCTTATGGGCTGACTCTGACTCTAGGTTTAGAAGGAATGAATGGATCTCTTGGCTGAGATGGCTCTGATAACTAGGAAAACTGAAAATCAGTATTGCACTAGTAAAGTGCAGTGATCCTCAGAAATTCAACAGTAACTCATAACAGTACATTGGTAAACTAAAACAAGCTGTTTTGATTTGTGAACTTGGTTTGATTTTTGAATGAACCAGTTTGAAACAGATTCATGAGTGCTATTAACAGTGAAGCACTCCAAGGAAAACTTTCCGAAGCAAGTTTAACATTTCCAAAAGCCTTCAAGATTGCTTTAAGCATGGAGTCTGTAGAGAGACAGATGTGCATGTAAGTGGAGTACAAAGCAGTACTACTCTGTTAAAAAAATCAACAAGAAATTGTGACCATGAAGCTGATTATAATATTTAGCAGAAAACTTAGGGAGCATGTCCAACAAAAATTTCTTCATGAATTTGTGTGTGATGATGATGTAATCATAAACATACATTTAAGAAAGTCTGCTTGAAATACTGGCAGACACCTGAAGCTGTCAGACTAAAAAGAAGAAAAGCATTTTTTAGTGAGTGAACCCTGACATATGCATATATTTGTCTTTTTATTGCCATTTCTGAATTTATGCTGTTGAGACTTGCTGTAGCATTATGTTGTATTTGATTACACAGTAGCATGAATCCAGATTTGCCTCTAGGATCTAAGGTATAGTTCAGATAGAGTTCAGTTTATTATCTAGTAAATGTGAAAGAATCCAGCTGCTTTACCTGGAGCCTTAAAAATCAGGTCACATGTGTGTATACATGTGCTTAGACTTATTTCAGATTTCAAAATGATTCTTTCATTTTCTTCTACTGACATATTGCATCTTTTTAAGTTGCATACTATCATTTGAAGACTTCTTAGATACAGATCTTATTAGTGTCCTTCATATAATAGGTTCTTGAAGCAGTTTTTCCCATGCATTGTTTAGGGGTCAAATTGTTTACTGCTGCAAACTGTAGATCTGGAGAGATGTGACAAGGCTGAACTAGCCTGTCATTTAAAATATTTTTTTTTCTTCTTTTTTTTCTTTTCCTAAAATCTAAACTACAGCTCTTTTTTCATTGAAACACGTACTGGATTTGTTATACAGCATTGTATAGCATGAGTATTTTTCCTTGTTTTATTCATTGTTTTCTTTATCTGCATTGCTTTTTTTTCTAGTCACAGAGTTGTAGCCACTGTTTTATACTCCAGTAAAAAATATACAAAATCAGATTTTAGGTGAACTCTCAAAACCTGTACAGCCACGTGAAATTGAAAGACACCCCTTATAGCTTTCATTGATCCCATGTACGTGCGTATTTTGACATTTTACAGTAGGGTCGTGGCAGGAGAGCAGGGATGAGGAGTCTGTCATTCATAGTGCACTGAAAAGTTTCAGAGCTACGTCCAGTGACTCCGCTTCCCACTGTATAATGCTGAGTGACTTTTGCTGCAAGAATTTCATAAATAAAATACCATTCCGGAAGGGAATCTGACATGATGTCGTAATGAGCATGTGCTGGTTTCCTTCAGGTGTGTTTTCTGAAGTAAAATGAAGTGGTATACACACCATCCCTCTAACTCAAGCCTATTGTACATTTTCTTCCCTGTGAGCACTTTCAGTGCTCGTTGCTTGATGTGCTACACGGTGCGTAAATGGAAACGATAGAGTGCACTTTCAGTACTGTGAAGTTACGAGATGCCCAACTCCACCCCCAAGTGTCAAGTTGCTGTCTTTGGGCAGTAATGAACTCTTGAAGTTGGGAAACATCTTCTCTCAGTTAAAGCAACTGGCATCTTTCTTTTTTGTATAGCCTGTGTACAAATACTGCCATGACAGTAGGTGTGCCCACTACCCCAAGCCTCAGTAGTTTTCCCAATGTGGGGCACTGGCAGGTGCTGAAACCTTCAGAGTCTGGTACCAAAATAACAGGTGATACAGTGCTGTACTGTTCAGGTATACCCCTGTTCAGCTCCTGGAAAAACTAACAATGAGGAATTGTGTAGTACATAAGAGCTTACCAAAGTGTGGGCAACGGTCAGTTGACAGAAGATGATGGAATGTCAAATACACTGATTTACAGAAGTACTGCTTGTGTAGTACATAAGAGCTTACCAAAGTGTGGGCAACGGTCAGTTGACAGAAGATGATGGAATGTCAAATACACTGATTTACAGAAGTACTGCTTGTAGTTTTAGTGACAAACAGCACATAATATCCCTCATGTCTGACAAAAAGGCAGACTTGCATGGCTATATTTTCCTGCTGAGCAACAGCAGTTATTCATAAGTTTTCCTCCTTAGATATGATTCATAAGCACCAAGCTGATTATATCAATGGCTGCTGCTCATTTTAACAATACAACGATGTCATGGACTACTGAATGGTTAACTTCCTGTATTGTGGATAAAAGCAGTAATTCCAACCCATTATCAGCTGTGGTGGTCTGTGATTTTAGGTTTTTAACTGTAGGACTGCCTTCATATGTATGTACATGTCTGAGTCTGGTGTGTGTGTGTGGACTAACTGGCAGTAGACACAGCACTGTATGAAGATGTTGTTAGGTTGCAGTTTTACAAGCACATAATGTGGCTGCAGTTACTACTGAAATAATACTTTTTGATTAGTTCATTCTAATCTCTGGAATCAGTGCAACATCTCAAGCTTCCATTCTTCTCATTCACTAGTACAAGCGAACTGACTCACTTATTAGATACCTCACTGTTATAAACGTTTTCTCTTTCTGTAGTTAAGAGTTTTTAAGCTGGTGTAATGACTAAACTGATGGACTTATGAGGTTTCTCTGTCAAGTAAACTTTTTTTTTAGCTCAACCTGTAGCCTGTCTTTTGGGTTAATTGGTAGTTTCTTCATTAAAAGAAAACACCTTAGAACTAAAAAAATACTCTTTTTCATTCTATATTTGTTTTCTGAGCTATTTTAACACCTCAAAATCACTCTGACTGCTTTTTATAGAATTGTAATGTTTTCTGCAAAATGGCTGCAAATGAGACTCGACATAATAGTGTGATCTTTTGTTTTCTTCAAACCTTTCTCTTTCTCATAATCCATTTCAAGTCTGCTTTATATGAGTCATGCTAGACATAAGCATGTAAAGCTGTATTCCCATGCCATTGACATATAATGGGATTAGTGTCAGGCACTGTCATCTTATAAACATGTAACAGGACTGCTACTTCTATTTCTTGAACAGCCCTCATTTTTGTATGTGTCTCAGGGCTTGTTTTACAGTATACTAAGGAGTTATACAGCTGCAAACAAAAAAGTAGCTAAATTGCAGGCCTTTGTCTCAAGTATCTTTTTGTAGTCCAGAATGAATTGACAGTCCCTAGTAGTGTGTTGCTACTTTACAAGAATTACACAAAAAAATGTTCTTACTTTTCTGTAAATGTCACAGACATCTTTGATACTACATTTTAGTCATCATAAAATGTAAAGTAGTATAAACAACACCATTTAAAGTTTAAAGCTTAGCATTTCAGTACTGTGCTGCTGCTTATGTAAATTTGTCAAAATAGGTGAAAACTGCATTTGAACCATTGACTGATCTAATTGTTCTGTTTTGCTATGAAAGGCATGGCTCCAGCACTAGGCAACCAAGGCAGTCACCTAGGGCCCAGTAGCTTGGAAGGGGCTGCCACAACCTTGCATTTCTTCTTTAAGGACACAAGTAGTGTGTGACCTTAGTAGTGGCTGTGTGTGCATCACTGGAGGTGAATGGAGCAAGCAGCATGTCTGTATGAACATTATGAAATTAGTGGAGAACTGTGTGTGTGTGTGTGTGTGTGTGCGTGTGTATTGCCATCGCAGGTTAGTTAATTTAACTAGGCTGAAGCTCAGACCCTGTATGTTGGTTACTGAAATGGGCAATTTTGTCATTATTGGTTCATACATTTTGAATAAATGTATCTCTTTCTTTTCTGAACAAATGTCACTGAAGAAATGTCCAAAAGTAGACCAGACAAACTCTGTACTACTGTATCTGTTATTCTGTATTTGTCTCAAAACAAATTCTTGCCAAACAGTTCATTCTGTCAGAGCTATTTCAATTCTGTTATAACACAGCTAGACAAATGAGGAGACTAAGGCACACTTAGTCTAAACGTCACTACTGAATGAAACATACTGTCCAGTTTATATACTCTTTTCAACCAATTTTATTTTTAATGTCCTTGTGACTTGTTCTTCTGGTTTCTGTCTGTGTCATGAAAAAGTCCATGGTTATTTCATGCCCTTTTTTGGTCCTTGCTGTATATGAAGACTTCACAAAAGTTTCCCCACGTCATCTTTGCGTCACTTGACCTGTCTGTATTTTATTTATTTATTTCTGCATCTGAAAGCCAAGAAAGTCAACTTCCTTTTTTTCTATAACAGGATGCATTTACAGTAATGCCCACAGCTATATGTTGTTAATATCTAAGCTGAACATAATTGTTCTTGCAAAGCAAGCATATTATTTTGAAAACTGCTGTTTGGCCTTGCACATTTCCTTTCACTGTACACACAGTATATTGTGGAAAAGCATTTTAATTTACACAATATCTATCACATTTTGTTACATTGTTTACTGGAAAAATGTTCAAAACTACAAATTTAAAAGACACTCTGAACAAGTAGTGCTGAATTATACAAAGAATATAATTTAATACAATCAGGAAGATGAAGATGCCCTAGCTACGGGTGACAGGTTAATTAATTTAACCAGGCTGAATCTCAAACCCTGTACCTTGGTTACAAGAGACGAGCCTGAATCCTCTATACCAACTACCAGACTATTAATTTCAGTGCAATTTCAAGGAATTGTGATGTGAGCTTCAGTATATCTTCAAGGAAGAAAAGTTTACTGCTGCTCTTGCCAAGTCTGTTTTCAATGTGCAACTGTTCTGTTTAACATATGGGCATTTCTGTTTGTGCTAGAGAATTTGAAAGCAGTGTTAATAGCACAACAGGTAACATATTTGTTTTGATGCAGATGTCTGTGAGCTCTACTTCTACACCATGTAGCAAAATTGCTGATACTGTGTTGTGCTTTAAGGGTGGGGTGCTGCAATCCTGAGTGTGTCTTGCTTTGCAACTATGAACCTATTGTTGGTTTGCCATTCACTCCATATTGCAATATTAACAGTTTAACATGTTTTTAATGTAACATAGCCAATTTATTCTTCAGGGGCAGCAAGCACTGAATCTGTAGATGAAACACTGAAATCTAAAGTTGTTTGCTAATAGCAACCTCTTCATTAGTTACAGATCTCTTTAATGTGGAATTATTCAGATGACTTTTACTTCTGCAGAGATTGTACATATTGACTGATATTGATGGATTGTAATGACAGAAGTTTGAGGGCCCTTTTATGGTTGAAATGTTCTGAAATGGGCAGTTTTGTCATTACTGGTTCATACGTTTTGTTTCATTGCTTACTGGAAAACCTACAAATTTAAAAGACACTCTAACAACTGGTGCTGAATTATACAAAGAATATAATTTAATACAGTCAGGAAGATGAATCAAAGAACACATGCATGTGTGCATGGTCGTAAATGTGTGGAAGGGGCCTATGATTTGAAAACAGCCCAAAGTTAAACTTAATCTGCTACTGGACAGATGCATTTTCTTTGAATGTGGGTTTTATTGCTGTTTCAATGAATGTGAGTTTCAAGAGAATTTTACTGTTAATGCGAAGTCTGTTTTTATTGTGAGACTGTATTGTTTTGCTTAGCAAATGCCTCGCAGTGTTTGTACTATAACATTTGAAATAAAAGTTTTAAATTAAATCCAGATATCTGCAATGCATTGTAGAAGTAAAGATGAAAATAGTATGTACTCTGACAGGGTTGAGCAGTGTTTATGGCAAGGAAAAATAGCCAAGTAATGGGGCATTGGAATGTCTGAGGGGGGGGGGGCACGGCGGCTCTGAACCATTACACTGCCTAGGGCCCCATTTGAACATGACCCGACCCTGCCTGTGAATCAGTGCAAGTTCTCCTCCTCTCTGCAATAAAGATAGTGGAAAACAGTTTCACACCTCTCTTGTCTTTTTTACATCAGCTGCTGTACTCCTGACATCTGTAGGACTAATAAACCTGTAAAGGATTGTCAACAGTAACTAACTACAAATTCTCTGTGTCTGTGGTATGCCATGCAGGTGCAGACAAATTTCTTAGCAAATTATATGAGAAGTTTCTGATACCTCCACAATACCACAACCATACTGTAGGGAGAAAAGCAACCTAAGAGTTAAGTTAAACTGTAGGAGAAGGTAGAGTTTTCCATTAAGTATTATCACTGGCACAGCATTTTCCTTTTGATGAATTCTGTACCAACCTGGAAGCAGACAGCTCTCTTAAACAATTTGTATATTTCAATAATGAACCATGAAATATCTTAGTAGCTGTCTCATTCTTTCTGCTTACTGTTTTACCTAGTGTTACATTGGAACCTTCCATAGTGTGGGCTCTATGGATCAATCCAAGCCTGCCACAATCAGTTAACTCCAAGGAAGTCAGTTATTCACCCTCAAATAAGACTGAGGGACAGATTTTAAAAGAGTTGCTTTCAGTACAAATCTGTCCTGAAAGACTTGTCTCTTAACACTGACAGACACTAAAGGGTGCCTGTAATGCACATAGCTTTATTATACAATGATTATCATAGTATCTAATTGGCTCAATCAGTATTTGCTCATGAGTAATTGTATTTTCCCCTCCCTACTACTTATCAGCTGTCTTTTAACAGTAGAGAAGAGGGGAGTCTGTAATAAATCTAGTTTTATTATACAATAGGTGAACTGATCATCAGTTGCCACCAGTTCCTCTGCTGCTATCCTCATTCACTGGGTCTACTGGACCCTCTCTTCCCTTATCCTGCCCAGCTGTCAATCTGACCCATGTCAAGAGGTAATGAGGAAGTTGAGGACACTGCTGAAGCAACATACTGTTGCTTGTGAGTGTGGCCTGTGTCCCTCCAACCCACACCAGCCTTGCAATCTCCACAACTGCCACTTTCAGGAGATGTTTGCATCCTTCTGCACATGAGCAACCCCCAGACAAAGCAAGTGTATCTTTTGCAGCACTGCGCTCACCAGGCTCTTTGCAATGTTATTACAGTGAACCCAGGCTGCCTCCCTAGAATTGGTTAACTGATGTCATCCGCTCTCTCCCATGTGGCTTGTCCAGTTCCAGTGCCACTAGTCTGCATGGATATATGCAGTAAGGGCTTTATCCTTCTGTGCCGTGGGTCCACTCATGAGTAATTTTATTGTTGACCGAAATACTGATCAGCTGAATTCAGGATGTCCCACAAAATGGATATCAATCTGCTATTTTCAGACACAGCCATAAGCCTTAGGCCCTAAGAGTAGCACATTTACAGATCATAATAAACTTCACTCTGCTGTAGATAAGTTATATCTCTCAAAAGTACTTCATTACGGTGAACATTCTTCATTTTGAGTCTTAAAAGTCCATGTTCCTCATTCTTCCACATTGAGAGAGTTTGTTACACATTTCATTGTTAAGACTTCTATAATTGATATCCATAGTAAATAACACTGAATCGTGATAATTCATCAAAGGAACTTTTGATAAGAAGGAACTAACACATATTAACCATTCTGTGAGTTTTGCAGTTGAACTTGTGTACGCATTTTGCCCATTTGTTCCACATTATGAAAGGTTGTGTTCCACATTTTGGAAAGGAAGGTTGAGAGCTATGTTTCATATTCATTTTCCAGCATGAAGCAATTTAAGCTCTGTGGCTGTCTGTTAGTTTTTTCACAGTATTCATGGTTTAAAGTCACATGTTCAGACAGCTTCCATCTGCTTTTCTTTGTGTTTGTTAATCATTCTGTCCATTTGTAAATGCCTCATACTCAACTCCATCAGTTTTTTTGTTATGATCCTTGTAAACAAGACATCATAACAACAGTTCTCTGCTTGAGACTACCTTTTTCACTCCTGCAATTTAGGTCATTAAAATGTTGTTATTCAAAATCAGCACTTAATATATTTTATATTAGTGTATATTACACTATTATAATGGCCTTGCCAGGGTGTGGGTTTTGATAAATATACTTGTGTGATGTATGGATTTATGCCAGCAAGACTAAACCTGTCAGGATTAGTAAATTTGGTATAACAAACATCTGCTCAGCCTCATTCCCAACAATTCTAGAATCTTTTGCCTTTAAAGTTGTTATTGTTTCATCCTACTATAGTAGGTACTTTTTACTTAGAATTCTTAGTATTTGCAACCCATAATGCACCGCTGCCTGTTTGAACAGCAGACTAGTCTAAGACAAATGCTGTTGATGTAGTGGGACAAAAGAGGTGACTGCCCAGAACACAAGCTGTTTGGGGGTTGCAGTCTGCACATCACATGGGCTGCCAAGCAGGTGCAAGTGCTGTAACAGTATTCCTTTAAACTGCCATGGCTGGAATAGTGGCTGTATAAGTGAATGAGTTTTGCTGTTTATAGTGTGCATGCACAATGGTAACTGTAGCAAAAGCTAGTAAAAGTTCGCAAGCTCTTTGTTTCAGTTGCCAGACAATTTTTTGAGTACTGTTAGCCACCACTGTAGGGTATGCCAAGGTTGAAATGTGACCTAGCTAAGGCTGTGTCTAAAACCATAGTACATTCAGTCAGTAACACCAGAGACCTGTCATAAACATGCAGTTATCCGTAAAAGTACAGCACGAAACACAAGACCAAAAGTACCAACACTGACTGTGCTGATAGCAGTAAAGGCTGTCCCTCCGTGAATTTCTTCTGTTCAGAAGAATAAAGTCCGAATAATTCCACAGTCAGACCCACCAATATAGTGAAAATATTTATTTTAAACAAACAGAACAAGAAAATAATAAACACAGCAGATTAAGTGCTTTCATCTCCACTTGGGAGACTTCATCAGAATCATCTGCTAGCAAAAAAACATACACTTGATATACTAACTAATTATTCTTCATTGGTCAGCCAATTGGTTTAAAAAAACGTGTAATCAAGTAAATTAACCCTTCCTAGGTCAAATCCATAAATAATATTGTAGTCATGTCAAGTATACATAGCAATATAAATATATATAAGCACATATAAATATATATGTATATATAAAATACATGTAATACCTATTAAAAAACTGAATATTAGTTCCTAAATCACTATTAAAAATCATTAAAAATATATATAATGTATGTTGTACAAAACCCAAATCACATTTTATATGTAGACCACAAAAAGTGCAGACCAAAAACCAGGTGTAAACCTAAGAACCTGGAAATGAGATCCACAAAAAGTGCAGACCAAAATCCATGTGTAAACCTAAGAACCTGGAAATGAAATGTTAATAATAATAAAAAAAATGTTAATAATAATAATAATAATAAAAAACATACATTATTAATAGGGGGGAAAATACCAGTTCCCTGAGGAAATTACATGTCTAAAAGTTGATGAACCTATTACTACAAATATGTATTTTTAAAAGTATGTGTATTGAATATTACCATTATTGGGTATTAACATATATATATGTGTGTGTGTGTGTGTATGTGTGTGTGTATACATATATATATATATATATATATATATATTTATATATGTATATATGTATATACATATATATATACATATATATATATATATATATATATATGTATATATATATATATATATAAAGTATCCCAAAGTTTAAATTTGAAAGTTGAAATATAAAAAATTAATTAAAAAATTGAAAGAGTGTCGGATAGAGTGATGTTTATGAAGCTGGAAATTGATGGTGTAATGATGAATGTTGTTAGTGGATATGCTCCACAAGTTGGGCGTGCGATGGATGAGAAAGAAAATTTTTGGTGTGAGTTGGATGAAGTGGTGATGACTGTACCCAAGTGTGAGAGACTGGTGATTGGAGCAGATTTCAATGGGCATGTTGGTGAAGGGAACAGAGGGGATGAGGAAGTGATGGGTAGGTATGGTGTTAAGCAAAGGAATGCAGAAGGTCAGATGGTAGTGGATTTTGCGAAAAAGATGGACATGGCTGTGATGAATACGTATTATAACAAGAGGGAGGAGCATAGGGTGACATACAAGAGTGGAGGAAGATGCACACAGGTGGATTATATCTTATGTAGAAGGGCCAGTCTGAAGGAGATTGGAGACTGTAAAGAGGTGGCAGGGGAAAGTGTAGTTAGGCAACATAGGATGGTGGTTTGTAGGATGACATTGGTGATCAAGAAGAGGAGGATGAGTGTGAGGGCAGCACCAAGGATCAAATGGTGGAAATTGAAAAAGGGTAATTGTGAGGTGATGTTCAGGGAAGAGTTAAGACAAGCACTGGGTGGCAGTGAAGAGTTACCAAATAGCTGGGTAACTACAGCAGAGCTAGTAAGAGAGATTGCTGGAAAGGTGCTTGGTGTGACATCTGGAAAGAGGAAGGAGGACAAGGAGACCTGGTGGTGGAATGAAGAAGTACAGGAGAGTATACAGAGAAAGAGGTTGGCAAAGAAGAAGTGGGATTGTCAAGGAGATGAAGAAAGTAGACGAGTATAAGGAGATGAGGTGCATGGCAAAGAGAGAGGTGGTGAAGGCTAAGGATAAGGCGTATGAAGAGTTGTATAAAAGGTTGGACACTAAGGAGGGAGAAAAGGACCTGTACCGATTGGCTAGACAGAGGGACCGAGCTAGTAAAGATGTACAGCAGGTAAGGGTGATAAAGGATAATGAGGGAAACCTACTCACAAGTGAGGAGAGTGTGTTGAGAGATGGAAAGAGTACTTTGAGGTTCTAATGAATGAAGAGAATGAGAGGGAGAGAAGGTTGGATGATGTGCGGATAGTGAATCATGAAGTGCAGTGGATTAGCAAGGAGGAAGTAAGGATAGCTATGAAGAGGATGAAGAACGGAAAGGCTGTTGGTCCACATGACATTCCTGTGGAAGCATGGAGGTGTTTAGGTGAAATGGCAGTGGAGTTTTTAACTAGATTGTTTAATGAAATCTTGGAAAGTGAGAGGATGCCTGAAGAATGGAGAAAAAGTGTTTTGGTACCGATTTTTAAGAATAAGGGTGATGTGCAGAGCTGTAGTAACTACAGAGGGATTAAACTGATCAGTCACAGCATGAAGTTATGGGAAAGAGTAGTGGAAGCAAGGTTAAGAAGAGAGGTGATGATTAGTGATCAGCAGTATGGTTTCATGCCAGGAAAGAGCACTACAGATGCGATGTTTGCTCTGAGAGTGTTGATGGAGAAATACAGAGAAAGTCAGAAGGAGTTGCATTGTGTCTTTATGGATTTAGAGAAAGCATATGACAGAGTGCCTAGAGAGGAGTTGTGGTATTGTATGTGGAAGTCGGGAGTGTCAGAGAAGTATGTAAGAGTGGTACAGGATATGTACGAGGGTAGTGTGACAGCGGTGAGGTCTGCGGTGGGAGTGATGGATGCGTTTAAGGTGGAGGTGGGATTACATCAAGGATCAGCTAGCTCTGAGCCCTTTCTTATTTGCAATGGTGATGGACAGGTTGAAGGACGAGATCAGACAGGAGTCCCAGTGGACTATGATGTTTGCAGATGACATTGTGATCTGTAGTGAAAGTAGGGAACAGGTGGAGAAGACCCTGGAGAAGTGGAGATATGCTCTAGAGAGAAGAGGAATGAAGGTCAGCAGGACTAAGACAGAATATATGTGTGTGAATGAGAGGGAGGATAGAGGAATAGTGAGGATGTAGGGAGTAGAGGTGGCGAAGGTGGATGAGTTTAAGTACTTGGGATCAGCAGTTCAGAGTAATGGTGAGTGTGGAAGAGAGGTGAAGAAGAGAGTACAGGCAGGATGGAGTGGGTGGAGAAGAGTGTCAGGAGTGATTTGTGACAGACGAGTACCAGTAAGAGTGAAAGGAAAGGTCTGCAAGAGGGTAGTGAGGCCAGCTATGTTATATGGGTTGGAGACAGTGGCACTGACAAAAAGGCAGGAGTCAGAGCTTGACATGGCAGAGTTGAAGATGTTAAGATTTGCACTGGGTGTGATGAGGATGGACAGGATTAGGAATAAGTATATTAGAGGGACAGCCCAGGTTTTAAGGTTTGGCGACAAAGCCAGAGAGGCAAGATTACCTTGGTTTGGACATGTGCTGAGGAGGGATGCAGAGTATATTGGGAAAAAGATGCTAAGGATGAAGCTGCCAGGTAACAGGAAAAGAGGGAGGCCTAAGATAAGGTTTATGGATGTGGTGAGAGAGGATATGCAGGTGGTTGGTGTGACAGAGCAAGATGCAGAAGACAGGAAGAAATGGAAACAGTTGATCTGCTGTGGCGACCCCTAACGGGAGCAGCCAAAAGAAGAAGAAGAAGATGAACAGTATTATAGTGTTGATAGGTAAATAAGAATCTGTATGTCTCTTGTGTATTTATTACTGTAGTTTTATCTTTGTATTAGTGTTCTTAATTTATGGGTCAGATATTTTTGGGTAAGCTGAAAGTAGTTTCAAAGCAGGGGTGATAGAAATATGGTCATTCAAGCCTGGATTATTGCATGCGTCCAGCCTTAGTTGCCAAATCATTTCCTGTAATGCCACTCGGGTCTCCCAATCACCTCTTCTCTCACTATGTTTAACTTCCTCTAATACCCAAAATTTGTAGTCTACATCCTTGCAAGTCAACAAATGTCTGTATAGGGCATTATTCTCATTCTTCTTATTGATGTGTGTGTGTTCATATATGCGTAACCTTAGGTTATGGTCTGTCTTTCCAATATAATATGCCCAACAGACCTTGCAGTACACTAAATACACTACTCCTTTCGTATAACAACTAGAATACATTTCACCCTTAATTTTAAAACCAATACTGGGTATGTCCAAATCTTTTATTCCAGCTATGAAGGGACACTGGAAACACCTACCACACTTAAAAGTCCCCAGTTTTTACATGCGTCTCCTCTACAGTCATCCTGTTTCTTGCCCAGTATGTTTTTTAAATTAACATTCCTTTTAAAACTGTATCTCAGGGGTGTCTGAAAAAGTTCCACCCTAGTTGGTGTCCTACTAAACATACTCCAAGTATCATTTATCCATTTTTTTTAATCCAACCTATATCTGTATAGTATGTCAGTGTCAAGTATGGGAGTTGTGTTGTAATTTGTTCGGTATTTCCCAAAATTCTCTTACCTCCTATTATCTCTCCACTAGTCAGTAATGGTAAATATGTTGTACCCCATCCTTCCACCACACATCTCTTTATGTGATTGATCAATTCATCTGGGTATCCCCTCTCATCAAACATTTTGTGTACTACCTCATTTTCTTTCATGAATTCATTTTTGTCTGATGTCATTCTTGCTATACTAACCATTTGCCCCTTTATAATAAATATTCTTTTTAAGATTATATGGATGGTCACTCTCATAATGTAGATACGAGTTAGAATAACACTCTTTTCTATATATACTGGACCTATAAACTTTATTTTTGTAGTCTTTTTGTAACTTCACATCTAAGTAGTGTGTTTCATTTACCCTAAGCTCATATGTAAATTGTAAAAATCTAGTACTGTGGTTCAAATGATTCATGAATTCTGGGATCAATTTTTCCATTCCTTCCCATAAAATAAATATGTCGTCCAAAAATCGGTAATACCCCAAAATGTACTTGTATTCAGATTTAAATACAAATTGTTGCTCCCACTACAACATAATAATGTTGACATATATGGGGGCACAGGCCAAACCCATGGCCACCCCATCTATTTGGTGGTACAGATCTCCTTGAAAATAAATGTAGTTGTATCTTAGTACCAACTCCATATTTTCCAAAACAAGTTTAAATTCATCGGAAGACAAGAAATCAAACTCCACAAGCATTTTTTCAAACCATATTAACCCTTTTGTATGGGGTATTACTGAGAACAGATCCTTTATGTCGATGGTGAAGAAAATGATATTATCTTTATAACAGCTAGTACGAATTTGGTTTAAAAAATCCCAAGAATCCACCAATATGTGTGGGTATCTGGGGTAAAAAAAAATTTAATTTTGTATCTACATATTAGCCAATGACTGGGTCTTAGATCCCTGTGAGGTAACTATTGGTCTCAGGGGGTGGGTTGTCTATCCCCTTGTGTATCTTGGGAATGCCAAAAATAGCTGGAATTACAGGCTTCGGTACCCTCAAAAAATGGTATAAATGTATGTCTATCAATCCCTGCATTAAGTTGTCTTCCAGTATCAAGTCAATCCTTTTATATGAAATGTTAAGTTCATTCTTGATACAATAACATATTTATTGTCAGTATTTAGTATTTCCAGCATCTTATTGGTATAATCCCATTGATTCATTAACACAACCCCTCCACCCTTATCTGGTTTCATTATCCATTTTCACTTAGTTCTTTTAGCAATTTTCTCTCTTTAGGTGTTAGGTTAGAACTAATCTCCTTCACCTTCCCATATTCTTTTCTAATCATACTGGTTACACACGTCTCAAAATTCTGTGTGTCCTGATGTAGGAGTGGGTTGTAAATACTTCTCTTTTTTAATAGTATGTTACCCTGATTAGGATGTATAGCAACTTTAAATATGTGTGCCAAGTTTAATTTCCTAGTAAACAATTTTATATCTAGCAATATTTCTTCTATATTAGGTTTTTTAACTGGCACGAATGTAAATCCTTTTAAAAATTACTTAAAATAACTATAATCAACAATTAAATCTGTATAATTATAAATATTAAAATTCCTTTGTGTATGAACAGCAACCTTCCTCATATTCACAGCCTTGACATTTCCATTCTCTGTATTGTGGATGAATTCTACTACATTCCCATCTTGACTCTCATCAGTATTTTGTGATATACTTTCTTTGGGGGAAAAAATATGTTATCTCCTGTATCCCCTCTTCCCTTGTTGGTGTGTGTAACAATTCCCCCATCACTTCCGCATAAGAGGGTTGTTGTACTAAATTCCAAATTCTCTCGGACCTCCTCACCGACTCCCCCAAGGGCTGCTCATTCCATGATTACCAACCTCATTTTCATGGTATTGATTATTATTATTGTATTGTGTTTTGTAAATGTTTTTCCCCCTTGGTCCCATGTATTCTCTCTCTCTCTTCCCATTGTGGGTAGTTTTTATTGTCCCTATATCTAACACCAAAATCTTTTTTCCTGTTACCACAATAGTAGGCCCTGCCCTGTTCGTAGTCTTGGATGTCTCTCCAATTTGGACACCTTTCTTTTGTGATTTTTGGTCATTATACCATCCACATCCTGTAAAACCCTCAAATGCACATTCTTGTATTCCACAACATTAAACAATAGGTCTGCATTTATCTCCTTATTGAGCTTATCAATATTAGTTTTACATTGCTCCATCTATAATTCATTATTTCTAATCATAGCCTTTAAAATAGAAATTCCACAATCATTTAGTATATTCATAATAGTTTTTAAAAAATTCAGTGTCCTGGGTTGTATTGTTGGGAAACTTGTTCAGTCTTAAGCCTTTCGGCACAATCTTTTTTTCAGTACATTTATTAAAGTACCAGTTATCTAAAACTAAAGCTTTATATCGAGATAACTGAATTTTTAGAGTCATTTATCATTGTAGGTGGCATTTTCCGTCCGGTTCCTTCCTCCTTCTCTCTCTGTATGCACAAACGATTTTTCAAGCCACTGATAAAAATCCACATGGGCAAAAAGCATTTAAATGCCCCAGGTCATTTTCACCATCCCCTCTTTGGTTTTGGCTCCTTTTGTGGTCGAATATTGGAGCCGTTAGTTCCCATTAAGTTCCTCTGGGCTCCTTCCTTTCTCCTGGGTATGGATGAACTCTCATTTCCGGCGTCTATTGTGGTAACAGGAAAAAAGATGTTGGTGTCAGATATAGGGACAATAACAACTGCCCACAACCCTCTCATGTGGAAGTGACGGGGAATTATTACACACGCCAACAAGGAAAGAGTGGATACAGGAGATAACATATTTTTCCCCCAAAGAAAGTATATCACAAAATAGTGATGAGAGTCAAAATGGGAATGTAGTAGAATTCATTCACAATACAGAGTATGGAAATGTCGAGACTGTGAATATGAGGAAGGTTACTGTTCATACACAAAAAAAATTTAATATTTATAATTATACAGATTTAATCGTTGATGATAGTTATTTTAAGTTATTTTTAAAAGGTTTTACATTTGTGCCAGTTAAAAAAGCTAGTGAGCAGGATGAAAAACGCTTCATTTTAATGTATATGCTGGTATGTTAATGCTAGTTTGCAGTCGTTCGGATTTTGTGAGTTACTATTGTTGGATTAAAGACCGGTGGTTTACCCGCGACTTTCTTTGCCTTTTTCGCTAGTTAGACATACATTTATACCATATTTTGAGGGTACCGAATCCTGTAATTCCAGCTATTTTTGGCATTCCCAAGATACACAAGGGGGTGGACAACCCACCCCTGAGACCAATAGTTACCTCACAAGGATCAAAGACCCAAACATTGGCTGTATATGTAGATAGAAAATTAAAAAAAATTTACCCCAAATACCCACACATATTGGTGGATTCTTGGGATTTTTAAACAAAATTGGTAGTAGCTGTTATAAAGATATAATTTTCCTCACCATCGACGTAAAGGATCTGTTCTCAGTAATACCCCATACGGAAGGGTTAATATGGTGTGAAAAAAATGCTTGTGGAGTTTGATTTCTTGTCTTCCAATGAATTTAAACTTGTTTTGGAAAATATGGAGTTGGTACTGAGATACAACTACATTTATTTTCAAGGAGATCTGTACCACCAAATAGATGGGGTGGCCATGGGTTTGGCCTGTGCCCCCATATATGTCAACATTATTATGTTGTACTGGGAGCAACAATTTGTATTTAAATCTGAATGCAAGTACATTTTGGGGTATTACCGATTTTTGGACGACATATTTATTTTATGGGAAGGAATGGAAGAATTGATCCCAGAATTCATGAATCATTTGAACCACAGTACTAGATTTTTACAATTTACATATGAGCTTGGGATAATTGAAACACTATTTAGATGTGAAGTTACAATGACTACAAAAATAAAGTTTATAGGTCCAGTATATATAGAAAAGAGTGTTATTCTAACTCCTACCTACATTATGAGAGTGACCATCCATATAATCTTAAAAAGAATATTATAAAGGGGCAAATGGTTAGAATAGCAATAATGACATTGGATAAAATTTAATTCATGAAAGAAATTGAGATAGTACACAAAATGTTTGGTAAGAGGGGGATACCCAGATGAATTGATCAATTCCATAAAGAGATGTGTGGTGGAAGGATGGGGTACAACATATTTACCATTATTGACTAGTGGAGAGATAATAGGAGATTTTGAGAAATACCGAACAAATTACAACACAACTCCCATACTTGACACTGACATAATATACAGATACAGGTTGGTTTAAAAAAATGTCTAAATGATACTTGGAGTATGTTTAGTAGGATGCCAACTAGGGTGGATTTTTTTCAGAAACCCCTGAGATACAGTTTTAAAAGGAATTTTAACTTAAAAAACGTACTGGACAAGAAACAGGATGACTGTAGAGGGGACACGTAAAAACTGGGGACTTTTAAGTGTGGTAGGTTTTCCAAGTGTCCCTTCATAGCTGGAATAAAAGATTTGGACATGCCCAGTATTGGTTTTAAAAATAAGGGTAAAATGTATTCTAGTTATTATATGAAAGGAGTAGTGTATTTAGTGTATTGCAGGGTCTGTTAGGCATATTATATTGGAAATACAGAGCGTAATCTAAGGTTACGCATATATGAACACACACACGACATCAATAAGAAGAATGAGAATAATGCCCTATACAGACATTTGTTGACTTGCAAGGATGCAGACTACAAATTTTGGGTATTAGAGGAAGTTAAACATAGTGAGAGAGGAGGTGATTGGGAGACCTGATTGGCATTCCGGGAAACTAAGGCTGGATGCATGCAATAATCCAGGCTTGAATGACCATATCTCTATCACCCCTGCTTTGAAACTGCTTTCAGCTAACCCAAAAAGGTCTGACCCATAAGTTAAGAACGCTAATACAAAGACAAAGCTACAGTAATAAATACACAAGATACATACAGATTCGTATTTACCGATCACCACTATAATATTGTTCATCAATTTTTTTATTAATTTTTTTAATTAATTTTTTATATTTCAACTTTAAACTTTGGGATGCTTTTTTATATATATTTTATATATATATATATATATATACATATATATATATATATATATATTTTTTTTTTAATACCCAATAATGGTAACATTCAATACACATACTTTTAAAAATACATATTTGTAGTTATAGGTTCATCAAATTTTAAACATGTAATTTCCTCAGGGAATTGTTATTTTCCCCTATTAATAATGTATGTTTTTTATTATTATTAACATTTTTTATTTTTATTATTATTAACATTTCATTTCCAGGTTCTTAGGTTTACACTTGGTTTTTGGTCTGAACTTTTTGTGGATCTCATTTCTAGGTTCTTAGGTTTACACCTGGTTTTTGGTCTGCTTTTTTGTGGTCTACATATGAAATGTGATTTGGGTTTTATACAACATACATTATATATATTTTTAATAATTTTTAATAGTGATTTAGGAACTAATATTCAGTTTTTTAATAGGTATTACATGTATTTTATATATACATATATATTTATATATGCTTATATATGTTTATATTGCTATGTATACTTGACATGACTACAATATTATTTATGGATTTGACCTAGGAAGGGTTAATTTACTTGATTACATGTTTTTTAAACCAGTTGGCTGACCAATGAAGAGTAATTAGTTAGTATATCAAGTGTATGTTTTTTTGTTAGCAAATGATTCTGATGAAGTCTCCCAAGTGGAGATGAAAGCGCTTAATCTGCTGTGTTTATTATTTTCTTATTTTATTTTATTTATTTTATTTTACATTTGTTAAGCAGGGGTGTCTGACTGAGGTGAAAAGGCCCTTTTTCAGCAGTGGCCCCGGGAGAAAAGCTCCACAAAGAAGAATTACAGATACATTTAGTTAGACTTGATCAGTATACACACAAATTACAAAAGACATGTTTTTACAGTGGTATGCAGCATATCAACAGTTACAGTGGAGAGAACAAACAAAAAAATATTAATTTAAAATTAAAGGTAATTAATAGATTTGTGGTGTACAGCTGAAATTTGGAACATAGGTAGAATACATACATTGTAGATTAGCCAGTGTTTGTAAGATAGAAATATATTATCAAGTACTCTAGTATGTATACATTATCCATTTTCACAAGCCTGGGGAGCAATCATGGCACTGCCAACTTTGCTTGAGATGTTGCCTGATGAGGTCTTTAAAGGAGGCTTTGGGTGATGTGTTTTGAATGCTAGTGGGGAGAGAGTTCCATTTTTAGCCACTGAACTACTATATAGCACATCTCTAAAGCTATTGTAGCTGTTGGTGACTTCTAGTAGTAGTTTGCTTGATGATCTAAGAGGCCTTTTGGCTGAGTGATGTTGTACTAGGTTTTTGAGGGCAGGACACTTATTGGGGAGGTAATAGATAGAATGACAGAGGCAGAGCTGATTGTAGGTTAGGAGGTTGGGCAGTTCAAGCCAGTGGAGCTGTATCAAAGCAGTACAGTGATGAGTTCTATATGAGCATTTTGCAGTAAAGCAGGCAATTCTGTTATAGCAGGCTTCCATTTTGCTTAGTTCAGTTTTGTTGAGATTAGTCAGAATGGGAGATGCATAGAGTAGGGTGGATAGAAGTTGGGAATGAGCAATGGCTGATCTTGTGTTGTTGGTAAGAAATGGTTTGATACGGTAGAGTGATCCCAGTTTGGCATGTACTTTTGTAACAGTTAAGTTGAGATGACTATCAAATTTTAGGTGGGAGTCCATGGTTATTCCCAATAGCTTAGCCTGTGCCACTGGAGTGATTGGAGTAGCATTTGTGGAGTAGATAGTGAATTGACTGTTATCAGTGTTTTTGTTAGAACTGGTTATAATCATAAATTGAGTTTTCTTTGGATTGAGGATAAGTTTGGCTTTGTGAAGGTAGTTTTCAACATCAGAGAATGCTAGTTGAGTTGTTTGCAGGAGGGTGGGGATGTTTTGTGCAGCACAGATTAAGGGAGTGTCATCTGCATACTGAATGATAGATGCATGCTGTGTGGAGGTATGGAGGTCATTTGTGAAGACTGTGAATAGTAGTGGTCCTAAGATAGAACCCTTTGGGACTCCTATAGTTATGGGCAGCTGAGGAGAGAGAGAATTTTCCCATTTCACAGCTTGGTACCTGTCAGTTAAGTAGCTTTGGAACCAGGTAAGAGTGGAATTTGATAGGCGATATTGGTTTAGTTTGTTTAGCAGGATTTGGTGTGAGACTGTGTCAAATGCTTTGGACATATCCAAAAAAGAGTTAACACCTGTAGGCCTTCATTTTTGAGATGGTTTACTGTGTCTGTGAAGCAGAGGAGGGCTGTAGTGGTACTATGGGCAGGTCTGAAACCATGCTTTCATCCCTTAAAACATTACGTTTACACTTACGCTTACGTTTTGAATTTGGATTAAACTTGGAGTTCAAAGTTGGATTTATCTCTGCTTGCTGCATCACTGTTGTTTGCTGCATTGTGTTTGAATTTGGACTACAATTTTGCTTGCTGCACTACACCTGGTGTGAGCTTTTTTGTGGATTTACTGGTTTGCTGTCTTTATCTTCTGTTCTTGTTGTCGAGGTACTCACCAGATCAGCTTTTGCAGCGTTTATGCAAACTTAGACTGGTTTCTAAATGGAGAACAACGAAGTAACAACTCAGCTTGCCAGTTCTACAGGTGACCTTACTGTCTTAATCAGCTAATGGAAAGGATGGAAAGGCAAGAACAGCTTTCGTTGTCACAATTATCACAACTAACCATCCATGCCATACCGGGCACTTCTTCTCTTCCTGCACCAAATTTCCATTTGCCTGGGTTGAGTGAAATTAATGGCAACCAAGCTGTGGTTCAGAGACCTGCAGTACGCTCAGAATCACAGGTCAATAACAATGCTACATGTGAATTTAATAGAGACAACGTAAACAGTACTGTAAATGGTTCCAACTCCATTTTATCAAAATGGCTTGTCAATAGTTGCCCGTTCACCAGCAGAGTGGGAGAGGTGAACACTGACCACTCATTTAATAATTGACTGAATCAACTAGATCGCATTTTGCTTAAAATTAAAAAGTTACAAATGGACAACCATTATTTCAAGGAGTGCATCAAAAGGAGAATTGTTCCTAAGGGTTTACGAATGTGGCACTACCCAACAGGTCTTATAACAAATTCCCAGTTTCATAGAGATCTTCTCCAGCTATTTGACCATTATGGATTTGAGTATATGGACATGGTAATTAAAAACAATGATACACAAATTGAATCACTGGGGGAAGAAGTAAAACTATTAGATAGCAAAATCATTCACAACCCCCATTTTGCTACTAATAACTTTGAATACACTCGTATTTTTCGATCTATAGAAGAGCAAATGGACACTATAAAAACTAGGAAATACAAAAAGATTGCTAGAAATGAAAATGAATACAACAACAATAATGCTTAACCCCCCCCCCCCCCCCCGTTCTCAAGGAGTGGACTTTGAATGGGAGACCTTTATCTAGTAACGAACTAGATAATTACTCTGGGAATCAGGGAGCAGTTAACAACTTGAATGACTCTTTTTTTAGACGAAGAGGAATATCCTCCACTGAGACAGTCAGAGCGAATAAAAAGCCAACAACCCCATCGTATGAGCACTTATGGGAAGCAACAAGAACAGAACTTCCAACAAAGGGGGAGCAGGGGGAACAGAGGACAACACAAGGGCCTCCTGGAAGGCAAAACAGGGGCGGTGTTAAATACTGACATTCCACTTCAAGATACAACAGAGACTTTCAAGGGGGGCACAACTGAGACGGTTTTGTTACCAGCTGTTTCCATTCATTTTAACACTGCATGTAATTTTAGGGTATATAATTTCACCACGCTTGATTTAAATGTTCATATTTGTAACCTTTTGGCAAAAGGCTTCACATTTACTCCTAATAAACCAGCCAGTATGGTGAATACACTCATGGACTTAAAAAGAGTACATCAGAAAATTAAATTTGAATCTAATGTTTCAAGGGGTAGAGAATATTATGCATTCTTTACACATCTCTAGTACCTATAACCCCCCACTCACCCCTCTTTGGATATTTTTGAAAGGGTATGTGAGTTGGACATCAGGACTCAGTGTGGGAATATGTATGAGCAAAGAATTAAAAAAATAACTTAAGTGTTGAGGAAGAAATGGAACTTAATCCTTTGTCAAACAAACACTAATTTGAGGGTCATGAAACTGGATAAAGGGGGTGGTGATGCTGTCCTTATGTGGAAAACAGATTACATAAAGAAGATGAAAGAAATCTTGAGTAGTAAGACATATGCACACAGTTCACTGAACGAACTAAATGGAGCATACAGGAAAGTCCGTGGCTTTCTCGAAGACCTCTTCATTGATGGGCTCATCACTTTAGAGGAACATTGATTTTTAACCACAGACTTTCCAATCACACCTACTATTTTTGGGGTCCCAAAGATACATAAGGACATACACCAACCCCCTTTCCATCCCATTGTCAATGCTAGAGGTTCTATAACACATTCACTGGTAAAATTCTTAGATCTACAGCTAAAGTATTTGTTAAAATCTGAACCTTCATTATGCGCCGACTCATGGGATTTCTTAAAGAAAATCAGTACAACTGATTTATTAATAACTCTTGCATATTCATAACAATTGATGTAAGGGACCTTTATTCTGTCATCCTTCACGACTTAGGAGTAAATTGGTTCTGTGAATATCTGGTGTCAAAGGGAGTCAGACAAGATAAAATGAATATGCTGGAACAACTTTTAGACATAGTTTTAAGAAACAACTATATTGTATTCGACAATGAGTATTGCATTCAGATAGAGGGAGCAGCAATGGGTGCGGCATGCGGAGGCATGTATGCAAATGTGGTGATGCTGGAGTGGGAAAAGAAATTCTTATTTGAATCTATTTTTTTCCAACATTGCCACATGTATAGCCATTTCCTGGATGACATATTCATCTTTTGGAATGGCCCAAGAGAACAAATAGATACATTCTTAGATTATATAAATAATTCTACATATTTTTAAAATTCACGCATTTTGTGAACGATAAGGAAATTGTTTACCTTGACATTTTACTTTAAAAAGACTTGGAGCATAATATATTTACAGCTGAAATATACTGTAAGATACATATTCTAACCATTTTTTAGACTATAATAGCTGCCATCCATTCCACCAAAAACGAGGAGTCCTTAAGGGGCAGTTTGTAAGGACTGTTCGTATGGTGTGATTAAATGAGTGCTTTTTAAAGGAATGTAGTAATTTGAAGGAAATGTTTTTGAAAAGAAGTTATCCATCTGATTTAGTGGAAAACATCAAGAATGAAGTAAGAGAAAAAAAGCAAGTGGACACTTTGTACCCTTGTTAAATTCTGAATGTAATGTAGACACACATTTTGATTTCAATACAAGTAGTATTAGTGTTAGATCTGAGACTATAGTCTACCACTCTAGTCAATTGGATGTTGAAACAATTGAAAAAGGAAATGAGTTTAAATCATGTTTTCTAACCAGTTTTTCCACTGTTGCACACTTTATAAAGGACATACTAGTGAAAAAGTGGAAACTCTTAGTATGTGAAAGGGATATAAAAGCAATTCTAGATGATAAACCTACATGTGTGTTCAGGAAAGGACATAACATCAAGACACTACTTGAAGGTCAAAAAGAGGCACAGTGTACAGGGTACATATACAAATGTGGGTCCTGTAAATTTTGTTCCTATATTTTAGAGGTTAATGAAGTAAACATCAACAGAGTAAAACTAAAAAACAGATTTTTTTTGTACCACTGAAAGAGTGGTCTGTTGTGCCCTTTGTGAACTATGTTCATGCTTTTAAAATGGGAAAACGGAGTGCAAGCTCAAAAATAGAATAAGTGAATACCTTAGGAATATCAGGGATCAATGCCCACTTAATGCACTTGCTAAACATATAGGGCAATATAATGAACATAAATTCAAGTTTATTATATTAGAATCAATATCTCCCTCAGTTAGAGGTGGAGCATGGCCTTATTTACTGGAGAAAGCAGAATTAAGTTGGCAAATCCGACTAGACTCTATCCATTGGCCAGGCTTGAATGATAGCCAGTCAGTTTCCAGTTTATTAAAACTTAAAGCTTTGAAAAGATAAGATTTGATATTGCTAAATATTAAATGTCCAGTACTTAATACCTAAATTATTTATCGAGACATTCAGTAGGCTAGAGTTTGATGGCTTAAATATTCTTTTTACATTTTAGAATTTTAAAACAACTGTTTTTCATGCTTAGATTACATGATAAGCTATAGTAATATTTATGTGATTTTATAAATGAAGCTTTTTATTGTGTTGTATTCGTATAGCATGGCATTATTTATGTGGTTTTATGCATGTAGTTTCTTACTGTGTTGTACTTGCATTTAAAAAAAAAAACATTGGCCCTTTAAAAACTTTTTTGTAGATGAATGGAGGAAAGGAAGTGAGGTCATAAGGTTTACCTTTTAAAAGGAAGTTGAATGTAAAATACTTTGATGAAGTTCCTGTATTAATGTTTTAAGGGACGAAAGCGCTTATGTTTTGAATTTGGATTAAACTTGGAGTTCAAAGTTGGATTTATCTCTGCTTGCTGCATCATTGTTGTTTGCTGCATTGTGTTTGAATTTGGACTACAATTTTGCTTGCTGTACTACACCTGGTGTGAGATTTTTTTGTCTCTTTCTTACTATCAAAACTGTTGTGGGGCATAGGCTGAGATGATGAATATTGTTCTATCATTACACTGGACTCTGATTGCCATGAGTCTGTTATCAATTCTGATGATATCCCTCACTATCTTCGTATTAAGAATAAGACAAGCTCAAAACACAAGCCACCCTGGTGGAATCACAATATCAATCAGTTTTACATCAAAAGCAAAATATCTTGGCCAAGCATAGGAGGAACAAAGCCACGCATACTAAAATCTCCCTGCACAATCTAAACAATCAGCTAAGAGGGTTAATTAATACTTCAAAGGCTAAATTTGAAGGTAAAATAGCTTTTCAAGCAAAGGACAGCCACAAAGCATTCTACAACTATGTCTGTAACCTCAGAGAAAATACACAACAATGCACAGAACTTATTGTAAATGGCATCACCCACACTGAACCAGAAGCCACTGCCAACCTTTTGGCTGACAGGTTCACCTCAAATGTCTCCCTCCACTGCTCTTCCGGTATTCCAAAGGAAATGCCACATAACACAATCCCCCCAAACATTACTAGAGAACAGGTCATCAATTCACTTTCCAAGGCAAGAAATGCTGTATCAATGGGCCCTGATAACATCCCAGAATGTTTAATAAATAACATGAAACATGAACTCTCTAATGCACTTGAATCACTTTTCAGCTGGAGACTTCAGCTGGGTTTTGTGCCCAAGAAACAGAAGATAGCTACAGTCATTCCCCTGTACAAAGGAGGTCCAACCAGTGATCTGGGTAACTGCGGGCTCATAAGTCTTACCAGCCTCATATGTAAGGCCATGGAAATAATCATCATGGGTATTTTAAATGAGGACATGGATAACCTGCAAACACTGGACATTTCACAGTTTGGCTGTGTTAAAGGAAGTTCATGCTTATTAAATCTGGTGGACTTTTTTGTGAGGATCATCAAAGCCCTGGATGAAGATAAGACTGTGCACACAGCTTACCTCAACCTGGCCAAGGCTTTTGATACAATACCCCACTCAGGCATTATACACAAGCTCACAAATTTGGGTATAAACCCTTTTATTACCCACTGGATAGCCAACTGGCTCAATGACAGGACCCAGAGGGATACCTCCGCCAAGAGGCCCGTCAGCAGAGTCTCCCAAGGCTCTGTACTGGGCCCACTCCTTTTTGGTATCCATTTCTCTGAAAGGGAAGCAAATGCTGAAGGTTTATGGCTGACTAAGTGTGCAGATGATTGAAAGCTGCAGTTATTGTCGACTCCCCTGCAGACACTAGTATTATTCAAGAAGGTCTATCTCTGACTAATAAAATGGTGCCAAAGCCATGCTCTTAAACTCAATGCTAAGAAATGCATAATTGTACCCTTTGGGAAGTCAACCATCCCAGCTAATTACCATTTGATATTACACCCCTCAGAGTCGACCCAGTCATGGAATTAGGTACACATGTAGACAGTAGCCTTACCTTTGACCACCACATGGCCACAGTAATGAGGATATCCTTTTATGTTGTGCAGATTATAAGTAAGGGCATGACATCTGGGTCCAAAGATGCCATTATTCCACTGTTCTCTGCCTATATCAGACCAGTCATAGAGTACAATGTTCCCTTTGGTATGTAGTACAATGTTCCCTTTGGTATGTACCTGACCAGGCAAATGCAGCAACTACAGCAACCTCAGAGGTTCCTTACAAAAAGAATACAAGGTGTAACAAACCTGCCTTATGCAGAGCGCCTTAAAGCCCTTTCCCTCTACTCAGTCTCCTATAGATTGCTGAAGAGTGATCTATTCCTGGCTTACAACACATTCACAAACCCCACAGTTATGAATCTCTTATATATTCATAAGTCAAAAAGTACCAGAAATACAAGGTCTAGGGACCTGAATTTTGTCTGTGACTTATACAGAACATACTGGAGAGACAGATGTGTCCAAGAGACTGCCCTTTCTGATGTGAAGCTGAGTTTGTCTATTACCCACTTTAAGCACAACCTGTACCAGTGGATGGGAAATAGAAAATGTGCACCAGGCCTGGCACTCATGTCCCTTATGGACAGAAGTAACATGAATACCTTGCCGTCAGTGTCCTACTTGGATACAGGACATCATTATTCTTTTGGGAAAACTTGGCTTTGCTTAGAAAGGCTTTCCGGGTTGTTAGCCTAGTAACAATCTATGAATCAAATAAAACACTAGTACAAATGTAATAAAAAAGTATGAATCAAATAAAACATTAGTACAAATGTAATAAAAAAGTATATCATAAAAACAGCTTAATAATGGAATATACAGGATACAGTAAAGCATGAGGAGACACCTTCTTCTTCTTTCGGTTTTTCCAGGTTAGGGGTCACCACAGCAGATCACCTGTCCGGTCATGATTGGCAGTAGAGTTTTACGATGTTGAGTTGCCAGCCCGGTGCCCAACCTTCCATGGAAGGTACACACACACGCACTCATGCCTAGGGCCAATTTAGAGTGCCCAATCCACCTACAGCATGTCTTTGGGATGTGGGAGGAAACAAGAGCACCTGGAGGAAACCCACACAACCACAGGGAGGACATGCAGACTCCACATAGAAGGCACCCCAGCTGAGTATGATTGAGGAGACACCAGTGAAGTAAAAATAATGACTAAATATGACAATCAGTATCTACAAAGGCATTAGTAGTATAGTCTACTATGCTAGGAGATAAAAATAAAAAGATACAAGTCCATCCTAAGAGTGGGGGTAGAGAGGGCAGATAATGAAAGGTATAGATAGCATAATGACAGGTTAGGTTAATAAGAATGTGAATTATTTGTTAATATAGATCATACAGGTGAAGTGCATGGGCATAGCCATGAGTTAGTAAGAAATTCTTTGAGAGAGGTTTTAAATTTATGGAGGTTAGATATAGCTGTGATTGAATTTGGAATAGAGTTTCATAGTTTGTATATACAGTGTGAGTATAAACCTTACCCCATACTTTTTTTTTTTTTTTTTGGTTTATAGATTTCAGTCAAGTTTTTGTCTTGAGAGCACAGGAGGCAATTTGGGAGATGGTGATGAAGTGCTGAGGAGCTAGAAGGACAGGTGGTGGGGTTATATAGCATTTTGAGTTAGAATGAGTTGCATATGGGATAGTTGATGTGGGAGTTCTAATGATAATGTTGTTGGCACCAATAAAAAACTTTTGATTTTGTTAATATATGATTTTCTAGTAAGAGGCTGTCTTGCCTCTGTTAGTACCTGCTGCACATCCTTAGTAAACAAATGCCCAAAAGGGGGTTAAGACCCCATCATCCAGGAAATCAGTTGAAGTTTATTGGGATCAGGGTATGTCAAACATCCCTGTTCTTGTGTGAGTAGATCTGTTCTGTGAGGAAGTTTGTGGCAATTGCCCCTGGCAATTTCAAAAGAAGGGAAAACCACTGTTGCCTGGACCAGAACAAAGTCATCACAATGATCTTGGGGGGGGGGGGGGAGTCCCTTCTGAATCTTCAGATGTACTCTGGATATCGGTGGAAAGGGTGGAAGGAGCATACAGGAATATTCCTATCAAATGAAAAGAAAAGGCATCTGTCTTCCAGGCCTTCTTGTATGGAGTTCTGGAACAGAATTTTGCCAGCTGATTGTTCAGAGAGGAGGCAAAGAGGTCTACTTGAGGAACTCCCCACAAACGGGTCAAATCTTGGAAGACCCCATAATTTAGTTTCAATTTCTGAGAGTCTGCCCTTGTCCTGTTCATCTTGTTTGCCACACAGTTTTGTTTTGACTGAATGTAGCATGCTTGTAGAGTGAGATTGTGCTGTGAAGCTATATCCCAAGCTTAACATGGCTAATCTGTAAAGGGGGCTAAGACCTGGTTCCCTCTTGCTTGTTGATGTGCCACATGACTGTGATGTTGTCTTTACCATCTTGAAGAAGTCCAAGAGACCAAAGATGATTCAGCGACTTGAGTGCTTTCATCAGAGAAAGCATCATCTTTACATTTATGTGTTTACATCTGTTCTTGCTGTCCCAAACACCTTACATTTTTATCCCTCCTAAAACTGCCTAACAAGCAAAGTCCAAGGTGTCTGTGGTGACTGACTGCTTTGGAGCAGGAGGAAAGAAGGGAAGATGAAGACTTTTGGGATGTTTGCCGTCTCCACCAAGTGATTTCTCTTCTTGACAAATCCCAGACTTGAGGTTTGAAAAGGTGATGGTGCCAAAGAGATTTCACATACCATTGTGTGCATCTCATGTGGAGTTTGCCTGGGATATCATACAAATCACAGATGCCATGAGATCCAAAATCCTGAGGTATTCCCTCACAGTGACTGAAGTCTGAGTGGAAAACGCTAGAAACAAATCTAGGTATTGATCTATTTTTCCTTGTGGAAGAAAAGCTTCAGCAGACACCACAGGAACACAGTCCTGTGTGAAAGAGTCAAAAAAGACATTTGAATATTCTCTTGGAATCCCAGCTTGTGTAAGATATCTCTCACCCAAATGAGAGATTCCTGACACTTTGAAAAAGATTCTGTAATATATGCAAGTCATCTAAATTTGGAATTATTATTACATCATCTGGAGGGTTCTAGGAATGAAGCCAGGCAGACCTTCTCAAAAGATTACCAGTGGCCATAGCCTTGGAAGAAGTAGCAACAGAGTCCTACACACATTTTAAACAATGAGTTGTGGCCTGTAAAATGGAAGAATTCAAGCCATTTAAAGCAGATTTTTCCTCACAAGAAGGAAACTACAGCCAAAACATTCCTCATACTTTCACACTTAGAAGCATACAGTGAGCTATAACTTTAGCAAAACACTTTGTGAACACTCGTAGAGCAGTGGATAATCCAGAAGGTAAGGCAGAGAACTGATAATGTGATCTGGACACAGAAACCTTAAGAAACACCTGAAGTCTGGATGAATAGGGATGTGATATTAAGCATCTTTTAAATCTAGTGTTACCAAGAAACTTAAATGAGGAAGAATAGGCAACAGGCTGTGAAGTAACAGCATTTTGAACTTGGGCACTATCATGAACTGGTTTTAGAAAGAAAGATGCAAAACTGGTCTCCAAGCATTTTTTTTGGCACCAAAAGCATCCATGAATAAAACCTTTCCCAAAATGGGAAGGAGGGACTGGCTCTATTACTTTGTGACTGCATGTTTTGAAATACAGGAAGAAATAGAGGAATCTGATGTGGTGGGTGAGGAATTACCTCCCAGAAAGGACTGCTATCTCTAGCCTTGATAGTTCTTCAGAACCCATTTATCTGAAACTGTTGCCAAAGAGAAAAGTGGAGATTGAGACTTTCTGGAAGGGAAAAAGGATTGTGAGGGTGGTACGGGGTGAAAGGTTCCCTTAAATAGTCATTCTTGTTTGTTGGACTGGGTTTGTGTGGTGCCTGAATTTTTTTTTTGTTTGGAACCCCCTTGCTATTTCTTCTTAAACATCTGTTTACCAGTATTTTGCTGAGATTGTTTATTTTGTTATTACCAAAATTAGATGAGGGGCTAGAGAATCCATAGAAAAGTAGGAAAAGAAAGACTGAAAAATCTGGGTGATTTCCTGAATCAACTTACTCCTCTCATCGTACTTTTTGACAACCTCAGCAGCAGAGGGACTAAAAACTCTCTTTGTCCAGAGGGAAATTTACAATCTAATTTTTTCACATCATCTGGGCTGTTTTAAGAATGCAGCTAGTCAAACCTCCTCGAAAGATTACCAGCATCAACAGCCCTGGAAGAAGTACCAACAGAGTCATGCACACACTTTAAACAATGAGATGTGGCCTGTAAAATGGAAGAAGTTCAACCACTTAAAGCAGATTTTTCCTCACAAGATGAAACTGCAGGCAAAAAATTCGTCATACTTTCAGTTAGTCAAAAATATGTGAACCTGAAAATTCAAGATTCTGAAAGTCAAAATTGCAAAAGCATACACTTTTTTCCCATAGTGATAAATGTTTTTCTCATCCTTCTCAGAAAGTGTAGGACTGGAATAATTTGCTTATCTTTAAAAATGTACATTTAACAGCATTCTAAGATGGCAGTGTTCATGTAAGCAGCTAAAATAGAGCTGTGGGCTGAGAACCATTAAAAAGACTAGCATAAGCCTGTAAGGTACTGTAAATTGCTAAGAGTAATTAGCAGCTGAAGTGTCTGTCTCTTACTGTAAAATAGTTCATTTTGCTTCCAATGCACTTTTTTACATAAGTCATCCTGTTGCCTTCATAGCAGTTCATTGGACATCTCTGACCAACAGACTGCACTGTCTCATCATCTTCAAGAGTCTTTCCTTCACCTGGGGAGCTCTCATGTATTTTCAGCCTTATTGATCATAGCATCACTTCTTTCCCACCGTGCCCTTTTTATTATTATTTATTTCTTTACTTCTTTCTCTATTCAGACTTTGGTTCTTATTTATTTTCTTTTGTAACTCTCTTTGCCAATTTGCTAAGCAATTTTATTTAATACCACTACTTTAGCTAAATAATCTTTCATTCAGAAAAGTGATCTGATCTTATAAACTATCATGTTCTGTTTTATCTTGTCTGTCAGAGTAGTATCTGTGTTAAACACAGCTTATTGTTGCCTTTCTTCTATCCATTCCATGCCTTTTTTTCCAGTTTTGAAAACTAATAAGCTGTACATGTTGCACTTACTGCAGACAGTGGTATAAACCCATGACTGTGTAATTAGTCAGTACTGTGCTCCTCATACAAGTTTTGTTCTTTCTATAAATATTACTTTTTGATTGTATTTGTTTTTACTTCATTGTTAAATGCTATTTATTATTTCCCAGTTCAGACATTTTCTTCCCAGAATTTCACTTTTAATGACCTTTGTTAGAATTAAATTGGTAGAGTGTACAAGTAAAATAAAAGTAAATGTAAAACGAATAAACAAATGCAGCAGACAGTGGCTTAGCAGTGGTGTCTGAGCATTAAATTCTCCACTGAAAATCTGCATTCCTGTGCAAGGTATGACTATATCTGTTAGATGAACAGTGAGGGTTTTGATCTCTAGCCAGACATCATCAAAGACATTAAGGACTTTGGACTGAGCAATATAGTTACAAGAAATTATTTTTTTCCCAAGCATGTGATTTTTCTTAGAATTTTTTTGTCTTTTTCTGTGTTATCTCTGAAACCAGACCTTAGAGCAGTACTAACTGTAGCCATCTGTCAGGAATTGTGCTCCATTTAGGCTATCTGGAAATTGATCAATCTGTTTTTAACACTTTGTATTTGTTTTTATTTTATGTGTGTGCTTTTTTTTGCTTTCACATTTGAAAAAAAATTTGGCTTCTGGCTGTCCACCCTTATCCAATACTGTACTATAACACTATAACATCATTGCAACTTCAGAGAAGCTGCTTGTATACAGTGCATACATTTTGTATTTCCTTTTGCCGTAGGTTGGCCTCAGTGATATCTTGTTTGCATATTTATGTATTGCATTAACTCTGCACACTTTTGTTAGTAAGATCTAACATACTAACTACAAGATACTTTTTCAAGGTCTCTTCCATATTACAGGGTGAAACATTTTTGTTTGTTTGATGTCACGTTGTAGAGTCTCCCTATGGCAAAGTCTACATTGCTCAGAGCAGTTGTCTCTTCTCGTCTTTTTTTAACAGTTTTCAAGACTTCCACCCTTTTCTTGTTGGTGTTCATGATCTGTACTTATGGTGTTTGTCGAGCCAGCTTCTGTGTCATAGAGAGATGAGGCTTGACTTTGATCTATGGAGTCCAGGTTCTGTTGCTTGCAGAGAGGATGGGCATGTCCATCTTGAAGAGAAGGAGTATATACCTCATGGCTCACCCTGTGTACACTGGACGTCAGCATGCTCTGGAAGGGCTTAGAAAGGCCTTGTCACCAGTATCTGTAACACTGCTGGCTGCTAACTATAGTCTGAAGTTCCTCTCCCTGACTGCCAGTAATGACCTCAGCTGGGGTTATCCAGGGAGTTGGGGGAGCCATGGGAGGGTGTAGATGAAGTAGCTGATGATAGCCAGCTGGACAGGGAGCAAAAAAAAAAAAACATATTACTGTGTTTGTAGGAGCTAGGGTGCAAGTACTCTTTTACTGTTTGAGGAGCTGTAAATATCTTGCAGTTTGTCCCCTGGTATGGAGGATCTTTATTTGACCTACATTTTGCAGATATACCTAAGATCAGACAATAATATATTGGTTGCAAGTAAAAAACATGGCATATGGAAGAATTTGCCATTCTCAGGCAAAATATCAGAAGGAAAAGACAAAAAAGACACGTTTTTAAGTTTAAGTGTTAGTATGAGTACTATGTAAACTTGATTACATGATGGTCAGTACAGTAACGTTTTGGTGTAAGAAAGTCTTTGTGACTGCGTTTGATGAAAAATGAATTATACTAGTAAACTTTTACGCATAACAAATTATTTTTGGGACTGGGGAAGTTCTTGTTGAAAGTTGTTGAAAGATGCACCTTAGATAAATACTATACAGTTGTCAGCATGTAAGGTTTATTTTGTTCACGTGAGCAAAATTACTAAAGGAACATTTTTTGAGCAAAAAAAACTACTGTCTTATAACAGAATACATAAGTATCGCGAGCTGAGCATGTGAATTGTGCAAGGGATGCAGAATTACTTTCCACAACCAAATATAGTACACGTTGAATTCATCAAAACATAATACAGTAATTTGTTTATTGGGAAAGCCCAACTTGGCACAAGTTTCATTTTCAGTGGAGGCCCGTGGAGAAAAGCTCCACATAAACTACATATTTACAATGAACAGCTATAAAAATTAAACATTTTTAGCATTATGTTGCAGGAAGTATTGAGACAAATAGCAAAGACATTTACCATATACTTTAGAAGTTATATTATTTTGTACAAGTCAAAGATATGTTAACACATAATAGCAGGTGATACAAAAGCAATGAATAATGCACATAGGTTCAGTATATGTGTATTGACATTAATGAGATAGGATTTCACTGGAGCAGGAATAGGAAATAGAGGAAAAGGAAGGGCTTAAGGAAAATTATACAATGGCTGGCCATTGACATTCAAAAACGAGCACGCTGATTGGTCAGCCCAACCAGCATACCCATTGCAAATCGAGCATATGCTAACAAAAAGTCTGGTCACCTGGACTCTCTTCAGTTTTCTTCAGCTAAGACGATGAAAAAACAGAAGCCCTGTCCTGATATATTTTGTATGTAATTCTAAACCTAGGAATGGTTCATCTACAGAAACACAGGGGTCTCTCTACCCAAGCAATGGATCAGGAAGCAAAACATTTCTAACACTTTTTTATTTTTTTAAATTCAAAATACATGACTTCCTCTCAGGCAGTGTGCATATAAAAAGACCATGAAATGTACGAAAATAACAATCCGGACAGTTTACAGGTACAGGAGAGAGAGGACAGAAGTACAAGGAAAATCAGGTACGCTTCTTTAGGTTTACATAACTTACCCGATTTTCATTGTATTTCTGCCCTGTTTCTCTTGTACCTCTAAACTATCTGGATTGCAAACGCAAACTTTTTTCTTTAAAAAAAAAAAAAAAAATTAAAGAAGCAACAGAGATCTTCCTTTCTCCTTTGCTTTCTTGCCAAAGCACGGATGTACTGTGTAAGCATGGGCACACAAGTCCCATACGCATGTGCAGTACATCAGGAAAGCCCCAGGATACTGGGTAAAAAACCCAAAAGAGCATCACAATGTCCTTATGCAAGGACATTATTTAAGAAAAGTAACAATCTTTTTTCTTAAGTAATGTCACTGTATTATAGCAATAACCTACGGCTGGGTGTGGGTAATGCTGGATTTAACCTATGGTTTGCTTTGTTTGATCACTCGGGCTTTGCACTCATGACCAAACCACTTCAACCATAGGTAAGTACAGCATTACCCACACTAAGCTGTGGGTTATTGCTATCATAATCAACAAAATCATAAGTAGAAAAAATTCTGATAGTGGATATTTTGAAATAACAGTAGACAAGTAAGATGATGAAGTGGGTAAGGAAGAGAGAGTAGTAGGAGAGGTTTATGGATTTAGGTTAGTTGGAGGAACAGAAGTGACAAAAGAGACAGATAAAAAAGGTGAAAGCATTAGGGTGGTTGATAGACTGGCAATGGAAGAGTTACAGAAAGAAAGGTGGATTTAGTCTGGATGGCAGCATGAGTATAGCCATGAGGAAGTTGGGTGTTGTCTTAGGTTGTGTTTGATAAGTGTGGTAATGCTGTCTAGTTTTAGGGTGGGTGGAATGGAGTTCCATTGCTTAGCAGTATAGGTTGAGTAAAGTGAATTGCCTGTACTGTTATGAGACTTGGTCCTGGTCAGGAGATATTTGTTCTGTGAGTGGAGATTCCTAGGAGGGATTAATGTTTGAGGGTGTTTTGTAGTGATGCATGGGTATCAGGTTTCTGTATTATTTTCTGGGCGCTAAGCAGCTGGGACTAGGTACTTGGGTAGTCTGAGCCACTGTAGATGCTTCAGTGCTTGGCAATGGTGTGAGCAGTTTGGTAAATTAGATGTAAACTTGGCCATTTTATTGTAGCAAACTTGTAGTTTATGTTTTAAGGTGGAGTGAAAGTCAGGATGGGTGCTGCATGGAGAAGCAAAGGGAGAAGATAAGATGATGCTAAGGAATTCTTAAGTAGTCAATGAGAAAGGGTTCATTCTGTAGAGGAAGCCCAACTTTTGGTGGCTTTTCTTCAAGGGTTGAGTGATGTATTGATCATATTTTAGGTTGTCGTAGTCTTTGAAGTGTCAGCTCTGAACTTGAAAGTCTCATGCAACCTTTCAAGTCTGTTGACACATTTCAGATGTGAAGCTTACTGTTAAAATCGGTTTTAATTCTGAATTGTAACTTGTAGAGTTGTTACTGGGGGCTATCATGGGCAGTATTTACAATAAATGCCACATTTTAAGAACACATGCACACATGGAACAGGTTTTAAGCACAAGTCGTGTAGTCATCCATAAGAGAAAATGGAATTATAGGCTTTCTGCAACATGAACATTTTTAATCAGGGCAACCCGTTTGTTAGATGAGTACAGAGAGTCATGGCACTTGTGCTGTGTGTGTTAATTGTAGCTTTGAAGCAAACAGTCCTTGGTAATGTGACTTAATAACTTCTTGAACTTGTGACCCTTCTGGTGGTTATTCTTTTAACTCAGGTGGTTTATTCTCTACCTGTTCAGTATATTATGTACCTCATGTGAATTTGATACTTAAATTTATCAACATACATACGGCATTAATAAAAGGTTTAATAATGAATTGGCGAAATATGCTTTGGTCTGTGGATATGTTTTATATTGTAGAAAGAGTTAAATTCTGTATTAGATGTGGAGAAAATAAAATAGATTGTTGTTAATATTTTGATCCACCCAAATTTAAGAGAAAAACCCAGGTTTAAATTATACTATTAATTTTAAGTGGAGTTGTAAAGTATTAATTGAATTATTGTTATAGCCAAAGCTTTTCTTTTGGTTTCCTGGGATCATGTCAGTCCTGGTTTTGCATTTATAGTCTTTTTTGTTGTTATATTTTAGCCATTCTGATCATTTTATAGATATTCCAAGGCTATTGAATCTTATGATCATTTATGCCCTGCCAGTCTCATTCCTCAAGCCACAGTTCCTTTTTTCAGGAGCACCATACCAATCAATCCTGGAATAAATTTCAGGATACCTGTCCAGTCATCTACATTATATTTAATGCACATGGGATGTTTATTCCAGAGATTTGGGAATTCTTGGGCTATAAACCTGCTCCTCTTGGATATTTTATTCATCTGTTGCTGAAGGTTTACCTCATTATTTTAAGGTCATTGGATTGCGGAGATTCAGGATGTTCAGGAGAGCCGAGTCCCTAATAATGCAGTAAGCAAGACAGACATATCCCCTCAAATGTCTGTACGCCACTGAATAAAGGGATACAGCTTCCAGCCTCTCAGGACAACTCAGGGACTTCAGGTCTGTGATCTTTTTAGTTAGGAGCCATTAGTGTCTTTCTAATTTTTATGTTTAGTGACATATATTCAAAAGGAGACTTTATACATGATAACTGGTCTGATAATTGCTAAGTGTAAGGAAGTGATTTACCTCTTTTAAACCTTAATGAAATTCCTTTCACAATTAGTTGGGCTAAATAAAAAGGTCTACTGATCATTATAAGATGATGGTCAAAATCAAGGGAGATGTAAACCCAAATACCTAGGTCCCGGAGTTCGCTCAACCAGCGTGTCCATGACAAAGCTTATCAGATTTAAATTATTCAAGTCTCGAAGTGGTTATTGCATTAGAATTGTCTTTTCTAAGGTATTTCCTCTGACACATAAGGTTGTCTACCCTTTATATGCATGCTTGACTCTATCCTGTTACAAATATATGAACTAGTTAAAAGTCTTATACTGAAATTAGACACTTTTCTTCCACTTTTAATTAATATCATATAATTTCTGCCTCATTTGTAAGTGTTGTAACTGATTTTACCATGATATGCTCATCCTGCTTATATCACAATTAACGTGCCCTACTAGTTTCAACTGTTTCATGCTGTGATATGTTACTGTTATGCATATACTCAGAGTGCTTTACTTATTAAGTAAGAGGATAGGATTTACAAGCAGTTTGTTTGTTTGTTTATTTCTGCCTATACATATCTGGCTGTGTTCTTAAGACTGTAAGTGCTTCCTCAAGCAGAGTTTATATCTTATAATGTTGGCAAACTTGTGTAGTGCAAAGTACATTTTCATTTCTTTGAATGTCTGAATGCTGCCCTACTCTATACTCAATTGCATTTGTTGAATTTTAAGTATCAACCTGCTCTGATTAATTCTGATTAATGTAAAGTATTTGTTTTATTCCAAGTTTCTCTTGTACTATGGTTCTGAAGCTTTTGCTGTTCCTAACTTAACTAAATGTAACCTCCCCCCCAGTCTTCCTTAGTCTACACGTCTTAAAACTCACACTCTCACTACTTACCAACCCTAGGCTACCCCTCACTGCCTTAAACTATACTACCCTTTTGTAGTATTCCCCTCTCAATGGCTGTAATTATTTTTTTTTTGTCTGCATAACAATTAATTTTACCTTCTTTCATCCTACAGCTTACTATCAATACGTCCAAGTTACTCCAGACATCTAACCTGTCCTACACAGCACCCGGGTTCCCTACCTGTAAGAACCACCTCAGGGATCGTGTGGTGTATTGGAAAACTGTCCTGCCTCCCCACAAGAACCTATACTAAAAAGAGTGTATGTACCTTACTGCTTAGTCTTTTGTGCCATTCCTTGATGTTATTGTCTGACCCAGCGTGCGATAGCCAGCAGCCCAACATTGACCCTAACCCTCTTGGCTCCTTAGAATATTCCCCTCTTTTCCTCCCCATGCTGCTCCATATATCTGTAATTACTCATTTTGGTCAGCAGATGGCAGCACCCATCCATTAACTGTCTTCACCCTAATCTTATAAGCTCTAACCTTACAATTAATAAGGAAAAACTAAGAAAGAAAATCTCCAACTAACTTCTCTACCTCTCCACCTTGTTAACTCTATATTTCTTTCGTCTTTCGACTCACCACCCTGTCCCTAACCCCTGTGACTACTTACCTTATGATTCTTACCTTGTATCTCTTCACCTATCCTTACTGATTGTTTTTCATTGCCTTGTCCTGGTCTTCATCTCCTGGCTCATCCCGCTTCTGTTCGTCCTATGGGCTCACTCTGCTCCCCTACCCTGCCCCCAATTCTCACCCGCCCCCACTGCCTCTACATTTAAACTCTACTAACCACACCCACTCCAATTAACCTCTGCCTTCCCCACCCCCTACCTCCTAGCCCCACCCCTACCATTTCTCAATCATCTAGCATTACCACCCCCAGTCTTACAACACTCCACTCACACCAATCATCCCAACTACAACCCCAAATTACAGCAATGCTAACAAAACCTTCCTCACTTATAATCCATCTACTACTATTACTTAGTTTATCCTATCTAACATACATCACCAAACCCTTCACTACTACTCACTCCCTCTATCACATAACCAGTTCAATCCCTAAGCTACACACACACACTCCTCTACCTCCATAAGCCCTCACCTATACTCCTGCAACCCCTCCCTACTCTTCCCCTTCAAACTATTTACCACCTATAAACATATTACTCCAAGCCTGACTTGCAATACTTCCATAAAATATATAACCCTTAAACTATACACTAAACTCTCAAATTACCTGTATTTTCATCTTCACCGACTTACCACCACCCTACTTTCTGCTGATATACACCCTAACCCTGGCCCCTCTTCCAGTAGTCCTACAACATCCCCCTCACATACACCAACATCCATAAAAGCCATCTCCTTCTCAGCATTAAATGCTCAAAGTATATGTAACAAAATCCCTAACCTCCATGCCTGGCTTTTTCATAACAATCCTGACATATTGTCAAGCTCTGAAACATGGCTAAAACCCTCCATAAATGATTCAGAAATAACTCCTCCCAACTACAATATCATCAGGAAAGACAGAACCCACAAAAAAGGAGGTAGACTTGCTCTACTCTACTTCTCTTCCTTTTCAGTTACTCCATTTTCTAAATCAGTTCCCCAATTTGCTAATGCCGAAATACTTCTAGCCCTACTCCACCTAAACAAACATAAAACAATATGCTTAGCCTCCCTCTATATCCCTCCTGGTGATAACATACCTATTCTTGAGGACATCCTCTTCTGGCTCTCCACCAACATTACTAATGAAACTGTTATCCTAGGTGACGTTAACATCAACTGGTCCTCAATCCAATGCCCTACAAACCCCCTAAATATAAACCTTTACAACTTTCATCAGCTCATCGATACAATAACCAGACCACCTAAGGACCATTCCTCTGGAAGCACCCTAGACTGGATTCTGGTATCACACCCACACCTTATCTCCAGTAGCGGTACACTCCCTGACTCCTTCAGTGACCACTTTCCTACTTTCGCTCACCGTCACTCTCCATCCCTACAACTGCCACATACCACCATCTCTGTACGCTCCTTAAAAAACTTTAACCCCAACACCTTCTCAGACTTACTTAAACAATTTCACTGGAGTCCCCTAAATACACTTCCCCTAGATAAAGCTGTCACCTACTTTAATACATCATTTCTAAACCTTCTAGACATCCTGGCCCCCCTAAAAACGAAAAGAATTAAGAGCAAAACTATCCCATGGTTAACCAAAAATACCTTAGCTGTCATGCGCCTCTGTGATAAAGCCTTGAAAAAACACTATAAACACAAAACCCCAGCCACCCTAAATGAATACAAAGTACTCCGCAACAAAGTTAAGAAACTTATCACTTCCGACCGCAAATCCTACTATATCACCCTCCAAAACAATCACAAGACCAACCCAAAAAAATTCTGGGACAGTATCTCCTCCCTCTTCAACCCTGGCAAAAAAGAAAACCCACACCCTGATCATAATATTTCTGATACTGTCCTAGCCTCCTAATTTAAGAGCTTCTTCACTGACTCCATATCTAAACTAACATCATTATTCACAAACAACTCCACTCACCCACCAAAAATTCCCACCACCCCTTCCTCGTCAGATTCTTCCTCCTCCCACATCCCTCTCTTCTCTCTCAAACCCATACCTGTATATACCATAAAAAAACTCCTCCTCAAATTAAAACCTTGCTCTAATGCCCCTGATAAAATCCCTTCCTTCTTCCTAAAGACAGCTGCTGATGCCATCACCTTCCCTATCTGTATGCTTATAAACAGGTCAATCCAAGAAGGTTATGTACCCCAAATTTGGAAAAAAGCCTACATTATTCCCCTCCACAAAGGAGGTAACAATAATAACATCTCCAACTTTAGACCTATAGCCATCTTATCTCCCATCTCCAAACTACTTGAAAAATGCATTCACATACAACTACTACCGTACCTCACCAACAGCCACCTACTAATCCCAACACAACATGGTTTCAGACCCGGTCACAGCACCTCTACTGCACTACTCTCCTTCCTCGAAACTGTAAATAAAGCCAGAGATTCTAACCACATTGTCTCCACCCTCCTCCTAGACCTATCTAAGGCATTCAATGCCATCTCCCACTCCTTACTCCTGACGAAACTCTCTGACCTACATCTTTCATCCTCCTGTATCAACTGGTTTACCAGTTACCTTGCCAACAGGCAACAATCTGTTAAATGGAAGAAAACTACCTCCTCATTCCTAAACACAGTCACCGGTGTACCCCAAGGTTCCATATTAGGGCCCCTACTGTTCAACATCTTCATTAACGACTTCCACCACAATATCCCAAATGCTAAAATAGTCCAATATGCAGATGATTCTACAATTATCTGTGCTGCAAACTCCATTCCCTCCCTTATAAAACTAACTCAAGATGCCTTCTCAACAACTGAAAAATGGATGCATGATAACCACCTAGCTCTAAATCCATCAAAAAACCAAACTCATGATATTTACCCCATCCAAAAGCATAACTATCGACATAAATTCTTTCCTTATAACCAGTCACAACAACACATCCCTAGAAGTCGTTTCCAATGCTAAACTGTTAGGAGCCCTCATTGATAATCAGTTTAATTTTGATTCCCACATACAAACAAACATTAAAAAAACACACCACAAACTTGGTATGTTCTATCGCCATATTCGCGTCCTCTCGCCATCCACTAGATTTCTCCTCTCTACAACATATCTAATCCCTTCTCTCCTTTATGGGGCCCCACTCTTAACCAACCTAAAATCCTCTACCAAAACAAAACTCTCCTCCTGCTACAAAAAAATCGCCAAATTCACCACTGGCCATAGATCCTCCTCCCATCACTGTATTGCCCTCCACAAACTAAACTGGCTAGAACTCCCAAACTACCTTACCTACATTCAACTAACTCATGCTCATAAGCTCATTTTCAAGCCCTCACTTTGTCCCTCACTCACCTCAGCCTTCACCATGCACCAACCTAACAGACCTCTAAGAACCAGCACTCAGAACCTAATTGAACTCCACAAACCTGCCTGTCCAGCAGGCAAACGCTTACTCTCTTTTTCCCTTGCCCGTCTCTGGAACTCACTCCCACCTCATATCCGCAGCACCAGCAACCTTCCCATCTTCAAAACTCTCCTCCACTCACATTTATCATCTCTCTGGGAATGCTCATGTTCCCATCCTGCATAACATCCCCAGCTACTACCTTACCATCCCCAGTCTACAGTCACATCCCCTGTAGGAACACACACATTGTAAATAACCTATTAAGTTAATATCTTCTGCATATAACTACTAACTATTGCCTTCATTTAACATTCCTTAATAATAAAAAAAAAAAAAAAAAATGAATTGTCACTATGCTTCACATTCCAGCTGTATTAACATTTTCACATGCTTATATGTACTTTTCTGTTCACTTTTAGAAACTATTACACTATTGTATTTTTTGCTTTATTTTATTTTTACCTGATATTATGCTATTGTATTGCATTTTTTACTTTTTACTTTATTTTATATTTTTACCTGATATTGTATATGTGGAGCTTTTCTCCCCAGGACTCCATTGAAAATGGGTTCACTCGGCCCAATGGACCATCCTGGCAAACAAACTTCAAATAAAATAAATAATAATAAATAAAAGTGCTCTTTATGTATTTCTTTACTTTATTAATTTTTGTGGATTTCGTAACTGGTTGCATTTGTTTTTTTTCCATTTTGTTTACTACTGCTGCACTTTTGGTTGTGACATTCATTTTTTTCTTCTTCATATATGCTGCTTAATTTTTTAATGCATGTAAAGCGTTTTTGTTGTACCACTCCAATATTTAAGGTTTATATGGTGCTTCAGTGTTTATTTATGTAAAGAGATGATAGTTGTTTCTCAACTTCTTTCCTCAAAAAAATCTCAATAAAGCCATAAGTAATGTTAAAGTATTGCAAAATAGGGGGAATCCAACAGAACAAGAAGAGGAGCAACTACAGAATGCTAAGTGGAAAATAAGGGATTACCTCGATAATATGCATGAGTTTAGAAAGACTGCTGTTAAGCCACTGTTTTTTGAAAGTGACTGTAGAGCACAAAACCTTGTAGCACGACGACTCAAGCAACAGAAAGTAGAAAGGCCTGTCATCAAGCAGAGGGAGCCTGCAACAAGCAAGATAACAAGACATCCTATAGAGGTATTAGAAATATTTCGGAAATTTTATAGGTTCATAGGTTCATAGATTAGTACTAGGCTAACTGCCCTTGTGAGCCATTTTAAGCCTAGCCAATTATCCCTTGTGAGACTCAAACCATGTACCTTGTGTTTGTAAGGCAAATATCTTAACCATAAGGCCATCCTCCCAACGACTGTATAAAGCAGAGAAATATGGAAATCAAGAAAAGATACAAGTGGAAATGTTTATGGAAGAATTTAATATGCCTAGGTTAGAGGTAGACAAGGTCAATTACTTACAGTTAAGATAGGAGGAGATGAGGTAAAAATGGTGATATATAACCAGTCTACATGAAAGTCCCCAGGAATAGATAGATGGCATTCCTGTAGAAGTTTGGAAGCCAGGAGGTAAAAAAAAACTTGTAAAGATCAGGAAGGTTTTGTTTAACAGTAATTTAAGAGAGGAAGAAGTGCCAGCATCCTGGAAGAAAGCTGTGGTGATTGGAATATCTAAAAATGGTAAAGATCTAGCTTCATACAGGCCCATTTCGATACTAAACCATGATTATAAAGTATTTGTCTATAATGGCTAAAAGAACTGCAAACATGATGCCAAAATCGATAGATCTGGATCAGTGTGGTTTTATGGAGGAGAGGCAAACATTCAACAACATTAACAGAACATTGATGGTCCAGATGGAAGCAGAATGTAAGAAAATACCATTGTTGATGGTGGACCTTGATGAAGATAAAGCATTTGATAGAGTAAGCCTTTATGAACAGGGTAATGGAAGCATTCACATTCCCTGATAAAATTATAAGGTTGATTAGGAAGATGTATAAGGGATCGGAGGTGAAAATTAAAGTGGGTGGGTTCCTGTCTGATAATTTCTGCTTGTGCAGAGAAACCAGGCAGTGGTGTCCTCTTTCCCCTTTGTTATTTGCATTATATTTGGAACCATTAGCAAAGAAAATAAAGGACTCAGATATTCAGGGATATAATTGGTATGGTAGTCAAGAAAAGCTGGCTGTGTTTGCAGATGATATTATTTTATACCTGATAAAACCAGAAAAGGACATTACAGTGTTGTAGAACATTTTGAGACAGTTTCACATCTTTTCGTGTTACAAAATTAAATGAAGCTAAAACTAAGGCAAGAACTATAAATTATGTACCCACACATTAATTGGTTCAGCAATATACATATTTATGGAGACATGGTAAAATGAAGTATTTTAAGAGTATGGTTTAAAAATGTTTTTAGTGTGGCAGCTAAAAGCATGTGGGAAGAGACTAAAAAGATAATACATAAACTGAGAAATTGAAAGGTCTATTATATGGATATGGATAGTAAGATGCAAGCAGTTAAAATGTTTTTAGTCCCGTTAATCTTATACACAGGTAAGGCATATTTATATCAACCAGAGAAGTGGATGGCAATTAATAAAGAGCTGAAGGATTTTATCTGGGAGGGGAAGCTGGCAAGAGTCAAATGGTGTAAATTGATTCTTCCAATAAAACAGGGATGATTGGAATTACCCAATTTGAAGGGGTATTTCAGAGCTACAAGTTAGGGCTCCTATACATAACACAAGCAAAAACTCATAATTCAAAGTGGAAAGGGATGATGATGAAATGGGGGGGGGGGGGGGCTCAAGAAACAAGTGAGACTGGGATTTTGGATGCAGACCTTGAAGGAAAATAATCATACAGACTATTATTTTCATAAAGTAACACAAAGTATTGTAAGAACTAAGACAATGCAGAAATGGAGAAAGGAGATTCTGCTGATAGGGATGACTGCAATCACGGATACAGACAGTAGGCAAGAGGGGGGTTGGAATTTATTGAAGAAAACTGGCAAAGGAACCGAGGTGTTGGGAGCTAATTACTAGAGAGGGAAAGGTAATAGAATGGGAAGTTGCCAAGAATGTATTTGGACTGCAGGTTAGAGATTGCCTTCCCTATCAAGGATTGATATCAGAGTATAGGCAAAGAGAAAGAAATAGGGAGTCCTAAATGAAAGACCAGTACCGGTAGAGATTTTAGTAGAATCTAGAACAAGCACTGATGTTAAAAATGAATAATTAATACAGTGTATAAAATATTGCATGATAACTATAAGAATAGATTAGAGGAGATTAAAAAAAATTGGGAAGAGAGACTGGGTAAGCAGTTCACAAAGAAATAATGGGGGATATATGTTTGTCTTCCAAAATATAGAAGGTATAGGATTTTTGCTTGAAAATGTTTATATAGATATTTTTATACCCCAAGTAGACTCCAGAGAATTTTCTCCTCAGGTAGGCAGCAAATGTTGGAGGTGTGATGGGGAAGAAAGAGGTAATTGTGAACATATTTTCTGTGAGTATAATGAGTTGGCAGAATTTAAAGATTCCCTGCAGACTACTATATCAGAGATGTGAGCAAACTGATACACCTAGGGAATTGATTTTTCAGAGCTATGATACAGACTCTGAATTGCCTAGACTTAGTAATGTGGGTCTAATTATAGTGGCTGCCAGAAAAGCAATTGCTAGAAAATGGAAATCAAAGTCAAAAACAACTGTATTAGAAGTAGTGAATATAGTAACAAAGATAAAACAACTGGAATTGGGATATTTAGAAAAGGGTAGGAGCAAATTACATAGGAAAAATGGGAATTGTGAGAAAAATACTTAGAGGGGAGGAATGAGGTTTAAAAGAAGGCAGGATTTGAATGAGTTATATAATGTTTGATTGACAATGATTGGATAGATTATAAGTGATGTTTAATGTTTGCAACTAAAATTGTGTCAGTATGGTTTGTGATATAAAGTGCTTGCAACTAAGATTATGACAATATGGTTTGTTTTCATTTATATAAATGTATGATTGCTTATGTCATAAGTGATTTAATAAAGATGTCTCTTATTAAAAAAAAAAAGCCAAAAGTAATGGTTTAACAAAGACACCACATCAGAGACCGTTTATAAATATACAAATTCATTTAAAAATGTAATAGAACAAAAGGGTGCATCAACGTGCATTTTTTGAACAATAAGAACAATGAAACTCTACTGTCTGGCATTGTTATCCGACTGTAATACTCAGTGACTTACCTGAAATCAAAGTTTTATTGAGGAGCAGGGGAAAAATATGAGGCAAAAGCAGGGACAGTTGAGGGGTATGGTTTCTTAGAACTGACATTTTATAGCAATTCACTGGTGCCATTTTAAATTATTTTGTATTGCACATCTGTTAAAATCGGTCATATATAAAACTGTTGACTATCTGTCCTCATTTAAAATGGTGTCTGCACCTTTTGCTGTTCCTTTAAGTGCTGTACTTCTCCACTGACTACATTTTGTATTCCATTGTAGAAGAAACGGAAACAGGGAAAAAGAGATGAAGATTCAATTAGCCTCTGCAGCCTTGACTCTGGAGTAAGTAATTTTATTCGTTTTCTATATGTTAACTTGTAAATTAGTGCTGTGGGCATTGGGACTTAATAATGCTGTTTTTGTGTTTTGAGTTTGAGCACAGATTTGTTTTGATGAACTCTTGGAAACAAACTTAAAGAAAGTACACTTTAAAATTACAAATCTCAAGTTAAACTTTTTATCTTTATTTTCTTTGTATAGCATATGAAATAGTAACTGTCTGAATCTTCCAAAATGTATTTATCTTCACATTTAACCTTATGTCCACTATATGATATAATATGTTGTCATCACATGACAGGGCTAAGATGGCATAAACTTAAAACGTCACTGTAATAAGAAAATAATATTTTCAAGCATTTTCACTGAAGACTGCTCAGCAGAACTGGAATACAAAAATATCAAGCTTGATTCTTTTGGTTGTCTGTTGCCTTAGTGGTTGGTTGCAAAAGCAAATTAACCTGTATGTGTAATCTATCCACGGTAACAAATATCGCTGTATCTGCCATGTAAGTATATTTAGTTAAATTCCCTTATGGATTTTGACTCTGAAAACCTTCTTAAGAGTTTTGTTCCTTACAGTTACTACCCTTTTTGTGAAAACATTTTTCATGTTGTGACTAATAAACAGAGCCGGATCCAGCACTAGGCAACCTAGGCAGATGCCTCGGGCCTGCTGGCTGGGAGCCCCTGCCTGCTGAGAGGAAGCCTGCTGGCTGGGGGAGTTGCCACAACATTTACTTTTTTTTAATAAAAAAGTAAATTACATGCCTTCTTTAAGGGCATTCAATCTTCTTTAGCCCTCTGCGTCTGTGCATCCCTGCATGCATTGACACATACATCTGCTATTGCTTACTGTTTCGTTTCCACATCCATGCACGGAATTTAAACACAAAATATTCCTGCTGCATTTATGCTTGCGTCTTTCTTATTTCTGGGCATGGAATTTATACCCACAGAATTAAACAAGTGTGTGTGTGTGTGTAATGCCCTAGTTAAAGATGACAGGCTAGTTAATTTGCTCAGGCTCAAACCCCTGTACCTTGGTTACAGGAGACAAGAGCTTGAATCCTCTAAACCAACTACCAGACTACTCAAAGTACATTTTCAAGTAATTGAGTTTCAGTGCATTTTCAAACAATTGTGAGCTTCATGGGGAGATAATTTATTGCTGTTCATGCTAAGTTTGTTTTCAGTGTGCATCTGTTTTGTTTAGCAAATGGTCATCACTGTTTGTGCTGTACAATTTGAAAGTAGTGTTAGTAGCACAACACGTAGCATACTTTCTTTTAATGTAGATGGATTGCTGATACTGTGTTGTAAATTGGGAGAGGGGATGCTGGAGTCCTGAGTGTGGTCTCCTTTGTACGAGATGCCTAGTAACTATGAACATGTTGTCAGTTTGCCATCCATTCCTTATTGCAATATTAGCAGCTTACCATTTTTTAAATGTAACCTAGGCAATTTATTCTTCCAGGGCAAATGGCACTGAATTTGTAGATGAAACACTGAAATATAAAGTTGTTTGCTTACAGCAACCTCTTATTTGTTACAGATCTTTTCAGTGTGGAATTATTCAAATGACTTTTACTTCTGCAGAGGTTGTGCATATAGACTGATATTAAGTGGCCTTTTGGCCTTTCATGGTTGAAATATTCCGAAATGGACATTTTTGTCATTATTGGTTCATACATTTTGTTTCATTGTTTACTGGAAAAAATGTTCAAAACTAAAAATTTAAAACACACACTAGTAAGTGATGCTGTATTGTACAAGTAATTTAATTTAATACAATCAGGAAGGTGAATCAAAGAACACATGCATGTCTGCATGATCCTAATATGTGTGCAAGGGGCATGTGGTTTGAAAATAGCTCAAAAGTAAACTTTATCAGTCAATGGACAGATGCATTTTCTTTGAGTATGGGTTTCAATGCTGTTTCAATGAATGTGAGTTTCAAGGGCAGAGAAATTTACTGTTAATAAAATAGTACTTAAAATAAATATAAAATAACGACAAGCAGGAACTAAAAAAACAGACTTTAATCACTCTCCAGTGCTTTGGCAATGCCTTTGAGGAGTACAAACTAACAAAAATGCACCTTCAGTTAAATACACTTTACAATTAAACAATCATCCAATTACATATTAAATTAACAACCTCCAATTACATTCCAGATTAAGGCCCAGAGGAGACAAAGTATTGTATTTCAAAATAAAAATACTTTCTTCATATAATAACTTCTTTTTATACAAATATTCAGAATAAAAACTTATTGAACTTACTCTAAAATAGTGGCTTTTAAGCCTTCAGGATTCAAATTATGAAATAGCATAAAATGTTTAACCACAGAACTCTCTTCTTTTTGTTTTATAATATTCCTAGCATGTTCCTAAAGCCTTACTTTGAATTTCCTTTTACCTTCCCCTATGTATACAAGACCACAAGGACATTGTAGGGCATATATAATGCCCTCAGTCTCACAAGTATATCTTTCATTAGGGTAATAGATTTGGCCATTTGTATGTGTAAACGTTCTAACCACATAATTACATACCTTACAATGGCCACAAGAGTATGCACCCATCATATTTACATTGCTCATGTTTCCAGTACACATAGGGAGTACGAATTTATTACGCACCAAGATGTCCTTTAAATTTCGACCTCTTCTAAAGGAAATACCTAAATTAGGAGAAATTAGCATAGCTAAATCCGCTGAATTCAGTACACATTTGCAGTAGTATTTCACCAAATTAGTCAATTTGGTGCTAAAGGCTCCATATGTTGAAACAAAATATATTTGTCTTTTATCACTGTTTTTCTTCTCTGCCATATAATTTAATTTTTGGACACACTCATGCTTATAGGTTCATAGGCTGGTACTAGGCTTACAAGCCTAGCCATAAGAATTCCCTGGCTATTTCTTCCTACACTAAAGCCTTACTTTGTCATAACCGTCTGTATTGCAACTTGTACTGAATGGCTATTATAACCTCTAGATGTAAACATGGCCTACATTACATCCACTACTTTATAGAAGTCACTATCACTATTACACAATCTTCTTAACCTTAAACATTCTCCTTAAGGGAGAGAAGTTATAGTATGCATGGAGTGACAGCTACTCCCCTCTAAATACTGATTGCCATCTTCAAATGTTTTATGTACTGTTCGCAAGACATTATTCTCTTCCAAAATTAATTTTAAATCCGAAAATGTAATGTGCTTGCCTACCTATAGGCCATCAAAAAGAAGGTGAAATTTATTGTTTTGCAATTCCACAACAAACTTGTCAATTTCACTCAAACCTCCTTTACAAATAAAAATAAGGTCATCAATAAATCTAAAATATTTCAACATTTTCGTTAAAGAAGGCATTGTGATATAAATATTCTAATTTAGATAGCCCCATCATCAAATTGACATACATGGGGGAAAAGGATGCCCCCATTGCAGTGCCTTGTATTTGCTTGTAAATTTGATCATTAAATGTAAAAAAAATTATTACTCAAGCAAAAATCTAATAGCTTTATAAAATAATATGATTCAGGGCTCTCACCTATAAAATATTTGTGAGCTTCTAGTCCAAATTGCCTTTAAATTCTTGTATAGAGACTAACAACATCAGTACTAATAAAAACATCTCACTGGACCACTGAAGTCCTGAAAATGTTGTCAAAACATCTGAACTATCTCTAATATAGCAGAGCAACTTCACCACATAAGGTAATATATATTAATGTAAAAATAAACCAATTTTAGATAAAAAAAAATTCTGTGCAGAAACTATAAGCCTGCCCGGAGGTTTGACACTATTTTTGTGAATTTTAGGCAAACAGTAGACCACAGCCCAACTCACTGTCCTGTGGATTAAATTTTCTGTCCATATCAACATATTTCAGAAGTAGCTCAAACTCCTCAGTAGCTTTTTGATACTCTTTACTACAACTTTTTATATGTATTCTGAGCGTTCAAATGTACCATACACATGCTAAAATACTGTTCAACATTCATAATAATTATTTTACCACCTTTATCTGAGGGTTTAATAACTATTTCTTTGTTTCTAGCTAGCAATTGTATTCCTTTCCACTCTTGAGCACTTACATTGTACTTCACATCCTTTTTATTTTGCATAAAATTATTATAAGCATCCTGTATAGCAAAATTCAACATTTGTGAAAAATGTTTGTTTAATATTGATATGGTTAAATAAAATCACTTTTAAACTCTATTTTACTAATATCAAACAAGCTATATGCATTAATATCAACATCAAAATCAGCAGTCTGCTCTGGGTCAGATAAATAGGAATAAAAACTGTCCTCGTTACTATCATTTGAATATTCATTAGGCAAAACATTTTCATTGCTATTAGCAAAAAAATGCACTAAATGTAACTTTTGACATAACCTAAATACATCACACTTTAACTCATAAAGACGAGGTATCACTGTTGGTATATATTTTAAACCATAATTCAACATTTTAACTTGAATATCAGACCAAGATACACCAGAAATATTATGTATTAAAGAGTTTACAGTCAGTTCAGTACCATTTACTCTTCTTATAATTCTTGGCGCCCTCACGGCTGTTGTTAACGTCCGACTGGAATCACCCTGTCTTGCAGTCATTATGTCCCTCCTCTTGTTTTTTGCTGTTATTCCCTTTCTGAAAGTCATTATTCAGTTTTGAGGGATTTTGGGCTGCCCGGCAAGCATGGGAACTGTTCTCCTTCTCCTTCAGTAGATACACCAGAAATGTCTGACACAAACGACACACCCCTTGAATATAAGGGAGATTTCTTAAAGGAACCAGAGTCATTTTTACGGTTAAACCTGTCCTTCTTATACCATAGAAAAGCATGACCTCCCTCATAATCTTTCAAGTCTCTTTTTTAACTTAGTACTTTTCCATTCAATCAGTTCTTGTTCATGTTTTTCTAATCTTTGGTTAATATCTGCTAAATGTCTCTCCAAGTGCTCAGGAGCAAGCAACTTAGCCATATTATTATGTGTGCTTTTAATCTCACCCCTCACTTTATTTTGTTTAATACAGTCCCATTCTAGCAGAATGGAAATCCATTCAACAGCACAACAATGTGCAGCAGCTAGCCACTTTTTGGAAAAATTCTCCTCTACTTCATCAGACATATGAAAACAAAGGGGTGGAGGGGGTTTTAAAAGCTCTCAACCCCCTAGGTGTAATGTCAAGGTCTATACATCTCTGTAGACCTAACATATTGAAATAAGTTGCAGTCTCTTCATGTAATAGACATTCAAGTTTGTCCAAAAGGGCTCCTGACTCACCCGATAAGGATGTAGAAGAGTTAGATTCACCAAATGCCGCAAACTGGTTCTCTACTCTGTTCCTTCTCCCATGTTCAAATTTATCCATGGAATTACTGGAGCCAGACGCAATATTGCTTCTTCCACCACCACCAGTCATTTGATCAATGCTACCGGTGTCTGAATGAACAGTAAAATTATCCAAAATCCTCTGAGAATTATCAAGTGTATCTTTTCTGGGAATTTGAGGTATGTTGAAAGAATGTTCACTAGCCATCAAAAAGAACACAAAATAAAATACTACTTAAATAAAATAAATATAAAATAACAATGACAAGCAGGAACAAAAAAAACAGACTTTAATCACTCTCCAGCGCTTCGGCAAACCCTTCAAGGAGTACAGACTGACAAAAATGCACCTTCAGTTAAATACACTTTACAATTAAACAATCATCCAATTACATATTAAATTAACAACATCCAATTACACTGCAGATTAAGGCCCAGAGAAGACAAAGTATTGTATTTTAAAATAAAAATATGGTTTGAAAATAGCTCAAAAGTGAATTGTATCAGTCAGTGGCCAGATGCATTTTCTTTAATTTCAATGTTGTTTCAGTGAATATGAGTTTCAAGGGCAGAGAAATTCACTGTTAATGCCAAGTCTGTTTTCATTGTGAGACTGTATTGTTTTGTTTAGCAAATGCATATCGGTGTTTATGCTGCAATTGTTGTAGAAGTAAAGAAGAAAAGAATATGCACACTGACAAGTTTGAACAGTGTTTATGGTAAGTGGAGAGAAATAGCCAAGTAATGGAACATTGGAATAGTTGGGGGGCTGCTGTGTGAGTAGAGGGGCCCTGATCCATTACCCTCCTAGGGCTTCATTTGACCATGATCCATCTCTACTAATAGGCTATCCTTTGTCATGATTTTGAAGAGGGATATTCTCATGGACTGATCTAATTCTTTTGTGATTTTTGTATGTTTTTTCCCCACATCAAGGGTGTACATCTTTTAATCAGCCCCCCTCCTTCACATGGCTTCTGATTCAGAGACTACTTTTTTCACTGATCTCTAAATGTTTGCTTTCTTGCCTCGGCCTTCTGCTGTAAGTGATATAGTTTTGCATCTACTTAGTCTGTTTTCTTTATGTATCAGAATGCATTGTTCTTCTTTGGTATAGCCACTCTGTCACCTCTGCCTGGAACAAACTTCCTCTACATATTCGCTCACTTGATAATACCTACAGCTTTAAAATAGCATTAAAGGAATACCTGCATACCTCTTGGATTTGCTCCTGCAATGACCCCACGTGAACATTTTACCCCTTGCCTCTCCCTCAGTCAGCTTAGGTCCCCTCTTCTTCTCTTCCCTTCTTTTCTACCTCAGCTACATACCTAACTCATATTTCTAATCAATCTTCCCTCACCACTAACCCCCCCCATCTATCTCATCCTCAGCTTCTCCTCCAGTTCCTGTCTCCCCTTAATGTATTACAATACAGTGACTGTCTTGCTGAATTCCCTTTTGTCACAAATTGTATTAAATATTTGACTTTCATATTTAGTGTAAAATGTTCGTATGTTTTACTTATAGGTTCTTTTCTTTGTTTTATGTATTTATTCAGTTGCTTTGTATAACGATCAATCATACTTTTCCTTTAAGTTTTTTATATTAATCACTGTATTGCTAAATGTTGTAATGGAGCTTTTCTCCTCGGGTCTCTGCTGAAAAGGGGCATGATGCCCAGTCGGACTAACCCGGTTAATAAATGTCAAATAAAATAAATGAAGTCTGCTGGCATCTATTTTGAGAAGTGTGTGTGTTTGCATGTATGGTTATATATTTATAGTTTTGCTTCATGATTTATATGTTTACTTCATGCAAAAAGTTGTTTGTCATTTGGTGGTGCTTTTGAAGTCTTACTGTTGGTATTTTACTTCATCTGCTCGCCTTTGTGATAAAGGGGGGAACATATTGCCCCATTTTGTGACGTTCATACTCTGAGGTCCATTGCTTTTCTTATAATGACTGAATGGATCAGCTCACTGTGGCCACAATTCTTGATGATTTTGCCAATTACAAGTTTCCAAAGAGCTATCCACTTCCATATCCAACATCCATCTTGTATATAAAGACAAGATTTTAGTCTCTTCTTTCTGAGTGAGGTGCTGTACTGAATGACTGAGGCATGTGACCCCACATGGGATCAGGAAGAGGTCTGTGCTTGGATGCCACTGCATTGTAGTCTAAATGAAACAGAAGTATATCAGACTATCACCTTTCCATTGACAATATCAGCCATTGCATTGCCATCCTAATGATGTCTTCTGTCATGCTCTTGTCCAATTCTTTTTAGTAATAGCGGTACATCATTGTATAGTATATAATCACTGAGGACATTATGGTATCAGCGTTCTAGTTTATATAATCCTCAGTTGCCACCCATGGCATACCTCCCAACTGTACCGAATTCCTCTGCAAATATCGGTTTGGAGGGCAAAATATTGGGGTGCCACGAATTCCACAGTGGCCCCTTTAATTTCCGGGTCTTTTTTTTTTGTGGTCCTGACATCATCACGTGCAGCTGTTTGTTAATTTAACTTGCTGCAAAGTCCATCAGGAAGTGCACAGCAGTGAAGCACATCTTTTTTCTTTTAGGTAAGGCAAAAAAGAAAGTCTGTAATCATAACTGGCTGTAATATTAATTGTCTTTGTCTTATCTGCAACAAGAGAAATGGCAGAGTCTGCAGCTGTTTAAACAGCAGTCAGTCATTCTGTGAAGAAACCGGTAACTGTTGTGTGCAGTTGTCAAGTCTTTATTCCGACCTGCCATCTTCATGTTGCATATTATGCCTAAACAGAAAAATTTATTTACTATTCCTGCTTAACCCGAGAGGCAAACTGCCCATGTTGACTATTAGTCTCATTTCAGAAGTGTCTTTTTCACTTTTAAAACCAGTTGACATGAGCATACAGCAGCACAATTACTTATTTATTGCTTGTTTATGTATATCCATAGTCCTAAGCTTAAGCATGCCTGCTGCTGACATTTCCAAATGCTATCCACACAGGAATGTAAGTACTGAAGTGAAATATGAACGTTTTAGTTAGCCACTGTGATTTGAGAAGTTATCGGAATTCACCATCTTTTGATCTGTATTAATCTGGGCAGAGACACTCATTCTTATTGACATCACTTCAGGATCTGTACATGAAATTTTATTTAAAATGAAATTTTACTGCACACTAACTTCCATAAAAGCTTTACCTGCTGTTCCGGTGCATTTTTTCTATCTACTGAAATAGACACTGTTTTGGTTCCACCAAGCTTTTCCACAAAGTTCTAACTACAGGCACTCAATAGATTTATTATTTTCTGTAATCTACAAAGGGAAATACTATAATGTGAACGCATAACCCTATCCTTGAACTACTTTATAGCAGAAGTGAGAGAAAACGCGCATTAATATTAACTAACCATTTCTTCACATTTGAAACACAGAAAATGCCTTTCGTGCTCTCTAGCTTTGTTTTCAACGTATTTTGTGCTTCTTCTGAAGAACTCCGGCAAAGTGCTGCTTTAACTATTATCGTTCGGGTCACATTCCATACTCCCGACACAGCTCTGCAATGCCTGAGCAGCACTGAACGTGCAGGCGTCATACTGTGATGTGCATTATTCCTTTATAGGTTGTGCCTGGAGTCGGTGCACAGGAAACTCAAATCCTTGTACCTCAAATAGCCACATACCTTACATTTTCCCAGTGCATCTCACAATGTTTGAATGCATTAGTCCAGTTACAGAGTAGCTATAGCATAGTATATGAATCATGCACTACGGTGTATAGTTTCTGTGTGATTAACTTTGTCGAATGGGTTCATATTTTGCCCTCTAACAGATAGCCATGAAGTCTGGTGTGGTATGCTAATTGTGATATCTGAGAAATGCAACGTACAATGAGCAATGAACCTGCACGACTGTATATCACATTAAAACCAGGTTTCTAGAAGTTCCTTTGTATGCTATTTCTAAGTTAATCTGCATTTTGTATTGCAAAATAGCTTCCCCATAGATTTACATAACTATTAAAAGACTTGGGCACATTTGAAACTAGTCGAAAGTTTATAGTATCACTTAAAATAGCTCAATTTGTAGATTAGTCAAAGAGCAAATTCCAAATGCAGAACATTTACATTTTTCTGATGGAATTTGATGGCAATGTGATGGGGGTTAAGAAATTTCATACCTGTCAACTGTCCAGATTTTTGGCCAGTTCCTCATAACATTTGTGGTTTTCTAACAAATCACTGGAATGATCTGAGGACTGAAGTAATTAAATAATGACATACATTTGAGTTTCAGACTTGTATCACATGGCACACTAAAAGGCAGTGATGCTCCAGTTTTACTTAAAAGGAGATCAGCCCTGCAACTGTTTTACTGAAGTGTTAGTACGAATCAGAATCCCTGGTATAATATTTAAGTAAGTTTATTTTTCTGTGAAAAGGTGCTAATTTGCGAGTATTATGATGGTATGTTAAAAGTAAAAAAGGATATTTCCTGCAAGGTAATGGGAGGCTTATACAAAAAAGTGAAGCATTATTTATACTCTCTTTCATGCAAATTTAAAAAGTTAACCTTCAGTACTAGAAATTCAGTTTTGATCTCATAACCTAGCCAAATTCACTATTTTATTATTTAACAGTATACTGGAGATGCTGTCTTCTGAGTAATGCTGTTCCCTACCACTGGCTGCCAGCCACCCCTCATAGATATTTTATATCAGCTGCATCTTTTTAACATCTGCTCTTTCTCCCTGTCTTGGAATTTGCCCAGTTTTTGGTTCTGAGGAGTCGGCCTCGGGTGATTGTATTTGACCAGGTTAGGAATATACTCTCTGTTAAGCACTTGAGCTTGGCTTATGTGAGCAGTGAACATTTTAATTCTGGTTGTAATTCTGGAGGGCAACACAGTTTACCTCACATTTCCCATATGCTGTTTCCATTTGAGATTATTTCTTCCCTGTGTTTGATATTAACAATACTCGGCGTGGATGACTGTACATTAGGTAATGAGGTCAGTAAACCCACAGGTGTGTGCATTTAAGTACCCCAAATTCTGCCACTTTTTACTGTCTTGGCTGTTGGTGCCCACAAAATTTAGTAGTGTTGATTCTTTCCTTCCCTGGAAAAGGATAAATCTGATGCGTCTTTCATCCTGTCTTTTCAGTTTCTCATTTCTAACCAAATTATAGCACAATCAGACATGTTATCAAAAATCAGCATTCCTTGCCATTGATTTAAGGGAAAACAGTAAGCACTAATAGATGAATTTCATTTAATATCACATAAAAGGTGAAGTGCTTTTTCATTTATATTCTGACATGAGTAAGGTATAGACTTGGCTGGCAATGACTGATGAACCTAAGTGACCATTGCAAAATAGGTTGGAAAACAAACTCCTAATAACTGAAACATAGTATACTGTGTGCTTCATATTTATATGCATTTCCAACTTGTAAGTGTATGTGAAAAGTGTATTTTAGTTTTGTACAAGTTCAAATATTAATATGTATAAAACACTATTGTTCTGCTTATTTTGTGTTTCATGATCATATTTTGGTTGTCCTTCAGTTTGCGTTTTAAAGTTGGTATCCCAAAATTCCTCTGGAGTGGGTGGGTTACATAATTATGCATGCAAATTCTATGTTAATGAGCATACAGATTTGTACCTATTTTCATGGGCCTTTGTCCAGATTTTTGATGTTTCCAGTTTGAGATGTCTGACCCATGGTTGATACTTTTGTTAAACTCTGTAAGAAGGAAGTGTTTGATTCTCTGCCAGCAAATACTTTTTATAACTTAGATAAAGATGAGGCTATGGCCCTACAACAACCGAGGAATGATTCCATGATAGCAATACACCCAGCTGATAAAGGAGGGGTGATTTTTGTACTAGACTCAGCATTTTATGCCAACAGCAAGCAAGCTATGTTAAATGACACTTTCACCTATAAGGTTATATCACAGTCGGTTGTTGAATCAGTTGTAAAGGAAGTGCATGAAACCATATATGACTTATTACTAATGTCTATGATTAATAAAAATCTATATGACTTTGTTAGTTGAAAAGCAATTAATTCCTATTATTCATGGTTTACCCAAGGTGCATCAATCTCTGTCGCAGCCTTCCTTTCATCCTATTGTGTCAGGGAGGGGACGGGTGCCTCAATTTATATCCATCTTCATCGAAAGTCAGTTAAAGGCACCTTTAGAAAAAGCAACAGCTGTTCTTAAAGACACTGAACACTTTCTATGCATGCTAGGAGATTTTTGCAGAAATCATGGGCCGTTTTATTGGTTACAATGGACATTTGTACTTTATTTACAATAATACCCCATGATTTTGGGATTGATTCTGTGAAATATTTTTTGGGAAATAATACTGACTATTCTTCTATGCATATTGAACTGTTAGGCATGTTGTTAGAACTGGTTTTGGAAAACAATTTGTTTATGTTTAAGGAGACCATTTGCATGCAGAATCTTGGAGTAACTATGTGGACCCCTGCGCGAACAGTTATGGCAACCTGGTGTAGTAAGGTTGGGAGAGCAGGGTGGTCCTTTAACAGGATATATTTAGCCCACAATTGTTACATTACAAAAGATTTGTGGATGATGTCTTTGTTCTGCGGCGAGGTACACACATGCAACTGCAACAGTTTGTAGAATATCTTGAATGAAGTAGTGACTGCTTCAGATTTACTTTGAATTTTTCTAGCAATTCCATTGATTTTTTTAGATACTAAGGTTGCTTTGATGAATGGTACGATTCATAGTTCTTTATTTAGGAAAAAATTGCAGAAAGAATGCATTGTTGCATTGCTCCAGTATGCACCCTAAGCATGTTTTTAATAATATAGCTAAAGGGCAGTTTTAAAGGATGTCTAGATTCCATACTGAAGATCAAGATTATCAGGGAGTATCTTTAGAGCTGAAAAACAAGCTAATAAAGAGATGATATAATCAAAATGACCTAAGAGTTATGTTATAGGTTAAAGGCCTGCGTGATACAGCAGGGAAGCCATTTCTTCATAGGACAGCTCATGATTCTGATATAAGGGTGACACATGGGGGATCGAATAGAAATGTTTAAGACTACCCCTCACCTACAGTAGTAACATTTTAAAGCATGTGAGATTATAAATAAATATTGGCCTATTTTGGCTTCTAATGATCAGATAAGAGCTAAAGTAGATGATACACCCTGTTATACATTTAAAAACAACCTTTCTTTGAAAGTACAGCTCTGTTATACCCCTAATAGCAGTACCAGTCTGATTTCTAATAGGCATGGTAGTTTTCCATGTAAAAATTGCAGGGAGCGCTCATTAGTTTGAAGGAGAGTTACCTTCGTGTATCCCTCTACCAATCGTATATTTACTTGCAACTTGTATGCAGACTGTTGATCTAAGAATTTAGTTTATTTAGCTAGCTGTAGATCATGTGCCTCTTTCTATATTGGCAAGACTACCAGAATGCTTAAAGAATGTATTATGGAACATCTGGGTGACATCAGGAAAATGAATCTCTTTAATGCTTTAGCTAAGCACATCCCCAATAATGAGGGGCACATGTTTGAATTTACAGTACTGCAATTGATATCAGATAATAAGGGGGGGGTGATATTAACAATAGAGTAGAGCTAGCTGAAATGCAGTGGATAGCAAGAATGCAAGCAGATAAATCACCAGGAATTAATGCTACTATGCCTGTAAAACCTGTTCTTAAGAAATGTAGATCACATCAGTGACTTAATTGTTTTATTGATTAGCTTTTATTGGTTGTTTTATTACTGCTAAGATATTTAAACTTGGATGAAATGTTTGTCTGTTATATGGATCTGAAGAAGCACTTTGTGTGATCCTGTCATATTTTTAATAAACTACGTATGCTTTTAGCTGTGGTGGTCGCTTGGAGTTTTTGTTTTTTACATTTGCAGTTTGTTCTCCTGAGTGACCTTTGGATGCTGTTGGTTGTATGTTTTATTCTGTTATTTTACAGTTCATACCCCAATCTAATTTGTTTTAAGAATGGAAGAATCCCACTAGTTACTTTAAAACAAAGTGCTCATGCTTTGGGGGGGGACAGTTCTAATCAGCCATATCAGCATTTTTTTTCTCATTGCATTCTGTTTGTTAAAGGGATGACAAGCACAGTAAACCACACCTTGCCAGTTCTAAAGGGGCAGAGGTTAAGGGAGCGACAGGCCTCCTTTAGAAATAGAATGAATGCAAATTACACTCTGCGGAAGTACTGCACTGGTGCATGACATGATTTTTTTTAACCTGTACTATTTCGGGGGGGGGGGGGGGTATGATAAAACAATGTCCGTTATTTTTCAGCTTAATATTTAAACTAGGTTGAGTCACCTCTGTCTTGGTTATGGAACCAGTTTTTGCTAGTGTTGAGATGCTCAAGTATATGAATTTAAGTAATATAACTGATGATGACCTGATTGCATTCTGTCAACACACTTTCCAGACTGTAACAAAATAATCCTGAGATTTTCATGACTGTTAATAACAGAGCCCATACAGGTGATGTTGGTTGGATTCCCCCTTCTGTGTGCATCTCCACTGCTTGCTAGAGTTAAAATGCTTGTCACAGTTTCTTTAAATTTCATACTTGGCAATCTAGCAAGACTTGAGGATGCAGTATGTGGCATGTTCTGTGATTCTTGCTTAGAAAAGAACATGTAAATGCATAACAAAATCTGACTTGCATTGGAGACTGCAATAACTGCCCCACTGTATTTTTGAAACAGAAGTACAGTTGAGTTTTTATTATAACAGCACATCAGTCTTATGTATTAAAATGAGTTCATTCTTCGTGGTCGTATTTTAATATTTGATATATGTAGCAAGACCAGTTTTTGGGAATTAGTTTATTGATGAATGCATTGCTGAGTCATACCAGATTATTAGCATGTTTTTCTCTCAAATGTTCCGGTGACGTATTTGTTTTGTTGTACTTTAGCAGTACATTTGAAAAAAATTCTGTACTGTAGCTATAGGTTTGGTCAAATGTGGCCAGGATGTCAGTGAGGAGCCTATCTTTCCAGTTTCACAAGCTATAATGTTGACAGTCCACATTTTTAAAAAAGTATTCACATAATGCAATAGTGTATTAGTTTGCATTCTTAACAAGGAACTGATGTGACATCAGTGGATGTTATATCTAAATAATGACTACGTAAACATTCTTTTCATGGGGCAGTCACTGACATTTTTTTTTACTCTTTAGGTTAGCCTACACATATTTGGAGTTTGAGCTCATCCTCCATTTTTTCAGTTTATAATGATTTAAATATTTAAAGACAATTTTTTTTCTGAAAACTCACTAGTTAGCATTAGCTGCTTGTTACAAGATCTTATTTGCAGCAATAGTTCAATCATGTATTCAGACTCATGTAAACTCATGTGTGCTTTTAAAAATGACTTTAATTTTTTAAATTTATGAAAAGCATAAGGGCACAATGGATACCTAAGGCATACTTAGTTTATCCACTTAACCTGTAAAACAAGAGTGACATTTGTTCCTGTGACACTGGTTCAAAAATGGTGTTGCGTTACTTATAAGAGTGGCTGCAGAGAGAGTATTATGCATCCTAAGGGTAGCTCCGAGTTTAATTGAGAAAGACTACATTGTGTGTTCATCACATATAGGCATCAGCATAGTGCATATATGTGAAAAAGAGTATTCATGGATGTATCACCATTGGGTCTATATTAAAAGACTGAAGACGCATTCTTTTGAATGTGTCTTGGTCGAACATAAAAGGCTGAAAATGCAAAATATCAAAGCGGCTGTTAAGCAAATTCTTTCCCTGTAGTAGATGTTCAGATTATATAATATTGCTACAGGAATCCATAAGTGGTTGGGTTGGAAGCAAAGGTAAATATCAGTCCCCCTGCAAGATCGTTTTACCAGTAGATGCTGTAGTGGGAAGACAGCTATAACCTCAAATCTCATCCATTAGAATGAGCCTAGCTGTAAAGAGGAAAAACTGTGAGCCCCACTTTTTTGTGCACAAAGACAGCATAGAGAATTATTCCACCAAAGTATGCTCTTTGGAAAGGCTAAAGGGTCCTTAAATGCATAAGACAAGTTGAAGTATGCAACATACCTGTACCTTCCAATAACTGTATTCAAAGAGAATTCTATAAATAGTACTTGCTTCTTAAAAAATTAATTTGGAAAAATAAAGTGTGAGTAACAAACTATGTCTAAACTTACCAATATTAAATTCTAACAACACGGACATAAAAAATGTCTAAGTACTATAAAATAACTCTATAAAAATAATCACCAGACCCATATCATTTACAGTACCAGGGGACTGAAGGGAACCCAGAAGTGTAGCTAACTATTCTTTGTTCCAGTGCCATCCTCATATTTGGCACCCCCTGTCCTCATCTTTAAGTCCTTTCCCCAGTCTAACACTCCCGATTTAAGGTTCAAGTCAAACAGCTGCGTTCTTCCTTGAGGTGCAATTAAAAAATACTCTATTTTAAACTGCATCAGTAAAACTGTTTTTTTTTTCCTTTATAACATTTAAAATATCAAAAATGCCTCATTTTCTAAGAAGTAAATATTTTTAGATTCGGTGTCAAAACAACACATTAAACATATAATCTTGATATGAATACATCCTGTGTGTATATGTTTGTTGCAAGCTCTACGTCAGAAAACTGAGTAGGCCAGTAATTACCTAGGTATAAAGGTGGTGTTGTGTCTTTCGGTTAGGGGTCGCCACAGCGGAACTCCGGTCTACTAATGTTTGGTAGTGGATTTTTACGTGCCGAGTTACCAGCCCTGATGCACAACCTTCAATGAAGGCACGCCCATTCACGCATGCCTCCACACAGAAGACGCTCTAACTGAGAATCGAACGGGATAACGTCTTGCTGTGAGACGACAATGCTACCGCAGAACCACTACCGTCCTGTATTTGTAGGTACCACCTTTATACCTAGGTATAAAGGTGGTACCTACAAATACAGGACAGCATCTCTGAAACTATTTCAAATTGTGGTGCAACTTTTTGGAAGGGTCCTGGGAGACAGGTTATTTGTAACTGTGTTTTTGCACAGTTGTGTATTCTCCAGAAGGATGGAGTGATGCTTCATAAAAATTGTCAGTTGCCACATGTATCCATAGTCTTTGAGATGCCTGTTATCTGGGGTCAGTCTAGTCCAGGCTTCTAACCATTGTTCAACCCTTGCTTCCTAGTGGAGGGCAAAACTGAAACCCAACTTAGGCTGTTCAGGAAACATCCTTTAGTATTTACATTCTTTTCCATGCTAAAGACTCTTCTCCTTCAAGGACTTGAATTTTCTGATTCTCAGGCTTATCTGTCTGATTTTTAGAGCTATTACTCCCTAATTCCTTTTCTAGTGGCACTTCCCCTCCTAGGTGTACGGTACGTCTAGGTTTCATATTTTCTTCTTTCTTTCCACTTTTTGTGAGATTGTAGTCTCCATTCCTGCACCAAACAGTCTGTTGAAGTGAAGAGTCTGGGTCTCCCAGAGTAGTGCCACCTTTGCTATTGATTGGTCAGACTGGTGCTTCATTTCCAAGAGACAGTGTTGGTTTTTCATTTTCAAGTTACTCCTTGGTGGGCAGATAGCTGTGTTTTGTAAGCTACTTGGTAGAATTTAAGATAATTGTAACCATAATCTAGTTCTTCATTGTTTGTTTTGTCCTTTACTAGTAGATTTGGTTGATTTTTGACCCTAGTAATCTCCCTTGACAAGTATTGATATATTTATGGTTTTGGAATTGGGCCTGTTCTTGATTAGCCTTCCCCAGAACTCATCCTGTGTTGCTTGTACTAGTGTAGTTTTCCTAGTCTTTTCTCCCTGGTGATTTATTGCTTGTGATTCAGTCCAATCTCAGAACTCCTCAGAGAGAGTCCTGATATATTTCTCTTTTTTCCATAACCTTTTTATTAAATATTAACAAAAATACACATATATTCAACCAAATCTAGCATTATTGAACAGATATTATAACTATTGTATATCTGTACAACACACAAAAATGCAATCACTATCTGTTGACAAATTGTCCTTAGATTTCTAAGATAAAATCTTGAAACAATGTACATATTAGTGATTTTGCATAGCCAGATATCTCAGACTTAATTTTCAATCACAAAAATGTAAACTCTCTATTTATCTGTTAATAATTATAATTTGTCCAGTGTTTGAAATCTACAACCATTTTTGGATCTTAATTTTATTGCACTTATAGCATTCTGCTGCATAATAGTGGATCAATTCAAAATTCTATAAATGAAGGTGTTCTGTATTTTTTCAAATTCTTAGTTATTTCCTTGAGTATAAGTAATAGACCCCCAATTAGTGGGTACTTGGCTTTAGTAACACATACAAGAATTATGGCATTAATGAATACCATATGTTTCATGCATTCATCAGTAAAAATTTGGCAATCAGACTGAGAATTATTATATGTTTAGTTAATATCCAGATAATGACCAAAGATGAGAATTAAACTCTGTACTTTTTGCCTGTGAGGCAAATAGCTTAACTATTACACAAGCCCTCAGCCCCTTATGTTAATAGCAAACTTATCTGACCATAATACATGTGCAGAAAATTTAAATTTCAGCCAAAATGCATTACAACTACATAGTCATATGAAATATGTTGCTAAACTGCTTTATCAGTAATTCACAACTCCAACAACTCATATTTTTATTTTTTAAATATTTTATTGGGAGTAAGGGAGTTCCTATGAAGACATTTCTAAGAAAACATTCTCCACAAAAGGGAAGAGGATGAATAATTTTAAGACAGTTATATTTTCAAGATCTTATTTTTTCACTGAAAAGTTGTAACCACACACAGTGTTGTGGACTGTCAGGCATTCAAACTCACTAAGAAACCACAAATAAATACCCAGAGATACTCCACAGGACCAGTAGCATAAACAGTATAATAAATTATTTTTTTCCATTTAACATTAGGTTAAGAATGTTTTCCCATAGTATCAAACATCAGAACCTAATTTGATACATCAAAAACAACTCATTTACGGAAGATGGGTGTGGGGTCGTGGCCAAGATGGTGACCAACTTGCAGCACAAAGCTTTTGCTCTGCTTCCTTTTATTTATTTGGACAGGATTTCATTATATAAATTCAACAAAAAGCTTAATTTTAAAAAAAAATCTAAGTCTTATTAACTAACTCAGATAATTTTTTTGAAAGTAAAACTGAGTTTTAAGGCATCTTTTTGACTTTTTCCTGCCAGTGCTATCATTGACTGTTAATTTATAATAAGCCACTCAAAAATGAATCCACAGGAAAATTCAGTAAGAGGGAATACAAGCCTTCATGGGAAGTATTCAGGAATGCTCTATTAAACTGGATAAAACTGAGACCAAAATGGAGTACATAAAAGAAGACTGCAAAAAACAAATGGATATGTTAAATGAAATCTTAAAACAACAATCTGCACAGATCTTTTCAACTGAGGAAGCAGTAAGTGACTTAGATGTGAGAGTGACAGAAAATGAAAGAAATACAGAGTTCTTCTGAAAACAAAATAGTTTGTTGCTGGAAAAAATAGAAGATCTTGAGAGCAGATCTAGAAGGAAGAATATCAAAATTCATGAAATCCCAGAGAAAGCAGAGAAAGAAGGGGACAATGCTGGTTGCCTAAAGCTCTTAACCTGCTAGAAGCTCCCTCCTTTGCTACTGAGAGAGCTCATAGGTCCCTTTCAACATCTTCACTGAAAAATAATCCACCTGCACTTAGATCTATAATTGTTAAGTTCTTGTGTAGTCAGTTAAAAGACAGTGTCATCAGATTTGACAATGATTACACATCTTCAGTTATGACCAAAAGTAAAGAAGCTGTTCCATTTATAGAAAGCTTAAAAAAACTGGATATAAAAGCCCAACTGATTTCTCCTGCTAAAATTAAGATCTTTTTACCAGATGGACATAAAATCTGTACTAGACCCGAAGAAGCCTTAGAATATATACACAGAACAGGAAATTATTGGATAAACCTGAAGATATAGATTGGCCAATTGCTAGTTTAAAAAAACACGTGCAGCTAAAAATGGCTGAATTCTAAAAGGAAAAAGCACAAAAAATGAAAAAAATAATGACAGTTTTATTTAACTAATCTGATGATTCCTTATTATTAATCGTAAAAATGCAGCATTACAGTCATAATATAAGATAAATGTTTTGCTTTCTTATCTTGTCTTGACAATATATTTGTTGTTTACATGCTTATTTTAAATTTTCTACATTACAATATTTCTGCTCCATATAGAGCCACATGCAGAAGGGAGTATATATATATATATATATATATATATATATGTTTCCCATTTAATTTTGCTGATACAGTTATCTCCCCTCAAATGAAAAGAAAGGAAAACATTGTTTTTGATAGTTTATATGGAGCAGTCCTCTTCAGTTTCATTAATTTAATTACTGTTATGCTCTATTAATGTAAAGATGTATACATTAAATATTTTTTTAAATGTTTGTATTTATTGCAGACATTCAAGTAATATGTATTATATTCTTATAATGATTTGGGAAAGGATATGGAGGGCTCTTGATTTGTTCGGGGAACCTTGTTTTAGCAGTTTAGATTTACTGTTTTAACAAACTTCCTTTAGTCAGCTCACTGATCTATCAGTTTAACTTAATTATTTCTTGTTATCTGAGATGGAGAAGGCAAGCTTTAAAAAAAATAGTTGAACCCTTCATCTGCTTCTTTCTCCTTAAACTAAGATTGTTTAAAAGAGAACTTTTTTTAAATATACCTCAAGGTAACCTAATAGCAAGAATGGATAAACACATACTGTTTGAACACTTTGCGAGCAAGACACACCATGATGACCTTTGACCCCACATAAAGCAGGAAGTACATCAAGAAATGAATGTAAATGAACTGAATGAATGGAAGATTAGCTGATGAAAGCAGTTTTTGTATGTCAGAATGACTACAGTATGTTGTTATATTTCATTTTTGAAGTTTAATCTTTGCAGTATTCACCAAAACAGAAACGGAAAGACTAACAGCTATATTTACATTGAGCTATAATTTTACCTTGTGGATAGATGTTGCTATGTTTAATATAAACAGGAGTATGCTTCCTAATGAGAAAAGGTAATGAATTTATTTCTAATATGTAATGCTATTTTGCTCTTAGATGTACCTTTAGTTACTTAAACAGAAACACACTTTATCAATGTCACAGGTTTAGAGTTCATCTCTTTTGTTTAACATATTGGACCTCATTTCTTTGGACCTTATTTCTAATTCAAAAATTCTAGTGTCTAGTTATTTAATATCAAAAAGGGGGGATGTACACAATACAAACAAGTAATGTGTGATATTGTTTTAATTATTATGAGACATGCGCTGAAGAAAATATACAACAGACATATACCTTTTTATTAGCATAATACATATACTGACACAGTGGCACAAAAAACAGTACACAAATATATTTAATCAAAGTGAAAGAAAAAAGAGTGAAAGAGGAGGAGGGAAAGAAAGAGAAGAGAATAAGGAAAAAGGAGGGGAAAAGAGAAAAAGAAAAGGGGAAAAGAGAGGGAGAAGGAAAAAAATGTTTGTGTATATGTGACATAGAGTGTTTGGGTCTGTGGTGGTGGAATGAGCCTCTCTTGAGGGGGGTCTTGGAATGATTCCGGGTCTGTGGGCCATGGGAATGTTTATTGAAATAAATCTAAGGAATCCACAGAGGCAAAGCTTAGGCTCTCAACTACTTTGGAGTTTCATAGCAACAGTGGATGTGAGATTAGATAATACTCTGTGAAAATCACTGTTATCTGACCAGTTATATGTCAGAAAAACTTAGTCAGATGTGAGAAACAGGTGCAACATTTATCTTTTGGAGCACATATGTTCTGGACCTATTTACCTTATATTTGTAGTCAGACTTCTTGAGATGAAACTGCTTGGCATGTTTTGATGGACGTCCTTATGGCCTGTGGGCTTGAGTTGTTTTGGGGCCCTTTTGGGGAGGAGTTTGTTCTGCTGCTGTGGACCTTGGTGTCTTTTGTTTGTGTTACCGGTTCATTAAAAGATATATTTCACATTATTATGGTTTAAATAATGTAGTATAATTTCTATTTCCTAATTTTATATTCCTTACAAAACACATGCTGTTGGAAAGTGACATAAACTACTAGAATACAAAGATTTAGTACCTATGTATAGTTACATTTATTAAGATCATTATTATTAATGTTATACCTGCAATAGTATATTTAGTTTGAAAATACACCTAGTCACTATAGAGACATTTTCTATTGTATTAACAAAGTACAATGTGTTGCTGTATTTACTTTATACCAAATTATTATTTCACATATAAATAGCCCACAAAGTTTTTTCCTGCTTTTCAAGTATAGTTAAAATAGCCTACATTATAATTAATATATGTCTCTAATAGAACTACTTTGGATATATATTGTAATAATTAGATGAAAATTTATCTCATCATAAAATCATTTAGTTCTGGTAACTAGGCAATATCATTGTAAGTGAATTTTAAATAGATTCTTTCAATGTATAATGTAGGAAAAGATGAACTACTCTTTGGCTGTTTACATATTCTGAAGACCTAATAGGTTTATCAATGTGGGATATGTGTTCCCCATGTCCAAAGTTGGGTGATTTGCTTACCATTGTTAGAAGTAAATCTAGACTTAATGATGATGATTGCACTTTTGCAATTGGCATGCCTTGAAGAACTGTTTCATATATTAATGACTGGACTGATGATCTAAATAATGTTAGGCATGGAACTAATAGACCACATTTAGGAAATGATGGCTCTATTTTCTGCAAAGATCATTCAATCCCTATGAAACAAGAAGATGCCCCTGACAACTTTGGAATCCTGGATGCAAGTATTCAGCAATCTGAGGTTCCCGTTTGTTTAGAAGGAAACAAAACAAGAAAGGAAGGAAGACGTTCTCAACAAATAACAAGGGAGAAAAAGAAACTGATTAATGACTGTAAAGGAAAGAGAATATGCAGTAAAAAGGGCACTGCTTTGTCATGTAACACACAGGTTACAGGGAATGATTATATTTTTATATCAAAAAACCTTCAGTCTACAGAAAAAGGCATATTTTTTCCACTGGAGAAGGCAGAAAAAAAGAGGCAAGGGGCAGGTTAAAAGGAAGAAATCAAAATTGAACTTGGAAGGATTGAAGAACATTACCGTAAATAATAAAAAGAGAAAGACAGATGTTGACTACATGGCTCAAGTTGTGGATTTACAATACCAGCTGGTTGAGAATTTAATACACAATGAAAACAGTGGGATTAATAAGACTAATAGTGATGAAGCGCTATCCTTTGTAACAATTGATAGAGCGCATATTATTGTATTAGAAGCTGAAGATTCTTCCAAGCTGGCCGCAAAGATATTCTTGTAATTGGAGATTCAATTATTAGAGGAGCTGACACTTCTATTTGCAGAAATTATAATGAACAAAGAATAGTGTTATGCTTGCCAGGAGGAAAAATAGAAAATGTGAGACAAGCCTTGGAACACGTTAATGTAAGGAAGTATGGATCTGCTTTTATTCATGTTGGTACAGATGATGTCACCCGCAAGGATTCTCTGCCTGTTAGTAGGGAACTGACAGCCCTCTTAGATAGTATAGCTTGTACTGGTGTTAGGACATATTTTTCACAAATCACCTATAGAAAGGATAGTCAAGTTACTATGAATGAAGAGATTTTTTGGGTAAATACCTACATGGAAAAAATATCCTGTTTTAACTAATAGACCATTAAAAAATGTAAATGTGTAGAACATCCAAGCATAGTTTTGGGCACACGTGTTCAGACTGGATGGTGTGCATTTGTCAAGATCTGGGAAGAGAATTTTTGCAGCAAATATTTTGCAGTATTTGACAAACACTAGGCAAGATTTTTGCCAGGTCGAAAATTTAACAGTTCACAGATAGCAAAATTTGATGCATCTCTGATAGTTGTTAATGCTAGGAGCGTTAATAATAAAGTTTTTTTAATTGGAAATTTTGCTACGTTCCCACAAGATTGATGTTGTTATTGTTTGTGAAATACGGTTAAAGAACAATGACTAGAAAGCAGTTCTGTCAGAGTATAAATGTTTTCACTGTAACAGACATTCTAACAAAAAATCAGATGGAGGTGTTATGATAGAGATTAAAGATAGTTATGAGACCTGTGATTATTACATGTTCAATGACAATACCAATATTATAGACTGTGTAACTGTGACAATAGAGGCAACCCTGGAACATATAACAATTGTTGGAGTGTATAGACCACCTACGTCAAGTGCAGATGACCTACAGGAATTCATACATTTCTTGTATGAAACACTGGAGGGAAGAATAATAGCTGGGGACTTTAGTTCACCCGAAAGAGACTGGAATAATATTAATTCAACAACATTAGTAAGGAAATTATTCACAACGTATATTCAGGAACAAATGCTTCACATTGTCAAAAAAAAAAAAAACTACTAGGAGACGGAACATGCTAGACATTGTCTGTGTTCCCAAAGAAATTACTGTAACTTCAAGTCACGTTTTACCACCATTGATGTGCAGTGATCATGGAGTTATAAAGGTTAATTTGTTGCTAGATAATTCTGCCAAACTGAAATCTAAACCAATGCACAGAAGGTTAATTACAGATTATATAAAAGTAAAACAGTTACTATGTAAAGCTAACTGGAGTGAGGAGTTCAGTGAAAAAACCTGCAGATGGAATGTGAAAAGTTTTGAAAGAGAAATTGCTTGAGTGCAAAAACTCAAAAAAAATTTTTGACATCAGGATCTAGACACGCAACATCAGGGAGGGTATATTTCCATAAGAACAAGATACCTGATTAAGGTGAGAGACAAAAAATATAAGAAATGGAAGAAAGGTAAAACTACAACTTTGAAAACAGAAATAAATATTGTGGAAAAACAGATTAAGCATAGTGTGAGACAAGATCAAGAAAAATTTGAACAAATTTTATATAAAGATATTGAGCATAGTAGGAAACCTTTTTATAGATACATAAGACGTGGAAGGAGTAAACACGCAGAAATTGATAAACTGTGTGCAGATTCTAAAATGTATTCTCAGACACAACAGATTGTAGATATATTTACAAAATCTTATGCAGACATGTTTGGCTCCACAAAGGGGTGATAAGTTGTTCGAGTGACACCCAGGTAACTCCAGATACTGGAATGAAATTAGATTATATTGAAAAAGAACTGCGCAAACTGGATCCAAACAAAGCACGTGGAGGAAACTGAATTAGTAACAATGACCTGAGAACACTTCAGCAAGAACTTACAGTACCCGTATATCTGTTATTCACTATGTCATATAAATATGGAGAGATTCCTCAAGATTGGACACGTGCTTATTAAGCCTGTCTTTAATGGAAGGGGGAGTAGGACTAACTCAGTCATATAGACCCTTAAGTCTGCTTTCATGTTGTGGAAAAGTAATGGAGAAAGTAATATTGGATAAATTATTGTCAGAACTGGATAGGCAGGGACTTCAAACCATATATCAGCATGCATATGTTGAAAACAGATCTATTACCACCTGTAACATGATGTTCTATAACAGATTTAACTTCAGCATTTGACAGGGTCATACACAAAACACTGATCAATAAGTTAGTACAACTAGGTATTGATATACTGTTTATAAGATATCTGCATGGCTTATAAATAGGACATGACAAGTACCATACAGCAACTGGAGAGGTGAAATCTTTGGTTACAGTCAGGGTGTCCCACAGGGCTCTGTCCCAGACCCTTACTTGTTTAGACTGTATCTTTCAGACCTAACTTTTTCATCTGAGGTGTTCTGCAGTCTATATGCAGAAGACCTGAAAGTGGGTAAACTGATTAGCTGTTACTGATAAGGCATGTCTGCAAAATAGCTTGACTAAATTGACCATTTGGGCACAGGAGAATAATACGCTAATAAATACATTAAAAACTAAGCATATCAGATTTGGGAAACATAGATTGAAAGGTGAATATTTAATACAGCACACAGTGATTGAAACTGTATACTCATTTAAGGACCTGGGTATATGGGTAGATTCAGCTATGAGTTTTTTAATCATGTCAACCAATTGGCTAATGATAGTTATGGAACTATAGGTTGTATAAAAAGATTTATAAAGTCTAGGAAACCAAAAATAATGAAGTCAATGTTTGTTAGTTACATTAGACCCAAACTTGAGTATGGAATAACAGTATGGAAATCCTGTAAGAAAACAAGCATGAGTAAACTGGAAAGCGTACAGCGGAAATATACCAAGGGCATCAATGGATGTGAAACTTTAAGTTGTTATGAAAGACTAAAATATCTGAACTTGTACAGTGTCTCTTACAGATATCTAAGAGGAGATCTTATTCAGGCATTTATAGACAACTACCTCTGGAATGTTTGGGGTTATCAGAAAGTACTAGAGAATCATCAGACAACCTATGTAGAAGTTTCTGTAGGAATGAGAAGTGTACTAAACTGGTTCTCTGACAGGGTAGCCAATGCATGGAACAGTCTACCAAATTACATTAAAGCAAGTACTAGTTTAGGTATTTTTAAGAACAGCCTGGACACTTATTATGGGAACAAGTGTTTTGGTATATTGGCAAGCTAAAAGGGAATTAATGCCTGCGCTTGAAATATTTGTATGTATGTATGTATGTATGTACGTATTACCAGTGCTGTGCACAAACGTTGGATAGAAAAGCAAACCAGGGAATGAGGAGGTAATGGTGCCAATGCTGTTTGTGAACAATAAAGACATGCTATTATTTACAGTTAATGGGGCTCATGCAGGCCAGTAGATGAAAATGAAGAACTATCCTGTATTTTGGGAAGTTATAATAGTTATGGCACACCTTACACTGATGTATTTATTTATATTTTAATCTATTAACAGACTACAATTTGATAAGAGGCTATACAAACAGATCAATTGAACATTTTAGATCATAATGAAAATGCCAAAGAAGTGACAGCACACATGAAAAAAAGGGAAACCTCAAGTAGAATATTAACAGCACACTATGTAAAGCTTTGATTTATAAAACTAGTTTAAAACTATAAAACACACTTGTATAAAAATAGCAACATTTCAACTTAGTTACAAGACAAGTAATAGTTTGTATGATGTGATTGTTAATGTGGGGAATAATATAACGCTGAAGCTTTATGTATGTTTTCTTTTTCAACTGGTCACATACATTGGTCTTATATCCATAACTTTGTTTGAATTGCTATGTGGAAACTCTAGATTAGGTCTCAATAAGTGTCTTACTTGTCACCGAGTTGTTTACAGCTGTTTGATAGAGGATAACTGCAATAATGAAATGAACATAAACGGAATATAGATCTGTGACAGATGAGCAATTATATAATAAGTAAAGTAGGCCAATGAACAGAACTACATAACCTGTATAAAAATGCCTCTTGAATTATTTTGACTCTACGTGGTCAAACTTGTCTATCATATTAGACTATGGGACAGGAGGAATTTGAAATCAGAATGGAGACTAAGAAAAGAAAGTAATCAAATGGCAATAATAAATGGCTGGTTATATAGTTACCTTTGTTTCATCTGTATTTTATTACACTAGCAGCAATTCTCATATTATGTATATACTGACAAGATACCAGATTGTGACTCTGATGAACAAAACTTAGTTCATATGGTTTGACATATAAAATATTTGTATCACCAAATATTTTGAGTGATTGCAATTTCTCATGACCAGTCATTACTTTTTCTCTGTTAGCCTACTAATTTGGACATAATGCAAGGTGAAATGGGTAGCATTGTAAATTAGAAATTCTTTTCTTTCATTCATGTGTGTAAGGTCTGAGTTACTGTTGTCATAACACAGTTTATTTAAACTTCATCTGATCAGTGATTTATAGTGATAAGCATTTATATGACTGTGCATCTATTACTTGTATTACTTATTTATTGCTTACAAATTACAATACTATATTTAGGAAGTAGAAGCATATGCTTAGTCTTTTTTTTTCTCTCTTGGTATTGATATGAATTGGTTACTGCGGTGATGGTGCTGCGGTAGCTTTGTCGCCTCACAGTAAGACGCCATCCGGTTCTATTCTCAGCTAGAGCATCTTCTGTGTGGAGACATGCGTGAATGGGCGTACCTTTGTTGAAGGTTGTGCGTCAGGGCTGGCAACTCAGTACGTAAAAATCTACTGCCAATCATTAGTGGACCAGAGTTCCACTGTGGCGACCCCTAACCGGGAAAAGCCGAAAGATACAACATTGATATGGATTGGTTAGTGAGGGGTTTGGATGTTTTTTTCTTCCAACCAGTAATGTTTAATTCCATGCCTGATGGTTTAAATGTTTTTAAATTTAAATGCTTAATACTAATCTTACCTGTTTTGTCCACAGTAATATTTCTAAGCAGCTGTTTTTATTTCTTTTCTGCTAATTCATAATTGATTTGATCTCTTTTTCCTTCTTACATATCTGTTTATAATTGTCTTTCATTAAATATTAATGGTATTAATGATCCTTTAAAAAGAAGCAGTTTAAACAAATATTTAAATTTACACAAAGCTCACATAATTTTCTACAAGAAACACATGTACTAAATAAATATGTTGATAGAATCTTGTTGAAAGATTACACAGTATTAGCAGGTTCATATTTCAAATCAAAAAGTCGAGGCACACTGATTCTTTGGAAAAACTCATTACCTAAACTTAAAATCATTAATTCATACTCTGATAAAGATGGTATGCTGACATTAATAGTAGTATAGATTAATTAACAATTTTACACATTTGTAAATACATATTGGATACCTGGAATTGGTGTAAAAATGGTTAAAAAATACTAGATATCACTTTACATCCTAAAGGTGAATTAATAATTGCAGGAGATTTTAACTGTATATTGTCTGATGAAGATACTACTAATAGACAAGCACCAAGGTTAACATCAGCAGCTAAACACTTAAAAAATGTGTTACTGATTTAAATCTACGTAACACATGATTTGAAATCTACAAAATCCTTAAACTACACACACTATTCATTTAGATTTGGTACCCAAACTAATATTGATAACATTTTCACCTTTGCTATCACCAGCATAGTAATGTTTCACCTTTACTATCACCTTAAAGCCCAATAACTTAATTTCTAACCAAAGAATTCCTGCTTATATAAGACAGTTAAAATTTAAAGATTGGTTCTTAAAAGAGTTAAACCAATTTTTTGAAACAAATGATAATGGTGAAGTGTCAGAAATTATTTTATGGGATGCATTAAAAACATATCTGTATGGAAGCATTAAGAATTGGTACTTATGCAAAAGAAGGGAATGGGATAAATAAATAGACTTTACATTCTAGCATAGATAAATTAAAACTGAATATGAAACCCAATGATAAATTCAGAATTAAAAACATTAAATTAAAAATACCTAGACACTCTATATAATATAATTCCAATACAATTAGAAAAATTTAAACTACACTCATACTCAATTTCTAAAAGTTTACATAAATTAGCTGTCAGATCTAAGAAGAAAGTAAATACAAACCATATCACAGAAATAAAATTTAAACAAGGGGAAACATTAAAGGAGTAATTGACTTAAAAGATATATTAGAGTGTTTTAGATCTCATTACGAGAGTATTAATAATAATATAATACCCGTAGAAAGTAACAGTACCACAGATAACTTTCTGAAAAATAACATACAACATAAATTGACCAAAGAACAGAAAAACAATATTGATAAGCCTTTCCTTTTGACGGAACTAAAAGATCAGATTAGCAATATTAAAACAAATAAGGCACCAGGACTTGATGTACTAATGCTAGAATTCTATAAATTGATGCCTGATAATATTGTATATCATTTATTGAGTGTATTTGACAAAGTCAAAACCTCTTTTAGTTATCCCTCTCTTTTGGCATTATACTGTTTTTTCTCCTATTCTTAAAAAAGATAAAGATTCTAAACTCTCTTCTTCTTATAGACCCATATCTTTACTTAATGTTAATTATAAACTGCTCATGTCTATTCTTGATAAAAAATTGAAATATATTTTGCCAAACTTAATAAATGAGGACTAGATTGGATTTATTTTGTATAGGAAAGTACATGATAATATTATTAGACTAAATACCTTAATTGATATAGCTAATAAAAATAAGAAATAATTTTCAATAATAAGCTAAAATTAAAGTAGACCTTTTGATTCTATTAGTTGGCCTTATAAAGTATTTAAAGAATATCATTTTTCTGAAACATTTATAGATCTTGTTACAAATCTTTATAATAATGCTTTTTCATTTGTGAAAATTGGTTCATTTTATTAGGTTTGTTTAAAACCTTAATGGATATTAAACAAGGATGTCCCCTGTCCTGTTTACTGTTCTCTTTAGCCATTGAACCTTTTGGAAGTTATATTAGATCAAATGCTAAAATTCATTTTTTAACAGATAATTTTAGCTGTAAAATCCAGCTATTTGCAGATGATGTTTTGATAACCGTTGGTGATATTGAAATATCAGTACAACAAATAATTGTATCTGTAAATTATTTCAAAAAAGTTTCAGGCTTAAAATTTAATAATAATAAGACAAAAACATTAATAAAACAATTACTAAATATCTAAAGGGATTTAAATTATTTAATTGGGATAATACACAAATTGATTATCTTGGAGTTGCCATTACTTCATCTGTAAAATATTCAGTTGTAATTAATTATAACAATTTAATAGGTAAAGTAAATTAATTTTTTACAATTAATTTTTTTACAGTAGAATATTGACTAACTTTGATAAAACATGATTATTTTACCCGAAATTTATTCTGTATAGAGTCATTAACTTTTTTCCTACTAAGAAAATTTTTAATAAGTTAAATTCTATTCTTAGTACATTTTTATGGTTAACCAATAAACTGAGAATATCCTTTGATTGGCATACCAAAAGTTGGGATGAGGGTGGTGAAGCATTCCCAGATATTTAACTATATGCAAAATCTACTATTCTAAACATCATGGTTAAATGCGTCTTATCAATCTGATTGGAAATCTATCCATGAAAGAATAATTCAAAATAGTGAACATACATTAATCCCTCACATTTTTTGGAGTAAATAGATTTTACTGCGTCTTAAAACATTACTGTACAAATGATAAGATTCTAATATCTATCCCATTTGTAGAGTATATTATATGCACCTTTAAAACATTTAAAAAATTCCAATTATATAGTTAATGACTTGCTTTTCCTGTTATTTCCTATACCTAATACATGCGGCTGTTTAGAGACTTTCAATGCAACTAAAATGTTAGAATTTAAAGAAACAAATTTATTATTCTGGCACCAGCTCTTAAATGGAAATATATTATACAGTACTGATCATCTTCTTGCAAAATACTCCTTAGAAAATAATACTTGGCTGAATATTCAAAGTTGTAGTAAATATATAAGTGATAAAATTAAAATCTTTATGGATGATCAGGAAAAAACATGTTCTAAAAATCTTTCTATTTAATATTAATAGTAATCTGTGTAAAAAAATCTATTTATCACTAATGTATAGTAAGTAAAGAGTAGAATTTACAACCATAAATCCATCCTTTTGGAGTCATTCCTCTAAGATAAATGGGAGTGAGTTCTCCGCTAATGATAAAAAATTAGTCCTAAAATCTAGTTGGAAAACTACATCTTCCCTCTACTTTAAAATTTGTAGTTGGAAATTTCTTTATAGATTATTTTTAATCCCTAACAAAATTGAATTAATTTGTAAAACTGAAAAAAATTAAGTGCTGGAGATGTAATGATGACTCTGTTGCAGATTGGATGCATATGATACTGGAATGCAAATTCATTTCACCTTTCTGGAATGAATTTAAAGATTTCTCTCAAGCTCTGTGGTCAGATAAATGTATTATATCCAACTCACTAATTTTGTTCAGTGCTCCAGTACCAGATTCTCTCCCTGGTTCACAGGTGCCTCTCCTTTGGTCTATTTTAACCATAGCAAGGAAAGTGGTTACTAAAAATTGGAAATGTAAAACTGCTTTACCTTTCACTGAGTTTATGTTTTTAGCTTTAAGTGAACTTAAACTCGTCTTAAGTAAAAAAAAAAGAAAAAAATAAATAAATATATAATTGTACAGAATTACTAAGTATCCGAAAGTAATCCAAGCAAGGCAGGCAGTCTGTTTCCAGTCGAAAATCCTTTATTAAGTACACAGACAAACGATCCAAGTAAAACAAAATAAAACAAAAATAGAGTAAAGATTACTCTATTTTTGTTTTACTTGGATCGCCTGTCTGTGTACTTAAAGGATTTTCAACTGGAAACAGACTACCTACCTTGCTTGGATTACTTTCGAATACTTAGTAATTCTGTACAATTCTATATTTTTTATTTTTATTTTTTTGATGTGACGATTTTAAGTTCGCTACTTCTACTACTTTTGTCTGATCTGATTAATATACAGTGATTAACTAGATATATATGGACTGAACATCTTCCACACAGAGAAGTTTCTTACACAGTTTTGTTAAAATAAAGAGTTATAAAGTCATTAACATCTTTCAAGTTCATTTTCTTTGTGCTTTTGATGAAGCTGAAGTTTTTGGGTGTTTGTACATCTTTATTTAGTACACGGTTAATATCACCTTTAAATGCTAGACTACCATTTATATTATTTAACAATATGTGTAATTATACCATAGCATATTATAGCCCACATTCTGGACTGCAGTATGTATTAGCTAAAGTTATTACTAGCAATGAAAACATTTGCTTTTATCACTATTCAAAAAAAAAAAAAGGAATCTTGGGCAAACATTTTTTCCTCCATACTATAGCAGTATAGCTCTTTTTCTCTTTAAAGAAAAAGTTAACAGGAACTAAATGGTTATTAAAATTTACCCCATATGCATCCCCTTCTAAATGGTTCCCTATTAGAATCGCTTACACAGGGTCGATTAATCGCTGTTCACTTTTTTAAGCGTTCGGTGATCTAATATACACCCTTCTAAATGATGCATTTCCTATAGAAAAATATCCTTTGCTTTGTGTTAAGAATATTAAGCAGACTTCTTCTTTTGTGTTCACTGTTGTTATTTTATTTAGAGAAAGACCACTCAAAACATTCAGCTGAGTTATAGATATGCAATCATGTTTATCAGTACTTTGACTTGTGTGAAAATGTGCTGCTGTTCCAAAATAAACAGTAAGATATGGTGTTTTATGAAGAGAAGAAATAGACAGAGACATCCCAAAGAAATCAAAACCTTAAAAATATGAAGTAAACTTGAAATAATCATTTCATGAAAACCCAAGATTCCTCATCTGGAGTGCTTGCCTTCTCAGACTTACCACCACCACATTAGACTATCTCTTACTTAATCCAGATGTCTGTATTTGTTGCAAATGCAGAAAAGTATAATATATTTTTGATTGTTTAATTTGGATTTAAATTTTTATTTAATTAATGTTTGTGTTAGTATCACGAGACTAGATATACATAACCCTTTCTTTTGAAATTCTGCATTCAAAAGAGGCAAATAGAAGCAGAGCCATGCACTGAAATCATATAACTGTTAAAGCGTGTGGCTTTATATTAGCAGGTCTCTAGGCCATCCCTATCCAATCAGTTACCAAAATAACTATAGAGTTATACTAATTTGTATCTCTTTAAATATGGAGTACCCATGTTTTACCACTACATAATTATTTTAATTACTCTTTCTGTTCTACTTATATGCCCCTAATTGCAATTTAAAGTCAGTATCCACTCTATAAGAACAATTACATTCACATTACTGTAAGTGTCAGTCCATGTCATATGAATCCGGTATCAAGTCATCATATATAGGGAGGAGAGAGCAAAATAAAACACAGGCACACATACTGAGCCTGCATAGCACTCACAGCACTTAGTCTCAGAATTATTGTAAATAATTAAATATTCTAGCACACATGCATGGGCCTTTAGTTACCTGTCATTTAGTTTCACTTTTTGCTTCTTTATGTCTTCACTTTGCGCATGTTTGTCTTCGCCCTTTAGCCTCTGTTCCATTTCCCTTCTATTGTCTACCACTGAAGACAAAAGTGTATCCTGTAGATTAATGTCTTCTCTATATAGCTATTTTCCCTTCTTATTGGATAAATTAACCATTTGTTTTCTTTTACTAACCTTTCCCTGTTGTATGTATGCACATTAAAAATGTTCATATCCAAAAACAAACCCATCTGCCTGCTTACAACAGAATTTAGTGAGCATCCACTTACAAAGTCCAAGCTGTTTCCGTATTGAAAGTTTGCAATCTAAACTAAGTATATGCATATGTTTTTATGCATATTTGTTTCTCAGTGCCATTCTGTCTTGTGCATTTCTACTATATTCCCCTTCTTCTCATTTTCCAACTTAAATCACACTTTCAAATCATGTTTTTGTGTTTTCTGTTAATAGCCATGTTTCACTATTTAAACTAGCATTAACAAATGTATTTATCTCACTCTCTCTCTCTCTCTCTCTCTCTCTCTCAATATTGTATAAGCAGAGCAAACTGTGATTGGAAAGTTATTAATAATTATGTATCTGTAGGTTAACATTATCTGTAAAGCTACTATGTACTTGGCTATGAAGCAGCCATATGCAGAATTAAATATCAGTTGAATTAATGGTTCATAGATTCATAATTAAGTACTAGGCTAACTGCCTTTGCCTTTGTGATCCATTTTAAGCTTTGCAAGTTTCACTTTCATGAGAGCCAAACTCTGTACCTTGTGTCTGTGAAGTAAATGCCTTGACCATTATGCCACATCCTAAAGTACAGTGAAATATAGTTCACTGTATTTCCACTTGCTCGTGCCTTTGACCTTTGCAATTTGTATTCCTGTGTCATTAATTTCTATTTTGTTGCATATTTTGAATTGTGGTGTTGTTATAGACGGTATTATTCTATATCAAATCAAATATCACATTAATTTGAATTGATATAGTCTGCCCACAGCTATTGTCTTGTTAGATTCCCCTCCACTAAACCTGTTTGGCTTCCTGTTTTACTACTGTTGTTAAACTGACAGCTTTACAGTGTTTACTTTCCGTCCCTGGTTCTATATGCCAAAGTATAAACCGTATGTGGTGTACATAAATACTATAGCTGTGCAGTAATCCTTTATGACACACAATGCATCTGCACTTTGTTATGCTCTATTTTTATTTATACTTATCTCCCTGTCTGCTCCTTGCAAATCTACTATATCTCCTCATCTTTTCATTTTCCCCAATCCATTCCTCACGGCATGTAAATTCATAGGAGTTGCAAATGTATCTCATCAAGTTTACTGGCATGCTATATTTTTCCTAAACTCTTTATTGTGCTTTCTATGACTTTAACAAGCAGAGTGCAATGCATGCATGTTCATGCAGGTGTTTCCCTGTAGCTGCAGTGCTAATAAAAGTCAAGAAATGTCCATGGACTTAGTGGCTGCAGGAGAGCTCCTTGACTTTTCAATAGAATGCATGAGCCACTGGGTAACCCAAGGAGCTAAAATAGGCTACTAGGATAGAGATATGTATAACCGGGCATCCTGTACTATGAAAGCAGCATAAGTAAATTTTAACGTTATGAAATATCTGTTAACCACATAATTTCAAAGTATTTGCATAAAAACTACTTTATACGTGCTTGAAAGTAGTATACTACTAACAGAAATGAGTTAAAGTTTTCAGTAAGTTGAAAGAAATATGCAATAATATAAAAATGATAGAATACTAAATACAAGTAAATGGTTAGATATCCAAACACAGGTATTAAAGATACCTTTACTCTGAAATTAAAGAAATTAAACTAAAAATTGATTAAACCTTTGACACATTCTGTTAAAGAGAATATTAAATATTTTATGAAGTCTAGCTTACCTTTAGTCTAGAGAGCTAAGCACTTCCAGTTTCCCACTACTCCATTTCATCTTGAACCAAAGGGGAGGCACTAATTAGATTAAGGTATTTTTAGCTTGTGCATAAATTGTCATATACCCATTGCTTCTTTAGCAATGTCTTCATATTTATTGCTACTTTTCTTAATCTATTTTTTATGAAGTCTGCAAGGGATTTTATGAAAAAAAGAAAACTAAAAAAACACAGTAAATAATAATTCAGAGACAGCATCCTAAATGTCCTTTTTCTTTGATGAGATGGGATTGCAGCTTTCCAATTTTTTTCTCTGTTTCTCTAGGATGAATAACTCCATTTCTTGATAATTTAATGATACTTTCTGTCTGGACAGTTGGGATTTCTTCCCATACTAAGTTTGAATGTGTTTGTTCCTTCAGGAAGAATTATTTTAATTTGGAAAAATGATGTGAAAAAGGCAAATATGATTTTGTTTTCCTCATAATGTTTGTTTTATAGTCGTGATCGAATCTTATAGTATTGGATCATACTTTAGGAGGAGATTTGTCCAGCCTACTTTTAAGATATGTTGTTTTTCTAGATGTGCGATGAATACAAGTATAAAAGTTACTGCTGGAAAACCCTACTTGGGTGCAGGTCTCACTAGGTACCAATAGTTCGTCTTGGAGAATCAGTATTTCTGGATGTCATATGGTGAGAAAAATTTACTATTTTGCCCTATTCTGTTTTTTAGGGACTTCATAAATTCTGAGATTATTCTTGTATTTTCTGTTTTCCATGTCATCTACCTTATTGCATTTCAGTAAGAATTCTATGTGGACGTTTTCATCTGTCAGTCTTCTGTCCATATCATTTGGGGATAATTCAGTACTGTTAACCTGGACACTTTTCTGTTGTAGCACGTTTCTTTACTAACCCCATCTGTTTCTTAAATTTTTATTTAACATAGATCAAGTTAATGCCAAGTTTATGCATTTTAGGCATTTCTTGAGTAGGTGAAACAAGCTGCTAAAAGTTCTGTTTTTTTAGTGTAGCTGTCTTACATCGTAGTGTCACTGATATGCTTTTACCTTTGAGAACTGGAATTTCTGGAAGAAAAATGCTGCACAATGACTGGTGGTAGAGTATGAAACCAATCATAGGTACCATCAAGGATGGCCCTCTTAATAGAGCAACTGATGCAGTAAGATTCTACCTATTATTTATGAAGAGGTGGCTACTAATGTACAGGAAGTACTTGAATGACTCTTGGATTTATTCCTTAGAGGTAAGTAGTGCAGGAACATTTGCAAGGCCTTTAGCAGGATAGTATTGCAGTTTTGCCTTCTTGGATGTTCTGAGGCTTTCAGACTTTCACAGTCAGCGACAAATTCCTTGGAAGCTTTGATCTTGGAATGGAAATGTCCAGAACTGAGACATCTATCAGTTCCACATACAGTGCTCAGTCAAGTGAAAAAAACAATGTTTAGTGCAGATGAGGATTACTTTTAAGATGACTGCAACAAGTCTGGAGTTATAAAGTACTCCTACTTGATAAACAAGTTGAAAATCATTGCATCTGTCTCTGAACCATTGTAAAAATGCAGCAGACATCTGATCATATAGAAACTTTGAAATCTTGATGAATTTTATGAGTCAGCTGCTTCTGGTCACTATTTTCCACTGTACATCCTTGCCAGTAGGATAACATCATCTGTAAAGACAAATAAAAAACTGTAGGTCTCTTTTTGGCACCCATCCCACAACAAGTGTGTTTATCTTCATTAGACTTCTCTGTCCAGAAGAAGAAAAGTACTTCTTTTTTCTTTTGTCACAACCATTTCATATTGTTAGCTACTTACAGCAGCATTGTAGATACTCTGCCTTGTAAGTTCCCATGTAGTAACTGTAGTTCATAATTTTGGTAACTGGTTACCTATGTAACTGTGCCATGTGGCAGAAATGATTGCCTGTAATCTGACATAGAAGACTTGTCCTGCATGCCTAATAGTTTATCCTAGATTATTTATGACCACTGTTTCTTTCTTTCTTTCTTTATCTGTTCCATGCCTGTACTCACTGTATGCTTCTTAGTTCATCAAAGTGCTGTTTATTTTTTCTTCTTGTATCATTTTGTTTTATCTCCAAGAGAAAAAGCAGTTAGCTTGTTGAACTGTTTTGCTTTCCATTGCATGGTTTTCAAATTTCTTGTCTGCTGTTGGGTTTTAAATATTCGAGTGCTTTGTGTTTCAAGCACATTTAGCTATTTTTTCCCAGAAGTTACTTAGTTGTCTTACCTGTCAGAGTTTACTTAAATTTTTATATTCCAATGCATTATTAATATCTTACAAAACTGTAGTTATGATTTATGTTTCAGGTTTATGTCTTGGGTCAGATTTTGCATATTGGACAGGGACACATCAGAAAACTGAAGTCTGTAAGTTTTTTCCATTGCCTTAGCACATTAAAACTCAAAAAAACATGTTTTTTCATTGTATCTTTGTTTTCTGGGCTATTTTAATATCTAAAAATTACTCAAACTGCTACTTTTACAATTGTAATGTGTTTATCTCAAAATGGCAGATGATGTAGCCTGCCTTGGTAATGTGATCTTTGTTTTCTTGCTTTCATTTCTTCTTCCCAGAATACATTTCAAATCCTCTTTATACGAGTCATGCTAGACATAAGGAAGTGGTATTTTCTCTTGCCATTAAGATAGAATGGCAGGACTGTGAAGCACTGTCATCTAAACACACCTTCTGTAACAGAGCTACTTCTATATTTACCTGACTGAGCCTCATTTGTGTGTCTGTTAGAGCTTGTTCTATGCTATAAATAGCTGTTAGTTACTTCCAGCAAAAAAGTAGGTAAATAGCAGGCTTTTTAAGGGAGTATTTTGTAGTTCTAAAAGAATTGACAGACTTTTCCCCACACACTCATGCTAAGGTGTGAAAACTCCCACTGCAGTGGAAGGATGTCACAAAAAAGCATAAAAGACATTTTATGATCATTCAATGCACATAGATGATAAGGTTGCCACTTGTCTCTCTTTCTGAAGTTCTGTCCTGTGTGTGTCTGTGTGTGTGTGTGTGTGTGTGTGTGTGTGTGGGGTTGAAAATGGTAAATAGGTTCATAGATTAGTACTAGGCTAACTGCCCTTTTGGGCCATTGGAAGCCTAGCCAGTTACCCCATGTGAGAATCAGACCCTGCACCTTGTGTCTTTAAAGTAAACACCTTAACCATTATGTCATCCTCCCACCCTGTGTTGATATTTTACAAGAAAAATTATTTTCTGACTTTTCTCTAAATGTCACAGAAATCTTTGATAAAACATTTAAGTTATCTTAACATATAAACTATTATAAATAACAAACTTTTAAAGCTTACCATTTCAGTACCGTGTTGAGGTGACAACTGCCTTTAAACCCCTGACTGATCTAATTGCTTTGTTTTGCTATGAAAGAGGAATGTTAAGTTCTCCTCATCTCTACAGTAAAGCATTGGAAAAAAGTTCCACAGCTTTCTGTCTATTTTTATATCAGCAACTGTGTTCCTGACATTAGCAGGATTAATTGCCCATCTAAAGGCAATACCTGACAGGCAAACTACAGATTTAACTATGTCTATGATGTATCATGGAGGTGGAGACGAATTCCTCTGCAAAGTATGTGAGAAGTTAAGCTTAAAAAAGTAAGTGGGCTTTCCTTTGATTCCAATGCAAGGGAGTAAATGTTTTTAGAAGTACAAGGAGGTTTCTGGTACCTACACAATACTGGAACCATAATATAGGGAGAAAAGAAACCTAAGGATAGAATTAAACTGTAGGAGAGGGTGGAGTTTTCCTTTAACTGGACTACCTGTTGTCTTGACTGTGTTTTGGTACTCAAGCTAATGATTACCTTGTTTTTATGTTAGTATTGTTGTTTACTTACACAGTCACTATCAGTGCTTGGGAGCCAATTGCTCTGACTGGTGTTTTTGTCTGATTGTTGAGGGCCATTTTTATTCATAGTATAATGTCTCAAAACTGGTCTACTAAATTTATTGATTATCCCTATCCCCTTTCTTTACAATTTCACCCTGACCCTGACTAATTTTGCACCCAAACATTGACTGGTCCAAATGGCCTCTTAAGGGAGTTGCTTGAGACTGTGTTGACTTGGGGATAATCCTTGGGGGTATTTGCTTTAACATTTGCACTGCATGCCCATGTCTAACAGCTTGCTCTTGACTTAGCATTTAGAATTGTGGCACTGGTTGATCATGCTGTAATGAAGGAGTTGTATGTCTGCAACTATTTTTGTTTTTTCAACAAGCCCTGTTTTTTTGCTTTTATTTGAATGTCAGCAGTTTGATTGGTAGTTGCCAATTTGACAATAATAACCCTATATGTTGCATGTTTTGCAATAGAGTATAGATTTTTTATTTCACCATTCACTATCTGCTGATCACTTTTAGTGAATACTGGAAGTATACACCTTTGAAGCCTGGTCCCCTGTTTTTCTTTTTAATGACACAGGCTTTTTGGTCTGAGTTAACCCATTTTTCTAATGTGTGAGGTGTTACACTATATCTGGTAAGCTACTGACTTTCATCCTTTAGTTTTGTTTTTCTTTAAGTTCATTTCATTTCTGGACCTGTTTTTTAATGAAATGGAGATAACCAGTTTAGTAATATGGATAAATCCAACTGTTACACTAAGAAGTTGTGGTTTCCCTGTTTCCCCAGTTGACACTTAACATGCAGAGGACTTCCTAGAATGACAGTACCTGATCTTTCATCTTACAGACCCTAATTAGTGCTTGGGCCTTGTGTGATAAGTGGAATTCCTTTACATTTATTGTTGTAAATCCACTGTTAACTGCTGGATTAATCACCTTGATGCTGTCAGTATCTTTTGGGGTTGCATGTTGTGCAAAACGAGCATTCGTTTGTTTACATCCACATCTTTTAACTTCATTTTTAACTTCTTCAGTATTAGTATTGAATATATGATGTTATAATTTACTTAAATATATCTGTGGTTATTTGAGGTGCAACATCATTTTTCTCGGCATTTTAAATTTTATAATAGAGTTGGCAAGATGACAGGTTCTCTACAATGAGAGAGGGACTTCTAGATGGAATTCTGCCATTTTTCCACCTCAGGATTCTTTTTCAGAATTTGCAGCTGGTTAAAAAATAGTATCTAAAGGGACAAGGGACAATTCAGGTTATCCTGCATTTTTCTTACATGTAGGATCTTAAGTCCCCATTTTAACTACTAAGCAACACCCTGAGGTCAGATGTTATGCAAATTTGTCAGCCAACTTTTCTGGAAGAAGTACCTAAAGAACCTGACTTACCATTGTAGACTTCTCCTTTGGGTCATTACAGAGTGGTACATGTAATTATGAAGTCTTTCGGCAGGATGCTTGGGATTACCTGAGATTTGGTACATGGTGCAACCCCTGCATTAGTAACAGAGATCTAACAGGGAATTGGCTTAAGAAAATGGTGCATATTTTATGGCTGCAGTGCCATATTTGTTTTCATTAGATAACATGGCATTAAGGAACATCTATCAGATCTGCAGGCATTCAGGTTCCAGAGGACATAGTAACATCTTTTTCTGAGTTATAAGTACAGGAGAACCTGTAGGACATTCCTCCTCAGCCAGCCACCTGTTTCTTTAGGGGCATTCATACAAGTATTCTCTAAGGCTTCTCATCAGCCTTCAACCTGTTTGTTGAAGGACATTGATGCAAGCATTCTCTAAGGCTTCTCCTCATCAGACTTCCACCTGTTTGATTAAGGACATTCATACAAGCGTTCTCGAAGGCTTCTCATCTGCCATCCACCTGTTTGTTTAAGGACATTCATACAAGTGTTCTCTAAGGCTTCACCTTATCTGCCATTCACCTGTTTGATTAAAGACATTCATACAAGCGTTCTTGAAGGCTTCTCATCTGACATCCACCTGTTTGTTTAAGGACATTCATACAAGAGTTCTCTGATTTCCTTATTAACTTTGTGACCCTCATCCATTCAAGTGCAACTTGGACAATTGGATGGGAAACTGGAAATTCATCCCTGGTTTGGCACCTATGTCTCTAATGGACACAGGTAACCTGTAAATGGTTCATCTCCCAGGCCCATGCTTACACTTATCAAGAGTATCAAAACTTGTCAGAGATTTGGGATGTATGGCTAGGCTTAAAAAGGCCCTTGTGGTCATTAGCCTAGTAAACACATATGAACCTATCCCCAGCCCTCTGTATAGCACTTTTACTAATGTGGGTTATTTTAAGGTATTCAGGAATAACCCACACCTTTCTGTTTACCAGTGTTTAGAAAAGTGAGGGAAATTAAGAAGTTTTCACTGATTGCATCAGTATAACTTTCATCTTTGAAATTGAACTGAGGTTTGAACTATGTTAAAGAAAAAAACACAGTAAAGATTATTTTTCATCTTAGCAAAGTCTTGGAATTAATGCCTTAGAAATTATAGTCCTAAAATGTAAAAGGAAATCTTTGATGCTGTGCCATATTTAAACACATCTTACAGTCTGCATGTAGTTCAGCAGAGGGACACAAATGTATTACAGTATATCACTTGCATTTCAGCAAATAAGCCAGTATGTCTCACTGAGTATTTATTGGCGCCCTTAGTATTCAAAAAGCTTGGCTGATTGCTGAACAATCATAGGTTATCAGTACCATGCCAGCATTCCAGAGTGAATTCTTCAAATGACTCTGTTCTTTAATAATACAAAATTACACAGGATTATGTTTACCAGATTGAACAACATATGGATCCTCTAGCCTGCCTTGCTGTATTAAAGATGACAGCTTTCCTTTCACATTATTATTTTGTGCCTTTAAAAATGCCGGGAATGACCAAAACTGTACAAGGAATTGTAAGTTATATGTCACAAAGCATCTTCCTTTGAAATAACCTAACCTTTCATTTTTTTTTCGTTAGAAGCTTTGTTAATAGTGTTCAGAATTCTTTGCTCAGAATTTCTGAAGAAAGAACTCTGACATTTTATGGTCCGTCATTTGTCTGTCATGGAGGAATAATGCAACTTAAATAATAATTTATTGGTGAATTAAGCAGTTAATCTCCCATTTCAAGGAGTAACAAAAACGTAATAGGTTAGCAGTAGTGCTTCTATAGTATAGATTTGTAAGTACAGCATGTGCTTACAGTTAATTTAATATTAGTTTGGGCAAAGCATTGTCTTCCATGCCCATTATTTATTTATTTATTTATTTATTTTTGGAGGGAAAGTGAAATATCTGACTCTGACAGTCAGAGAATTAAGATCCTGCTTGTAAGAGTACAGTTATCTAATTCTTGACTTAGCAGGTCTTTTCCAGGAATCATACATATCCTATGACTCTGAATGATGGAGGTTCTAGTCCTAAGTCTGAATTGAAGTCATACCTTCAGCAGAAGTATTTGAATTCAGCAGATGGGGTCTGTTGCACTGATGGAGATATACCACGATTAGGATCAGGTATTATATTGAGGTCTCTTCTACAACCTGGTGTTGGTGCTGATTTTGTGTCTAGGAAAGACAGGCAATATGAGGCATTATTTGCAAAACAAGTATTCAATCTGTAAGCTGTTTTTATGAAAGTAGTGTCTGTTTTACATATTTACTTATCATACTTGTGTCACCAAAAAAAGAAAAACAAGTTTTCATTTACTGGCCTTCAAAAAGATGTTCTTATAAACAAGTTTGCAACCTAAAATACATTTGTATCAGCTGCACATAATATTTGTTGCATTCCATATTATGTTTCTTGACCACATTTATTAACTTCTTCATGAAACGCACACACAATATTTTTTATCTGTGCCTTCCTTACCTCATCTACCATTAAGCTACCTACCTGAGGGGTGATGAGGTCCCATGAAATCCCCTAGGGCCATTATCCTTGCAGATTTAGGGGTATTATGTATCGTGTCAATGGGTGTATATTTTGGGAATGGACTTTGGCTGTGATGTGGACACCTAGGTTACTGTAGAGAGCATTTAAGATAAAATGTGTTTGCCTGTCCTACCAGCCTGTACCATTATCACCTGAGCTTGTAACTGAAATCTAATCACCTGGGCCATAGTAAAGCTCTATCCCTATATGCTATAGACATTGCACACAACAAACTTTTATCCTTGTTTACACTTCACCTTTTTTATGTTACTTCGCAATGTAAATAAAATCTGACGTTTACCTTCCATAAACTAAACATGATAATTGCAAAATGAATCCTATCAGTTCAGCTGATAACCTTCTACATTACCCCTTCACTATTTATTTATTGATAGTTCAGGGAGAAAAGATCTAGGGACAACAGAAAAAAAAGTGATTCATTTATATAGTAAAAGGATTGATAATAGAGGTAATTGAGTCATTGAGGTGACTTATAAGTACATTACTTAAGTATAAAATAAGCAGTATATAACATAAAGTACAAGTTGAAATCTGTGGAGAAACATTTTATGCAGTGAAAAGCGTTGCCTAAGATACGCATTTGTTTTGTCGAATGGGATTGTTCCTGGAGAGAGATTTAGGTAGATAAGTAAATGGAAAGAAAAGAATCACAGATATAGGGAAAGAATTATATAGAATGTAGAGTGAATGGTTGATTCATGTAAGAGGAAGTCTTGCCAAGGGGTGAGATATAAGTAGAGAAGATAAGGAAGAGGTAGTATAAGAGAGTGAAGGTCAGAGGTACAGTGGGCTACAGCCAGGGATGGTGCATGAGCAGGGCCAGGTGGAGGCTAGGAGCTCTTTTAGTGATTGTTTTTAAGTAAAGTGATTGGAGATCCTTCTAATGGGAAGGAGTAAGGTATTCCAGCTTATGGATACAGAGTAGGAGTTAGAGGCATTTTCCTGCTGTCTTTTTGGGCTTAGAAATGCTTAGGAGCTGTTTGTCCTCCGATCTCTGTGATTTACTCTGGAGCTAGGAATGACGTATGAAACTGTGGTCTGGAGTGTAAATTAGGCTGTGAGTTAAGGTGAATTGTAGATAGAAAAGGTGATGAGGGAGTTCAAGTCATTTAAGAGACTGGAGAGCAACTCAATGATGACTGAATTATGTAGCATCAGTTGTAAATTTACAAGTGGTATTGTAAAAGGTTTCTAGTTTTTGTTTTTGAGAGATCTGTAAGTTAGACTAAGGGCATCACATAGGAGGCTAGTTTTGGAAGAAGTACTTGGGAATTGTTTGTCTGGAGAGTATTCCAATTTTTGGTGTGTTTTTTTAATATTCTGTGCATGCAGATCAAATTTTAATTTATTACATATATTCATACCTAATAGTTTTGTGTTTTATGTGCTGTCGTCGGACTGGATTTTGAAATTGGTTTTATTTGGGGCATGTGTCTTGGTGGTAAAAAGAACTAACTTGTTTTTTTTTTTGGGGGGGGGGTAGTATAAGTTGGGAGCTGAAAAGCCAATCTTCAAAGGAGGAGAATGTTTCCAGAGTTATTTGTTGTAGATGAGTAAGACTATTAATTGACAGATAATAGAGGAGTTGTTGGCATATTGAATAAGAGAGCCTTGAGAGCAAGAAGTATTTTTTGTTTATTTATTTAAAATTTGTTAACTGGGAAAGTTTGACTTGGAACAAAGCCAATTTTCAGCGGAGGCCCACGAGAAAGGCTGCAGATGCATGTCTTTGTAATGTGGGAGGAAACAGGAGCACCCAGAGAAAGCTCACACAAATGCAGGGAGGACATTTATGGAGATTATTAAAGATGTTGAAGAGGAAGGGTCCAAATAGACCCTTGTGAGACACCAGTGATATTAGTCAGATGTGGAGATTAAATACCCTGCCATTTTACTGATTGTTGTATGTTGGTAAGCTAACTAGAAAACCAAAGAACAGAGTAGTACAAAAGCTCAATAACTGAGTGCTATACTCACATCATAGCTATATTTCATATGACGACCGTGCCCTGGCCCAGCAATCAAGGAGCCTCAATCCTCACCACTAACACCAGGGAAAGGATAACTAATACCACAGTAAAGTACAATTTCCCTTAAGTGCATACAGAGATCAAGTCAGTCTGGGGCTGATTGCTCCCTTGCTCACCAGGTCCCCAATAAGACTCCCCACTGGCACAGCTATAGGATCCAGGTCTCAGCCTAACTGGGCAAGCTAAAACCTCCAGTACCCTCTCTGTCCAACCAGTGCTTCATGTCCCTGCCAAGTAGCTGACACAACATATACACACTTTGAGATAAGTATTTATACAACTTCACAGACACTCTTGGGAAAGGCTGACACAGATTCTCCAACTGTGCCCCTTTACCCAGACTATACGGTAGTAATTACTGCCACCACCTGGTTAATAATATCAGCTACTAAAAGGCCGTCCAATTATTACTGTGCAATATTAATATCCAATGGTAGTATGACTAACAGTCAAGGCTTACTTTAGAGTGGCCTATTACAATAACCTCTAGAAATACACAATGTACTCTAGAGCTCATCTCTACACAAATCTGCCACAGGTAGAAGGTTTTAAAAATATTTAATAATAAATAATTAAAACACAAAACAAAACGACTACACCACAGAGATATCTAAGAATTCAGAGATCACACATAAACTTAAAATAATACAGTAGGGCAGGTCTGATGTCAAAGAAAAATACATAATTAATCTTTACTAGCTTTAACTATTCCTATAAGAAATCACAGTGCTAAAACTTACATGTGAGCATAAGGCAAAGTGCTGAAAAGTTAGATGTCCAAAGTCAAAATGCTCTCTAGTCTCTTGTGAGAAATAGTATTTAAACATTACTAACAAACATGTCTCTAAGGCCCTCCAAAATGACATCATTTTTGACAATTAGGTTTTACCAGTATTCATATTGCATCATCTTAACACCTGGTCTGAGTTCTCAGGCCACAGACTGCATTATTTAGCAATGTAATACCTCCTCAGAAACTTACAACAATACAAGACATTTCACATGTATATGCTAGCAGAAACCAGAGCAATAAAGCACCTTCCACATCTAAATTCTAGTCATAAACTTTAGCCTTAAAACAATGGGTATGAACTCTTCATCCAGCCACCCTGGAGCTGAATTCTAACATGAAATGGTACAACATGCTTCATTGGGCCAGTAGAGTGCAGTGTTGTCACATATTTTGCAGTTACACATTTCACAGTATTCTTTACACCCAAGAAACATGCCTGTATTTTACATTTATTTACAAATGCCAGAATTATATATCAGATTCTATTTGACTAGGCTGGCAGCCTTCCCCCATCTGTCCCCAATCGTCACATCTCACCCCCCCCCCCTCGGGGGAAATCAAGCATGTTTTTCAAGTGCCCCTTGAGAAATAATGCTTGAGAGTGTCAGGTCTATCTGGGTGTACCTCACCCCATTCCCTGTCTTGAGAGCCCATCTGCATTGGCATTGTTACTCCCACTGCGGTGCTGCACTGACATATATGCTTGCAACCCCAGATTCCATCTTAGCAACTTGACATTTTGCTGACTGGCTCTGTTTAACCATGTTAGGGGGTTGTGATCTGTCGTCACAGTGAATTTTCTTCCATACAGATAAGGCTGCAGTTTTTGGAGTGCCCACACTATGGCTAGACATTCCTTTTCTACAGCTGCATATCATTTCTCCCTGGGTTGGAGCTTATGACTAGGATAAACCACTGGGTGCTCTTCTCCCTCTGAAGAAATTTGGCTAAGTACAGCCCCCACCCCATAGTTTGAAGCATTCACCTGCACAACAAAGACTTTGCTGTAGTCTGGACTGGCTAACACAGGCAGTCCTCCCAAAGCTATGGTACTATAACTGGGAGCGAACTTTCTGTAGTACTCTGCTGTCCCTAAAAATGTCCTCACCTGCGTTTTAGTAACAGGTGCAGGCCATGCCTGAATAGCTTCCACTTTGGCAGGTTCTGGCCTTATCATCCCACTTCCCACTCTGTCTTAGGTAGGAGACCTCTGCCATACCCACCTGACATTTGCTCGGCTTAATGGTCAACCCTGCCCTCTGTTGTCTGCCCAACACCTCCCTGACATGCTGAAGGTGCTCTTGCCAGGAATGGCTGTAGATAGCAATATCATCCATGTAAGCATGGGAAAACCTTTCTGCTCCTGCTAAGATATGATCTACCAGCCTCTGGAAAGTTGCTGGGGCATTCTTCATCCCAAAGGGCATCTTTGTGAACTCATACAAGCCAAAAGGAGTTACAAAGGCTGACTTCTCTCTAGCACTGGGAGTCAAGGGCACCTGTCAGTAACCCTTGGTAAGATCAATGGTTGTAAGATACTTAGTCCCACCCAGCTGCTCTAGGGCCTCATCTGTCCTAGGCATGGGGTAAGCATCTGACTCTGTGTGACTATTTAATTTTCTGTAATCCACACAAAACCTGGTGCTGCCATCCATCTTTGGCACCAGCACCACTAGTGAGGCCCAGGGACTGTTGGACTCTTGAATCACCCCTAGTTCCAACATCTTCTGTACCTCCTCCCTCAGAGTCTGTTTGACTGTCAGGCACCCTATAAGGGGCCTGTCTGATAGGCTTTTGGGGTCCAGTATCCACCTGGTGCTGCACCAGGTGGGTGCTCCCTGGTTTTCTGGTGAACATGCCCCCAAACTCCTGCAACACTGCTCGGATTTCTCAAACCTGGGTAGGAGATAGCTGCTGGGACATTACTACACCTTCCACTGAGGTGTCAGCCTGAGCCTCACTAAGGAGATAAGTCACAAGATCTCCCTTAGACTCCTCCTGCAATCCACTACAAAGGCTCAGCACAAATGCCTCCCTATCATGGTGAGGTTTCATCATGTTAACATGGTACAATTTGTGCCCCTGCCATCTGCCTAGCACTTCCACCATGTTGTTAACATCACTTACCTTTCTTACCACCTTGTAGGGTCCCTCCCAAGCTGCCTGCAACTTGTTGTGTGTGACAGGAATGAGAACCATCACCTGCTGCCCTACAGCATACTCTCTAGCTCGAGCATTCCTGTCATACCACACCTTTTTCTGTTGTTGGGCTTCTGCCAGGTTCTCCTGGGCCAGGCCCATGAGTTTCCTGAGCCTTGTCCTGAGGTCCAGGACATATGCCACAACAGACTCCTTGTGAGACTCACACTCACCTTCCCACTACTCTCGAATTAAATCTAGAGGGCTCCTCACCCTATGCCCATACAGCATCTCAAAGGGTGAGAAACCTGTGGATTCCTGGGGAACATCTCTGTAAGCAACCAACAGATGGGGCAAATATTTTTTCCCACTCCCTCTTAAACTGATCTGCAAATGCCCTGTAACATGGACTTGATTGTAGAGTTTAACCTCTCAACAAGACCATTAGTCTGGGGATGGTAGGGGGGTGGTCTTCATGTGCTTCACCCCACAGGACTTCCACAGACAAGCCCGCAGGTCTGACATAAAATTGGCACCTTTGTCAGACAGTATTTCCTTTGGGAAACCTACCCTGCTGAAAATCTCTAGCAAAGCATTTGCCACCTTCTCGGCCTCAATGGAGGACAAAGCCACTGCCTCAGGGTATTGTGTAGCATAATCTACAATCACTAGGATATACTTTTTCCCTGTGGAACTTGGGGTACTTAGAGGACCGACAATATCTATAGCTACCCTCTGAAATGGCTCCTCAATCACAGGCAGAGGCATCAAAGGAGCTCTCACCTTGTCTCCTGCCTTGCCTACCTTTTGGTACTGCTCACAGGTCCGGCAGTACCCTGTTGCATCTCTGGAAATTCCAGGCCAATAGAAGTTTTGCATAACATGCCTCTTTGTATGTTTTATGCCCATATGACCTGCAAAGGGAATGTCATGGGCTATGGCTAGAAGCGCCAGACGGTAAGCTCTAGGCATTACCAAATGCTGTACTCTCTCACCTTATCGCCCTCCCTCAGGGGTCCACACTCTGTACAGTAACCCTTTGTTCCAGTATACAGATTCCCCCTTCCCTTGAGAATCAGGTGCCTCCCTGGCTACCTGCCTCAGGCCTTGCAATGTAAGGTCTGAGAGCTGAGCCTGTCTCAAGTCTCTCCTTGTAACCCTTCCCAGCTCCCCTTACACTGGAAGTCTGAAATTCTCTGACAGCAGTGCCTCACTGTCAGCCTGGGTACTACTACTCACCTCTGCATTTGCAGTTACCCTGTCCAAGGGAACATCAGTACCCACAAGCAGCTGTGGTTCACATTCAGTCTCACTGCTACAGCGTAGCTCACTCCCTGAAGTAACCACCTCAGCAGTCCTAGCTGCAAGTATGCAGTCTGTCTGGGTCTCCCTCAGGCTACCAGACCCACATGCTTGTCTCTTAGCCTTGCTGCATGTAACTGTATAAGTACATAGTACTGCCTCAGCCAAATCCTTCCCTCTCAGGACATCTGCAGGATGGTAGTTACATATCCCTGTTGTCTCAAGACAACCCACTGTTGGCATTTTGTCTTTCCCACTTACTGGCTCCCTCACCTTTGGTCCCCCACTTTGCCTCCATGGACATCTGTATGCCACATGGCCCCCACTGGTTGCATTCAAAACATTTAACCCTAGGTCCTGGACTAGTGGCTTTCCCTGCTACTGTCGGATTCTGTTGGGGCAGTCTGTGCTGCCCACCATGGGTTCCTTTAGACCCATGAGCAGTACTGGGGGTCCCTTTCCTATGCAGGACTGCCCTGCTTGCTAGGTATAGGTCTCTCTTCTTCCTCAACTCCTCTGAAGTAGCACACTGTCTCTCAGCTAACCAGATCCTCATGTCCTCAGGCAAAGTGCCAAGGGCTTGTTCCCTTACCAAAAGGTCTGCCAGCCCTTCAGAAGTTGTGACCTGACATCCACTCACCGAGCTATAAAAATAAGTGCTCAGTTCAGCAACATATTCACATACATTTTCATCTGCCTTGCGTCTATGCTCACGAAACTTTTTCCTATACATTTCAGGTGTTAGCTTAAAACATTCTAATAAATGTCTTTTTACAGCAGTAAATTCAAAACAGTCAGTGTCATGCATTTTTGCTAAAGAAGTTACAGCTTTACCATGGGGTCAGGAACCGTACCCAGAGCCTTTGGTCAACTTCATACTGTTTACATACGCGCTCAAACATATGAATGAAGCTATCAAAATTATCCCCCTCTTTAAACTGTGGAAGACATTTACTGACCTTTTGTGCTTCTGGGGTCAGGATACTCCCTTCCCCATTACCTCCATGACTCTGGTGAAGAGTCAGCATTTCCCTTTCATGCCTCCTCTGCCGTTCATTTTCCTCAAATTGTAGACTCATTTTCTCAGCTGCTTCTAGTTCCATACGCCGGCCTTCAACTCAAGTCTCTTTAGCTCCAGCTGGATTTTTAAGTCCACTGCAGAAAGGTTGAGCTGTCCATTCTCTGAGGATATTGTATCTCCACTGTCAGTTTGATTGTCCTCCAGGCTGCTGTTTTCTGATGCAGCTGTAACTAAGGCTGCAGTTAGGTCTGCCGTAGTCAGGTTATATGCACCAGCCCCCTAGTCTGGCACATCTCCGCCAGCTGGCTCCGTGTCAGCTTTCCATACTCTTCTGCTGATGTGCTGCCTGCTCACCCTGATTAACACTAAGCTAACAAAAGAAATAAAACAATTGTGATCTGAACTCTGAGAATACACTACGTGGCTGCTTTAGAGTGCAAAACACTTTTAGAGATCACTGTACATAAGCTACAGGAATTTGCTCTACCCACACCACTACAAGCCAATTAGTATGTGAAGTAGATCCCACCACTGCCAAACACTTGTGATGACCGTGCCCTGGCCGAGCAATCAAGGAGCCTCAATCCTCATCACTAACACCAGGGAGGTTGTCTCTTAAAAGAGGAAAGGATAACTAATACACACAGTAAAGTACAATTTCCCTTAAGTGCACACAGAGATCACAGTCAGTCTGGGGCTGGTTGCTCCCTTGCTCACCAGGTCCCCAGTAAGACTCCCCACTGGCACAGCTATAGGGTCTAAGTCTCAGCCTAACTGGGCAAACTAAAACCTCCAGTACTCTCTCTGTCCAACCAGTGCTTCATGTCCCTGCCAAGTAGCTGACACAACACACACTTTGAGATAAGTATTTATACAACTTCACAGACACTCCTGGGAAAGGCTGACACAAATTCTCCAACTGTGCCCCTTTACCCAGAGTATACGGTAGTAATTGCTGCCACCACCCAGTTAATAATACCAGCTACTAAAAGGCCCTTAAAAGGGTGTCCAGTTATTACTGTGCAATATTAATATCTGATGGTAGTATGACTAACAGTCAAGGCTTACTTTAGTGTGGCCTATTACAATAACATCTATAAATATGCAATGTACTCTAGAGCTTATCTCTACACAAATCAGCCACAGGTAGAAGGTTTTAAAAATATTTAATAATAATAATTAAAACACAAGACAAAACTACTACACCACAGAGATATCCAAGAATTCAGAGATCACATAGAAACATAAAATAATACAGTAGGACAGGTCTGATTTCAAAGAAAAATACCTAATTAATCTTTACTAGCTTTAACTATTCATACAAGAAATCACAGTGCTAAAACTTACATGTGAGCATAAGGCAGAGTGCTGATAAGTTAGATGTCCAAAATCAAAATGCTCTCTAGTCTCTTGTGAGAAATAGTATTTAAACATTACTAACAAACATGTCTCTAAGGCCCTCCCAAAATTACATCATTTTTGACACTTGGGTTTTCCCAGTATTCATATTGCATCATCTTAACACCTGGTCTGAGTTCTCAGGCCACAAACTGCATTATGTAGCAAACTAACACCTCCTCAGAAACTTACAACAATACAAGACATTTCACGTGTATATGCTAGCAGAAACCAGAGCAACAAAGCACCTTCCACATCTAAATTCCAGTCATAAACTTTAGCCTTAAAACAATGGGCATGAAATCTTCATCCAGCCGCCCTGGAGCAGAATTCTAACATGAAAGGGTACAACATGCTTCACTGGGCCAGTAGAGTGCAATGTTTTCACATATTTTGCAGTTCCACATTTCACAGTATTCTTTACACTCAAGAAACATGCCTGTATTTTACATTTATTTACAAATGCCAGAATTATTTATCAAATTCTATTTGACTAGGCTGGCAGCCTTCGCCCATTTCTCCCCAATCATCACAGTTCGTATCAGTGTTTTGTGTAGAAATTCTTTCTCCTCCTCAGCACTGTATTAGAGCTGTATCTTAGTCTTTTGCAGTCCCCAGACTAGCACAACCCCCCCAATCCAAAGTTGATGACAAAAAAAGGTCTTCCATAGCTGAGGACCAAAAACCAATGTTGTGTGTTGCAGTTATACTAGTAAATGCATTCATTTCAGCAGCTTCAGTGTCAGACACAGTTGATCAAAGAATATGAAATTAATATTGTCATTTTACTTGTATAGTAGCTCTTCAGTACTGGTGATCACTACCCCTGACAGTTTACACCTGAGACAGTTGCCCAGTTCACACAGCCCTAGTTAATGATCTATATTATTTTTAATTGGTAATAAAGCTGTTACCTATTTCTTTACATTTGTTTCCAGGGTAGAACACTGATCCAACTAGATCATATTCAGAAATGCATGGTGATTACCAAACATTTAAACATGTGTAAAGGATAGCGGTAATACAATACATGCAGACGAAACTACAGTAATATAGTACATACAGATAAATTCAAAAAAAATCAGCATGTGAACTGTTTTGCAAGAGATGCTATATAATCCATTCTGATAATCTGATTTTTTTTTTTTTTTACAGGAGGTTTCATAAAGCAGTATAGTCACTTAGTGCAGTTAAGTTTACTAGAAGAATCAGCCTTATTATTGGACCCTTAGTTTAGGGGCATGCTTCTATATGGTGAACAAGGCACAACAGTGTACTCCTGAAGTGGCAGAAAGCATTGCTTTGTAGATACCAAATGCAGTATTTAACAAAAGGAACAAACTGGAAGGAAAAAAGAAAGGGAGAGTTGGATGGGAATGTGGGTAGATTTGAGGGAAGGGGTACTATAGTTAAAATGTATAGTATGTTAATTTGATGCATTTTAAAGAAGTGATAGATCATGGAAAGACTTTGGGTTTTAAGAAATGTACAATCTTTAAAATGACTCAAGTTACAGCAAACATTCTTCTCTCATTGTGTCTGTGGTACAACAGGTGGCATGATGCTGGAACATCAGAAGGTTCTTGGTTCTATTCCCACCCCAAAGGCATAGATTAATTTCTAGTATTGACACTGCAGTACAGCATAAGGAGGGATGCTGCACTACTGAGTTTGTGGTCCAGCGGATATGATTTTAAAATGAGGCCCCATGTGAATGAGTTGATGGTAGCTCAGATGAATGTAAAAGATCCCAAAGCACCTATCAAAAAGAGTAGGGGTCCTTTATTTAAATGCAAAAATAACTCTTATTTATAAACTATTTACAAATATACAAATATGCAAATCAGTTTCTAAAATCATACTAAATTTCCATTCCTATTAGAACCCTACTCCTTTTTGTCATAATCACCATCTGATTTTACTTAATATTGTTGCTAAAATCCATTTACCATTAAACATAATTGCTCTTTTTCTTTCATTCCATATAACATAATTTATCTTTTAACATATTCTGTGCTTGTATTCTTATAATATCCACATTTAATCATAGCCATGTTTGTTATCCACTTTTTATATCTTCAAAAAACTTCTTTACATAGTTTTCCCTATAACTTTTTTAATCCTTTATATTTCAAAAACACATGTTCTATAGTTTCTTCTTCTTGACAATGTAAAGATATTCTATCATTTTTCTTTTTATGTGGCGTATTTCCTTTCAATGGCAATGTATTTATTACCAATCTCTACAAAACGACATTATATTTTCTGATAACACCATTTGCTTCTTATTTTTATCTTTTCATCTCATAGATCTTCCCATTGTTTTACATTGTAATGTTTTATCTTTACATTCTTAAACTATACTTTTCTAGCTTTTTTATAGCATCAATTTTTATTTTCCACAAAAATATTTTTTTGGTAGCATTTTATTTCTTCATTTATACATTCTTTTTTCTCTATTACTCTTTTTTAGTATACCCCAAAATTTGTCATATATTTATACAATTATGCAGATCTCAACTATCCACTTTAACACTTTGAACAAAGTTAATGAAGCTGCATATACCACTGAATAGATTAACCCTAAACAACCTCCTCCTTTATTTACATAAGAAACTCCTCTTTGTACTTAGTTTAATCTAGAACCCCATATAAATGAAAACATCTGCAATAATTCCTTTTCAAATACTATTGTCAACATAAATGCACTTGCTAAGTATGCTTTTTTCCCCATTGGTACTGAATTTATAAAATAAGCCTTTTTTTCTGAATGATGATATATTTCTTCTGTTCTTGTCCACATTGAATTCCACTTACATCTTTATTCTCAAATTTTATACATAACACAAACATTTCATTCATCGTAAAATGTATACCCCTCATCTTTATTACATCACCTACACCTTTACTTTTGTCTTTATTTAAAGCCATCCGTATCATCTGTAGACATTCATTTGTGCAAATTATTACTTCTTTTATCTAAATTCTGTTTTTTGCAATTATTAGAATGTCATCTGCATATGTTAACAGAACTGGAATTCTTAACCCTTCACTTTTATAACTAATGCAAAGGATACACAACTCATTAGACATCCCTGTCTTACACCACTCTTCATATGTACTTCTTGGCTTAGAAGGCCATTTACACTGTACGCTGACGTACATAATTTCCTAACTTTCATTATTGCTCACAAAATTTTATGTCCATTTGTGTGAAATGCCCTGTTCAAGACTCTTATCATGATTTTCATTCATTCTTTTCAAGTCATATTATCACCCACATTGTAGCTATCATTTAATAATTCATGACAGCCCTTCCCATTTATATTATATATACTGTCTTCCATAATATTTTTCATTTTAGTTTAACATTTATTTTGTATTATTTTTATAAAGATCTTATAATCATTGTTATTAAGTGTTATTGGTCTCCCGCATTTTAATTGTCTTCTATCTTCCTTCTTCCATTTGAATGTAAGTATTCCACTGCATAATTCCTTATACATAAAACCTTCATTTAACCATTCATTCAAAATTTAAAAAAATATTTTTTTGCCAGTCCCTTAAATTTTTATACATTTCAAACCATTTTCCATTTGGTCCTGAAGTCAAATTTATATTTAAATGTCCTAATACTTTGTCTAGCTCATTTAAAGAAATCTCCATTTCCAGCTCTTTATTCTTTTCTCTGTTTACTTTTTCATTTTCCATGTTGTTTCACTACTTTTATTTGTCTTTAAACATGTCTTGTACATATTGTACTGCACTATTCATAATCTTTTCCTAAATTCTTTCTATTTTTCCTTTTGCATTTTTTTATTTCCCTAATTACATTACCATTTTACTTTACTAATCTGCTTAAGTAACTCGATACTTCATTTTTCCTTTTAAAAATACATTTGCTTATATAACAATTTAAATTTTCTTGATTTCTTTCATATAATTTTTTCTTTGTCAAAGTACTTTGTCATTATGTTCTAAATCTTCCAATGCATTGTTACATGTTCTTTTATATTTTTCTTTCCCTACTTTTCTCACATCATATTACCACTGTAAAAACATTTTTTATGTTTTTCCTTAGATATCATCCATCATTCAGATACATTTTTATAAAATGTTCTCATAGTAACATGATGTTTCCATAACTGAATTACTAAGCTCTTTCCTTCTTCATTCCATGCCTTCTCATTTATCCTTTTTTATTTCTTTGCCTATTTTATATATTCCTTGTTTTCCTTTATCTGTAGCCATACTGCAAGATGATCAGAAAACCCTGTTTCAACTATCTCTCCTTCTCCTATAAATAAACCTTCTGATAATGTAAAATAATCTGTTACAGTTCTAAATGTACCCCTTTTGTAGGTCCATAATATTTGTCCCAAATTTTAATTTACCATATTATAACTTCTAACATTTTTCTTATATAATTTCCTTTTATCTCGTAAATCAAAATTGAAGTCTCCTGATAGTATAATATTCATATTTATCAATACGTAGACTAAAACCTGATGAAATAAGCTTTCCCTTGCTTTTCAGTTAGGATCATAGGAAGTTATTAGGCTATTGGCTCTGAGGCCCTTATAAGCCTAGCCAAGAGTTTAGCCCATGTTTAGACAAGTCAGCACCCAAAGCCCCTGTCCAGCAGGGACACAGGTGGAATCTCAGGGGTATAATTTCTGTTATCCAGGTTGCACTTAAAAAGGGATAATGAGGTACTCTGCTTGACGTGGAGAGGGAGTCTATTCCACAGATAGGGGAGTCTCTGGGACACAAATCTGTCCAATCGAGTCCTGTTGATGTCACAGACCAGGTTGAGGCCACACATGTGGGTTACTCGAGTGGAGCTTGACTTGCAAATATGCAGCAGTCCCGTCAAGGTGGGATCTGAGATTGCTTTGTATACCAAACATAGGTCACCTCTGAGTAGTCTGTATGAAACTGAGTAGAAGGACAGGGCTTTTAGCCTATCTGTGTAGGGTAGATGTTTGAGGCCCTGGATTCTTCTGGTGAGGAACCTCTGTGGTCTCTCCAGCTAGTTATCTTTATTAATAAATAAGTACAAGGACATCCCTTCAGGCTCTATTCCATTTACCAACAGTTCTCTTTATTCATAAATAAGTACATGGACATCCCTTCAGGCTCTATTCCATTTACCACATAGTTCTCTTTATTCATAAATAAGTACACTGTTGATAATCTTAGTGCAGCTGGCCTCTCGCTGTAAAGAGTAGTAAAGACTTACAAAACTCACAAGCAATGCAGCTCCCCATGCAGTCAAATATCAGCAAAAACGTCCATCACTTTTCTAAAAGTGTCTTTCTGTTAACTCCTCCAAAATTGTTTCTGTTAATTGATATACCAGAATTTCTGTTTCTCTCTCTCTCCAGCTTCACCCTTTGTATTTTGAATAATATGGGAATCCCGTATCATATGCCACCACATACCAATGATTAGGTATCTTCCTAGGTCCTACCCTCCGAGTACATTCCATGTAGACAGCACTGTACAAAAGGCACTAGAACTGCTAAAACAGTAATACTAGATTATCAAATTATTAGCACCTGACTCTACAGAATCTATTGTTAAAGGTATTTTAATCTGAAAAATAACCAAGATGCCGAATTATCTAATTATTTCACCCCACAAATATAACAACTTTGCAGATTAGCATCAGCAAAATTCTCTGACTCTTAAATCACTCTCACCTGGTAGCGCCTGTTATCTTTGCCATCTGGTTACTACCATATCTCCTTATGGCATCCAGATCTTTTTCTGGATCTGGCTTCTTTAACTAAGTGACTTGTCAGTTAATAATAGACAATATTTGAAAAGACAATGATTTATTTAAAAAAAATTACACTAAGTGATAATCTAGGATGTCCTGCAGTGGAGAAATGAATCACTGTTTACCACTTTTTATTCATATTTATGATCATATTTTCCTAATTGAGAGACCTACATGTGTTGAGGGGCATGATGTGAAATACTGTGGTGAGAGACAGGATACTCCATTCCCAATGTCCATTTATATCACATTGTACTTGAGATATTTCTAGTTGTTTGCCAGTAATTATGAAAATAAGCAATATTTCCATATGTACTTAATATTTCAAAAACCAAATGATGTACAAACTGCTACATAGCATCATGTGAAACTATATATGTTGTTGAAGAAAATTGTCTTTGATATTTGCACTTTAAGTCACACATCCTGAGAGCTATTCCACACCAGATAGGTATTAGAGTTAAATATGTAATATCAAAGATAGCACCATCATTTAATACTTTCTTCCATTAATACCCTTGTACCAAGTCACCCTGATTTTTTACAACTATTATTTAAAAATAAGCACCTGGGTTTCACTTGCCAATAAATTGTAGTTGTCTCATATTCTTCTCCTAGTCTGCCACCTGTAGCCCCCCTCCCCCTTGTTTCCCACTCCTCTTATGACCTACAATTTTTCCAAATGCTAATCACAATTTCCAATGTGATCACTATTGTCTTTGAATTAAATTAGCTACTTTTTTCCTAATCTGTGCAAACTATGTATAGCTGCAATCTCTTCTCTAACTGTATATTATGACAAATATGTCATATGTCATGTTTATGTTATAGTCAACACTTACCAACCAATTTTATTGTTGTGAAACATCTGCAGCATATGTTCAATTTGTAATGACTGTTTTTCTGAAATACATTTTTCAAAACCATCTTCATTCTCAGATGCTCTTCATGAACATTCAGGTTTCTAGAACCAGAACAGGGTAATATAGCAAGCCCATTCTTAAAAATGGGCTTTGCAAATCATGCATAAGAAAAATAACTTGTGCCAAGTACCAATGAAGGAAATATGCTTTACTACGCTATTCTGTGCACAGGAATTTAGGATGGTCTTTAATGTAATTTCTCAGTAGGTAATCTTACAATGCATGTGTCTGGAAATAGACTTTGTTAAAAAGGATGCACTGCATTACCTGTAAGTATCACTCTAAAGCTGGAAATAACATGAGCATGGCCATATGATATTAAGAGCCTATGACTGCAGCTAAAGAACATTTATGCGCCATAGCTTTGCTACATCAGAAAGTGATACTATCTCGTTTGTTAGCAAGTTAGAAGAGGTCACACTGGGTCTATGTGACTTCTGTTGTGTGCAGCAAAAACTGTGATTACATTGGGAAATGCTACTGATTCAAAAGGTAAGTACAGTTCTCAATTATTTCTGAATGTTATACTTTCTTAAAAATGACTGCTGACCCACAGAAGATTGCTGTCATAATTTTGGTGTGCCATAAGTAGCCAAGTTTGCTGTTTCATTATTTTGTAAATTTCAAGCAGTAAGCATGGAAGGAAACTAACACCACTTTCACTTTGATGAACACTCCATTTATTACTGTTGTTTTGTTCCTCTTCTGTGCCATAGATTTTACTAAAAAAGAAGTTATGTACTCACCGTAACATTCCATCTGTGTTGTTCATTTTCATTCAGTCTCAACATATGGGACTCTGATCCGACTCTGCTGTTATTACAGCCCATGGAAGCCCACAAACTCTTAAGCACCCCGCCACCCACAACACTTAACGTGTAAGCATATAATGTTATAATGGTTAAGCTCCCCATTTTTGCTAAAGTTACATCTTATGTCTTTATTGTATTTTTACAGAATCGGCTATTCCAGGACATCTCTTATTTCCCAAATTCCGGATTATCTTTCCTCCTCATAGTTTCTCTGTTTGTAATTTTTCTTCATTTTTTAAAAATCTTGTGTCTTCGATATAATTACATCTACTTCACATGTATTACACCACTCCAAAATTCTAGCTTTCTTAATGCGCCATTCTAAGCCTAGTCAGTTTCCTTCCCTAAGGTGAGAATCAAACACTGTACATTGTGTCTGTGAGTCAAGCACCTTAGCCATTATACCAACTCCCAATCAGCTGCAAATATTCTTTTTCATCCATTTCCTTTCCCTTTTCTATTGTACTTATTATCCCTTTAAATATTATTTTTCTGTATTTTACCTTTTACTAAAGGAATTCTTGTTTTTTCTTTTACTTCCTCTCAATTTACATATTCGCCATCACCTATTTCAGAACCTTTTTCTGTGTCCTCTTTATTATTTTTTCTCATCTAATTTTTCTTCTATTTCTACTACTTCTAAAATTCCTTCTCATTGTCCATTTTCTTTTTTTATTTTTATTTTCATTTTGCAATCCATCCATAAATGTCCAGTTTTTCTACAAGTATAGCATTTCAATTCACATTTTTTGCATTACGTCCCTTTTCTCCACAAATGTAACATTTTCTTTTGTAGAGTATTAAATGTTCTTCTTTTCCACACAAAAAAAATGTTGAGTTATCCCCTGTATTTTACGACAGTCCTGTTCCCTTCCACATTTATAATGGTTGGTATATGTATAATTTTTTCACTTTCTGTTTTTAACACAGTATTACAGTCCCAGACATCAAGTCTTTAAACTTTTCCAATGTCTAGTACTTCTTTACATAAAGTTTTCAAATGTCCTTTCAAAGTTTCTCTTTCTACTTCTGTTTGAAATTGTACTTGACTTTTCTTTTCTGTTTTCCTGTTAAATGCTTTTACCACATAAAAATTCCATGGGTTGCAGTCTTTCTTTTTTTTTTTTTTTTTTTTTTAATATTCTCCAAGAAAATTTTCTGTTGAAAAAACAATCTCAAATGGGTCTATATTAGAACATCGAAGTTTCAAAACTTCAAATGTTCTAATATCGACCCCTATTCAGCGAAAGCTGAAAACATTGAACATACAGAACAGCGAATTTTTTCCTACAGAAAAAATTTGCTGTTCCAAAACACATACACACAACATAAGCACACCAAACAAACAGCAATCCACACACACACACACACACACACACACCTAAAATCTTACACCTAACCCTACACTAAACTATACACACAGCACTAACTATCCACTTACCTTAACCCAAACCCTAAGGTCCGTCACTATCGCACACTCACCTCACCCGCGCCTTAACCCTAACTCACCTAACCTGCCCCAACCCTCACGTCCACACAATCGCACACATACCTAACCCTAACTAACCGAACCTGCAGTCACTTACACACTTACTGAATCCGACCTGTAACTTTCCACCACAGCACTGAAAATACCGAAGCAACAGAAACGGACAACCAAATTCATTCCCTAGGAAAAAAATTGGTTTTCTGTTGCTTCAATATTTTCAGCTTTCGCTGAATAGTGGTCGATATTAGAACATTTGAAGTTTTGCTACTTTGATGTTCTAATATAGACCCTCTGAAATATATCACAAAATATCTTGTCTGTGTGTTAGTAAGAATAAATGCTCTTACCGCATGTGCTTTTACACCCAGAAGAGCTTTTAAATTGTCCCACACTTCATGAACCTATTTCTTTGAATTTACTTTGAATACTTACCACGTACTTCCACTTTTCATTTTCTTCTGCCTTCTTTTCTGCTGTTCCACTTTTACCTTATTTTACTTTATCTGCATATGTTTTCTTTTCCATCTCACAACTATGCTTCGTGATTGTCTCTGTATCATCCTTTTGTATTTTTTCATAATCTCCCCCAAGAAACATCTGCTTCATTTTCTGGCTCATTCTTCACCACCATTTCTTTAATTAAATTATCCTGCAACCCTCCCAACTGGAGGGTTGTATTTCTGCATCCATCATTTGCTGACTCATCTCCATCAAACAGGCTTCTTTGAAACATTTCCTCAGAATCCCACACACATTCTCCAGTCTTAATATTTGCTTTCTCCTCCATTGCTTTCACCACTCCATCATTTCCTTTTCCCTCCATATGCCTCTCTGTTTCTCTGGGCCTGGAATGGAAACATGATCTACTCTTCCAAAGTGGGCCCCATTCAGTGAAGAGTAGGAGAAGATCCACAGTCCCCTGAAACGATTTTCTCTAGGTATAGGTATATACTAAGCTAATGACCACTGAGGTGTTTATAAGCCTAGCCATGCAACCCAAATGTATTCCATGGGCTATTTTCCCTTAGTATAAATACCACTTCAGATCTTCCCTGAAAAGAGGTCACTAGCCTAGTTGGACTAACCCAGTCAAAGGAAGATAAATAAAAAATGTTATTTCCACAGCTGCTTTATTTTTGTGATTTCCTCGTGGTCTGTGTCTTGTACTTAAAAAAACACACATTATATTCCAACTCTTCTTGTTTTTTGTTTTTGTTTTTTTTTTCTATTTAACATTCTCAAATGCATTTTGTTTTCCTTCTCTCAGACTCTGCCTATGTGCATAATGTTGTTTTGTCATACTAATGTATTGTATTAGTTTGCTTACCACGATGTCCCTAGTTATAATTCCTCATTCCCTAAATGCAGTTTCAGTACTCTTGCACACAGGTTTTGGGTTTTTCATTCCAGCAACTCTCCCATTCCTGGCACATTTCTATAAATATCTTCTGTGTGCATGTATTCTGACCTGTCTCCTCCTTAATACTCTTTTACACCCTTCAGGATTGCTGTTTGCGTCATACATGAACCTCTTAAATCTTTTTCTTTCTACTTAACGCTAGCAGGGTTCAGCTTTGAGCATCAAATTAGAGTGAAGCTAACTGAAGTCATTGCTAGTATCAGTCTTTGTGGTAGTAAAAATACTACAGCTATAAGTAACAGTAGAAGAAATATACTGGACTTGTACTCATTTATTATAGAACAACCTGATTCATCCTTGGCAAAGAGCTGTTTAAACCAAAATGAAAACCTTTTCAACTGTTTTTAAGTGCTTAGTTCATCCATTCAGTTACTTGCATAATACAGTTTGAAAAGTCACAACTGTCCTTTTTTTTCCAAATTGTTAACCATGGTTTTCTCTCTGGCCTCATTCATAACCTCTGCATGCTATACCTAACCCAAGCAGTTGCATTGAACATTTAGCCTTTCTCATTTTTTGTTGGCCTTCCTTTCCAGATTTTGTTGTTCTTTTTTTATTTTCCACATTTTTCTTTCATTTTAATATCCTAAGGTTATTATCTTCCAAACCTCCCTCCTCCTCCTTTGTCTTTCTCTTAGTGTTTATTCTTCTGTTTCTGAGTCACCTCTACCACCTCTCTCTCCATAATATTTTTCCCATTATTTTACTTTTTTTTATCTTCAGACTTTCTCCAGTATTTCAATCTTATAAATTGTTTAGCAAAAGATGTGACCTCACATACAGGAAAAATATCCTAGAAAACATTAAAATTATACTGTGTAATATTTTTATAGCTACTTTTGATATGAGCAAACTGCATATAGTATAAACACTTGATTTTAGTATATACAAAAGTGTAAGGAAAACGCTCCAAAAGCATATTTTGCTGCATAAACTTTTTTTTTTAATCTGGAACCTCATCCAGGACCTTAGTGTACTAGAGCTGAACAGTAATCACATGGTTCAACAAGTGCAGAAGTTTCTTCTCCCAAAACAGTATCTCCACTCTTATTCTGCATGTCAACTTGATGTGACATTTCCCTTTTGTAGTCTTTTCAAATTATAATTGTGTGCCCCTTTGAGCTCTGTCTGGCTGCCATATTATTTCCTTTAAGATTCTCTGTCAAATTTTTCCATCTTGCATCTACCTAACAAAGCCACTGAAGATCACTTCCTGTCATTTCCTTTGACATCTTCCTGCAGTGTGCTTGCAGCATCCCGCAGCACAACTTGGAAAAACATTGCCGCTAACAACCATTGATTATAATGCACTTGTACACTTGCCATCATTTCCTGATTTTCCAGCACAGACTATCATGGTTTATCCTTCAAACTCAAATATCCAGCAGTAGTCATCATTTGTCTTAGCAACCTCCATCTGATGAGAGTTGATTTGTTTCTGCAGTAAGTGCTTGCTTTGCTAGCATCTTACAGAATTAACTGCATTAAATCCGCTTATCATTTATGTAATTCTTTTTACTATTTCTAAGTAGCTTTCACTTTGTTATTCCCATTCATTCCATTTTTAAAATGCATTAAATTTAATTCACCAATCATTTTGCGGATTGTATGCCTTTGTAGGTCTTTTTTGAGAACAAACTTCTGGTTAATGTTAGAGAGTTTTCTAACATTTGAAACAAATATGGTCATCTTAGACTTCTAAGCTGGTTGAGGGAAGTATCCTTTAAATCCACTTGTAGTTAATTTTCAGCAGGGATATTCTAGAAAAGCAGTTTTGTCACTTGGCTTGTAAATATAATCTATTCTTCTGTATAATCACAATCAAATAACCAATAGTACAGAGCAGAAATACTTGTGCAATAATGTAACAACTATCCTAGTGAGGTAATCAATGTACAGCTACATAACATAAAAACTTAAAACTGCTGCTGAAACTGATGAATAGAAATGAATCTTGTATTAGTTAGATCAACATATAGGTTCATAGGTAGGTACTAGGCTATCAGCCCTAGGGCCCATACAAGCCTAACCAAAAAATGTACCCTGGCTTTCACCACCCAAGAAAATTATTTTCCTGTGCCCCTGTCGAGCAGAGCCACAGAAGTGATCCCCGGGGTGAATTTCCCATTTCCCATCCAATCATCAAGATTTTTCTTGAAGAGTGTTAATGAGGAGCTCTGTTTGACATAGATAGGTAGTCTGTTCCAGAGTATGGGAAGTCTCTGGGACAGGAATCTATCCCTCCAGCATGTTCTGTTTATTGTGGTGACAAGGTTTAGGTCCCTAGACCGTGTAGCTCGGAGGGATTGGGATTTCTTTAAGTGGAGCATGTCCAACAGCTCTGGGTTTGACATAGCTTTGTATGTTAGGCAGAGATAGCCCCTGAGTAGGTGATATGCAATGGAGTAAAGCTGTAGTTTTTTGAGACGGTCTGCATAGGGCATCTGTTTGAGGCCAGTAATCCTCTTTGTGAGGTATTTCTGTGGTCTTTCCAGTTGTTGTAGATGTCTTGTGAGGTGCATACCAAAAGGGGCATTGTACTCTATAATGGGTTTAGTGAGTGATGAGTAGAGGGGAACAATGACCTCTTTTTTTCTGGATGAGAATCCTTTTGTGATGAGATGAGCCACGTAGAAGGATTTCCTGACCACTGTGGCGATGTGATTATCAAAGGAGAGACTACTGTCCACCTGTGTCCCAAGGTCTTTTATCACATTTTCGGCATTAAGTAGACTACCAGCTATGTGGTAGTTCATGGGTACAGAGTTTTTACCAAAGGGGATGACAATACACTTTTTGGCATTGAGCTTCAGGCCATGGCTTTGACACCAGGTATCTGTCTCAGTGAGGCCCTTTTGTAGTTTGTCCACATCATTAGGAGTTTCGATTATGGCTCCTAGTTTGCAGTTATCTGCAAACTTTGTTAATAAAGACCTTCTGTGTTGGCCTGCACTTCAGAGAAGTAGATACCAAACAGGAGAGGACCCAGGACTGAACCCTGTGGTACTCCACTTGTCACTGGTCTGATGCCGGATTTGGAATCTGCTACTTTCACAGTGTGAGTTCTGTCTGTGAGCCAGTTGGCAACCCATCTTGTGACATAGGGATTTATACCTAGTTTAGTGAGCTTATCTATAATTCCAGAGTGGGGGATGGTGTCAAAAGCCTTGGCGAGATCTAGATAAGCTGTGTGAAACATTTTACCCTCATCTATGGCTTTGGTGACTGCTTCAAAGAAGTCAATCAGGTTTAGGAGACATGATCTGCCTTTTACAAATCCAAACTGGGTAGGGTCCAGAGTTTGGAGATTACCAATGTCTTTGTTTATGAGTTCCACAATGATACGTTCCATGGCCTTGCAGACCAGGCTCGTCAGGCTAATGGGGCGGTAGTTCCCGGGGTCCGTAGTGGCTCCCCCTTTGTGGAGTGGGATAACCGTCATGGTGTGCCATTCAGTGGGTACAAAGCCTGAGATGAGGCTATGATTGAACATGGTACTTGGGTAGGGTGCCAGTTCATTCTGTAGTTCGTGTAGAACGCAGCCTGGGATATTGTCAGGTCCCATGGATGCTGTGTTCTTGGCTTTGGAGAGTGTGTTTTTTTACCTGCGCAGCCGTGATTATAGGAACTTTGCATTCTTCCGGTATAGAGATGGGCCCTCTAGGGGGTGAGAGGGGGGTGTAAAGTTAGCACTGAACCTATCTACTAGGATGTTGGCAATATCAGTTGGTTCTGTATATTTAATGCCATTGTGCTGTAACTCAGAGCAGATCTGAGTGTTCCCATTTAGATTCTTGACATAGCTATAGAATGCTTTGTGGTTGTCTTTAGAGTCAGTGGCAATTTTGTTTTCGTAACTAGCTTTGGAGGATTTTATGAGGGATCTCAGCTTCTTACTGAGGTTGACCAGGGAGTTCCTCCAGTCATGGGATTTTACTCTCTTTTGCAACAGTTTCTTTCTTCTGTTGTAGAGTTTTTTTATGGCAGAGGACCACCAGATTGGCTTCTTTTTTTTTAAGGATAACATCTTGGTTCTATTAGGGATAGCATGATCCATGCACTTGTGTAAGTGCTTATAAAGTGCATTTGTGTAGGATTCGGCAGTCATACCTCTATTGTCCATCTGCATGGGTGTCATGAAGTTTGCCACTTCTGTCTTAAGAAGTGTGAAGTTGGCTTTGGAGAAGTTTTTTACAATGGTTTCCCTAATTGGGGCTGGGGGTAGGATGTGGATATCTAGGCTGATTAGCTTGTGGTCGGATCTGACCAACGAGGAATTGACCTCTGGTGTGGAACACCGGTTTCCCATGTTGGTAATGACAAGGTCTAGGATATTGCTGCCCCTGGTGGGGGTGTGAATAAGTTGATCCAAGCCGTTGGAATTTATGAATTCTAGAAAGCGTTGAGCAAAAGAGTTGGTACATGAGTAGTTTTCCCAGTTAATGGTGTTGGTATCTTATTTATTTATTTATTTTATTTTATTTATTTATTTAAATTTGTTGACTGGGAGTGTCCTACTGGACGTAGGTCCATTTTCAGCGGAGGCCCGGGGAGAAAAGCTCAACAGTAAAATAAACAGACAGTAGTTACATTGGATTACATAGCGATTAACAATTTAACATAGCAATTACTTACAACATATTTACAGATGAAGAACATAGTACATCAGTAGACAACTAGAACCTTTATCTGTGAAGTACATAACAGACATTAACAAATGTTACAATGAGAAGTTCCTGCTGTATAAGAAGTACTAGGCTTATGAGCATCTGAGCTTGCTATAATCAAGGTAGTTAGTAGAGTGGAAAGAAAGGTAGTGGTTGGATGGGGTGGATGATATTAGAGTGGGAGTTGCAATGGCATAGCCAGCATGTTTTTAGTAAAGTTTTGAAGTGGGTGCATGATGGTATGGAGGTAATTGTGGGTGGGAGTGAGTTCCATAATTTGGCTATGGCGCAAGAGAATAGTGCTTCACCAGCAGAGTTATTGGCTTTAGTAATCTGCAAGTGATTTTGTTGCTGGATCTTAGTGGTCTGGTGGTGCGATAGGGTTGGAGTAGATTCTGGAGGGATGGGACATTTAGTGGATGGTTTAATAGTTTGTGGGCGAGTGAGAGTTGATACGACTGAAGGAGGTGAGGGAGTCCAAGCCAGCCCAGTTCAGCAAGTGAGCGACAGTGGTGACTACGGTAGGATGCCCCTGTGGCGAATTTGGCGATTTTGTGGTAGCAGGTCTCTAGCTTGTTTAGATCACATTGCCTTAGGTTGGTATATATTGAAGAGGCATAAAGTAGGGTGGAGATAAGGTGGGAATTTGCTATTGAAATCTTTGCTGATTTTGTGAGAAATTGCTTATTTCTGTATAACGCTCCTAGTTTTTTGTGGACATTTTTTTTTATGGTTATGGATATGTGAATGTCAAATTTTAGTTTATTGTCTATTTCCACTCCTAGCAATTTGGTGTGTTCAGTTGGGTATATAGTGGTGTCTTTTGCTGTGATGTTAAAGTGAGAGTTGTTTTGAGTATGTTTGGTGGGTTGGAAGATGAGTAGTTTAGTTTTGTTTCGGTTGAGTATTAACTGGGCATTGGATAACCATGTTTCAACAGAGGAAAAGGCTTCCTGTGTGGCTTTTTGCAGTTTGGGTAGGGACTGGGCTGAGCAGATGATGGTCGAGTCATCTGCATATTGTATGAGTGTGCCATGTTTGGTGGAAGAGGCTAGATTATTGGTGTAAACAGAGAAGAGTAGGGGTCCAAGGATGGATCCTTGGGGAACCCCTATGGAGACAGGAAGTTGGGGAGATATGTCATTCTGCCATACAACAGATTGTTGGCGGTCAGACAGGTAACTCTGAAACCAGTTGGTGACTGATTGTGAGAAGGATAGGTTATTGAGGACAGAGATACGTTGTTTGTGTGGGACCATGTCAAATGCTTTAGATAGGTCTAGGAAAGTAGCAGAGGAGAGATAGCCATTGTTTTTATGCTGAAGGATAGTGTTAGTAAAGGAGAGTAAGGCAGTGGTGGTGTTATGGTTTGGTCGGAAACCATGCTGAGTACTGGAAAGGAGGTTGTTAGTAAGGAGGTAGTCTGAGACCTGAGAGTGTATGCATCTATCTAGTATTTTGGAGAGTGGAGAGAGAATAGCTATGGGGCGGTAATTGGTTAGTTCTGCGGAGGGTCCACCTTTGTGGATGGGAATTATATGTGATACTTTCCACAGTGTGGGAACGTAACTTTCTGACAGAGATCGGTTAATCAAGATGGATACTGGGTAGGCCAGAGCATCAGCTGCGATTTGTAGGTATTCACTTGGGAGGTTGTCTGCTGCTAATTTGGTGGGTTTAAGTTTAGTTAAGAGTTTTTTATGTTGGAGGTAGGTACAGGAGAAAAAGAGAAGGCAGTGGGGAGATTACTAGTTGGAGGGGAGGGGGGGTTGTGTTGTTTAGCTAGTGATAGTATGGTATAGGTGAAGTGTGTGTTGAATGAGGTAGCAATATTTTCTGAGGAGTGAGGGATGTTAGGAGGAGGGGTACTGATTTTACCTGGGTGGAGGATGGAGTTTATGGAGGACCAGAATTGTGTGGGGCTGTGTTGTGAGGAGTCTAGGGCAGACTGGTAGTATTGAAATTTGTCCTGTTTTATTAGCTTTTTGACTCTATTGCGTAGTTCTAGGAATTTCTGTCTAACTGAGGGGGTTTTGGTTTTGTGCCAGTGCTCCCAGGCTTTATCCCTGTTTTTCATTTCTGACTTAGTGGTTTTCTGTAGCCATGGGGAGGGTTGTGCTTTGGTTCTGGAAAATCTTATGGGGGCATGGTAATTAAGGATGTTCAGGAAGGTAGTATTAAAAAATTCACCTGCGTCATCTAGACTGAGGTACTTTAGAGGATGCCAGTTACATTCTTTCTCATCTAATTGTCCAAAAATACACTGTTTCCCATGTTGGTAATGATCAGGTCTAAGTTATTGCTGCCCCTGGTGGGGGTGTGAATAAGTTGATCCAAGGTGTTGGAATTTATGAATTCTAGAAAACGTTGAGCAAAAGAGTTGGTACATGAGTAGTTTTCCCAGTTAATGGTGGGGTAGTTGAAATCGCCCATTATTAGGGTGTTGGGTTGTACCCTAATACTTTCCAGTGTATCAAGAAATGAGGAGTGTGAGTCCTGGGGCATGGTGGGGGGTCTGTTGCAAGCTACAATTTGGATTGCGGTCTTGCCCAGAGTTGGTTGCACTTGGATAATCTCGGATGCATTATGCTGTGCAACTAGCCTGGAGGTGTGGATATCCTTAGTGAATATGGACACGCCTCCGCCTTTAGTGCTTCATTCTGGGTTAGGTGGCCGAAAGGTGTGGTATGAATTGAAGCCTGGTAATGCAGGGGTGCTCTCTGGAGCTTTGAACCAGGTCTCTGTCACTGCACAGATGTCAATGTTCTCCATTTTAAGGAGTGTTTGGATGATATGTTTCACAAAGTCTGTGTTTCAAGATTTTTTTCGCATGAAGCCCAGTGGTGTGATCTGAAATGTGCTGCTTAAGTTTAATGTAAAATAAATCATCTGGAAAGCAGTAATTTTGCAAAGGCAGGTACATTTGTAGAATAACATCTGTAGAAGAAGCAATAGCAATGATAGAGAAGAAAGAGGATATGTGGCCAGTCATAAAAAAAAAAAAATATATATATATATATATATATATATATATATATATATAAATATAAATATAAATGGTGTACAAGTATGGATAAGCAGTAGATACATATAACAAAAAGTAGACATTTGAAAAGACCTATCATATATAGTGTTGCATGTAGTACTGGAAGCCTTCTCTTTGAGTCCATAGAATCCAAGCCAGTACCATATTCCATGAAAGGGATGTACAAAAAGAAGGGGGCACAGCTGGGGAACTTTTCTCGGAAAAGGCTGTAAGGGATCAGACTAACCTGCCTGAAGAGGATTTTATTTGTGTCTGTGTGTTCAAAATTTGTCACAGAATTCATGCAATCCATGGTACAGCTCTAAAGCAAGTCATATGAGGAGATGGAAAAAAATAAATCATTGGTTATGTATTCTCTGTGTAAAGAAAAACTTGCATAGACTATATGGAATTGAACAGTCCTTATATATTACAAAAATGTTTGTTGCTGTGTTACACTGCAGCTATGAAAATATTTGAGGGTTTGTCTAAAATGTTTTATATTTGAAAACATGCCATTTAAGTGTAACAAACCCAGATGCAATTCATAAATGGAAGTTTCAGCAACCGTCATTCATATTAATCACTGCAGGGGATGAATTGTTCAGAAATTTTTAATAGTTTTGAAAAAATGTTTAAATGCTTAAAGTGATTCTTAGGAATGTATTTTTGGACAATTAGATATCACTGCTAGGAAGAAGAGCTGAATAGCTGCCATGTGAAAATACCTCTTTTATTCTTTGTCACACATGCTCGGTCACTGCCCATGTAAGTTGGACGTCTATTAAATTGTACTTCCTTAGCAGGAGCCATATAACTCTTTAAAATGTGTACTTTTTGTGATTAAGTATCAAACCTAATAAACATTCTTGATTGAGGTGCTTTTAGATACAAGTGTCTTGCCTGGTCTATCCTCACTTGATATTTAGGTACCATTTTTTGTCCAAAGACTTTTCGGATCTCTCTGGGATCCATGAAAAACTGAGATTTTTTTTTCCTTCAAAATTCACTAATTTGTCTACCATTGTAACATGTTCAAAAAAGGTTAATATTTTTTAATGTTTACAGTTTTTATTAAGAGTGATGTAAATGGCATATTGTTAAAAATAATAATTCTTAGAAATGCTCTATTTAATATTCTTATCTCTATTGATCACTTAAAAGTTTATCATTCTTTTTAAAGTTGCTTGCATAGCATTGTGTAGAAAAGTACAGGTGCATTCCAGGGTATCTTCTTTTTTGATAACCTTTTTATGAAAGAATGTAGCAGTGAAGCCTTAAGAAGCCGCGGTGGTGCAGCGGTTAGCGTTGTCGCCTCACAGCAAGAGGTTCTCCTGTTCAATTCTCGGCTGGAGCACCTTCGGTGTGGAGTCTACATGTCCTCGCTGTGGTCAAGTGACGTTAAAGACATGCAGGTAGGTGCGTGCATGAATGGGTGTGCCTTTCTTGAAGGTTGGGCATCAGGCTGGCACCTCAGCACCGTAAAAATCCACTGCCAATCGTTAGCGGACAGAGTTCCGCTGTGGCGACCCCTAACCGGGAAAAGCAGAAAGACATTGCTTTGCTAGCAGTGAAGACTTAAAACATTTTAGGTTGTTCTTGTGTTTCTCCATTTACTGAGAAAGATAGTTGTTGAAAATATCTATACAGTATTTTGCTCAGAAATTAGTTGCTTTAGTTAATTTGCAGTGCTAGAGATTGGGAGTTTTTGAGTTGTTTGCCATATTGTCAGAGTGCTTTAGAACATTGTAAGAGCTTGTCACCAATTACTGTGTTAATGTCACTAAATTAATTAAAGTTTTTGCATTTTGATAAAATAAGATCGTTGCGACACCTAGACCATTTTTAAGAGTTACTTGGAAAAGGAATCTGAACACAAACAGTAAACACAATATCAGTATAATTTGCAAAAAAAAAAATATATTGTAGAATGCAAAGGACAAAAATAGGAAAATGTACAGAGTATTAAAACTTTGTTATGAAATGCACAAGTTGTTAAAAAAGTGTCCAGAGAAATAGTCTGTAGTATCTATTAAAAGAAATAGAAAGAGGGTCATAGTAAACAAGGTAAAACCATATGTTGGGGAGCATTTAGGAGGAGTAGACAGGGGGCATGCTGTTATCAAGTTGCAGAGCTTGTTGTTAAGTCAGTTGCTGCCCTGGACAATCTCAAGTGGCAGTCACTTCAACCACTGTTGAGGACCAAAAATAAATAATTCAAAGTTCAGGACCAAATTATGAAAACAGTATATGTAAGTTTATTTCAGAAATGGTTATTAAGACTTGGTTACTAACATACACACACAAAACTGCACTAGTATCCGGACAGCTAGGAAAAAGGGATTACAGCACTGAATTGCAGGGCCCAGTCAGTAGCTTTTCTATAGTGCCGATCAACAATAACAGCTTGCCTTGCACACTTTTCTCCACACTAGTTCTGATATTGGTGTGTTGAGATGCTCTCTATGAAACTGACAGCTTGTATTTAAAACATGCTGTTTTCCTCATTCTCTAAACACAGAAATGCTAAACATTCACTTGGGTTGAGGTTTGCTGATAGATGCAGAAGTTCTGAAAAAAATGATTTACAGTTAAGCTTTTAAAACTACTCATTTACATTATCTGTAGTTATACCATGACCCCCCCCCCCCATTAATATTCCAAAACATGCACGCTGATTGGTCAGCGTGCATGTTGTAAATCGACTTGTACTAATGGAAAAAGGTCCGGTCGCCCGGACTTTTTCCATTAGTATAAGTCTTTTTTAAAACACTGTCTCGCTATGTTAAAGGAGTTTAACATAGTGACACAGGTTTAAAAAAAGCAACGGAGATCTCCGTTGCTTTTTTTAAAGCTGTCTCGCTATGTTAAACTCCTTTAACATAGCGACACAGTGTGTAAAAAGCAACAGAGATCTTGCTTTCTCCGTTGCTTTTTTTTTAAAGCTGTCTCGCTATGTTAAATGGGTTTAACATAGCGAGACAGCTTTAAAATAAGCAACGGAGATTCTCTGTTGCTTTTTTTAAAGTTGTCTCACTATGTTAAACCCATTTAACATTGCGAAACAGTAAAAAGCAACGGAGATCTTGCTTTCTCCATTGCTTTTGCCCACAGCTCTGATGTACTGCGTAGGCATGCAGTACATCAGAACTCCATGAATACCAGACAGCTGCGGAAGGGCAGCAAGGAGGCATTATACAATGCCATTATTTAAGAAAAGTAATTATTTTTTTTCTTAAATAATGTCATTGTATAATAGAAATAACCCACTTCTGGGTGTGGGTAATGCTGGATTTACTCATGGTTGGCTTTGTTTGGTCCCTCGGGACCAAACCACGCCAACCGTGGGTAAATCCAGCATTACCCACACCCAGGAGTGGGTTATTGCTATATTATTACAGTTACTGCACCTAGAACCATTGGGCTAGGTTATCCACTGCTCATTGTTTTTACTGGTTAGGTAGAAATCACATTAGTCTACTGGATAAAGCTAGTCAGTTTAAATGTGCTACTTGTTATTGATTGCTTTACTGGTTCACTTTTACATTTCTCTTTTTTGCATTTGTGAATACAACAGTAGTCACAGCTCATATTCTTGTATCCATTGGCCATATCCCCTTTTTTGTTCTAGTCAGTTATCGCACTCTGTCTTATACCAAAAGTAAGTTGTTAACCTCTTGTTTTGTTACACCCCTTTCTTCTGCACTGACAATGTGGAAACTCACCGAGTTGCCTTTCCATTTCTGTAGCCAGTCTGATAGCACTAGGTATTTTAAGGCAGTGTAGTAACTAATTCATGCTTATCAAAAACTCTTTATTGCTGCCTCACAATGTTTCACTATATAAGAGGTGTAGTATTTACTTAACGTGGAGGCTACCTTCTTATTTCACAACTCATTCAGCAGTCATACTACACATGCACACAAAAACAGCACAGAACACTGAGATTATTTAGAGAACACTGTCTATACCTCAGTGGCTAAAGACTAAGAAACATAAGACATTAGTTCATACAACAACACACCCACCTTTGCCTTTTATACCCACAGCCAGTACACATGCCTCCAAGTGTCACAAAGGTGCAGACTTCAAGCCCTTATGGCTCACTGTGACATCATCCAACTGTGGCTATGTTTTAGCAATAGGAGACTTTATTGTCAGGCATATAGGTAACACCCTCACCAGAATGGATTAGAATAGGATAACAGCTGTTTGGAGAGAGAATATGGGATGTTACAAGGGTTGCTGGATCCCTGCAACCTGAGAATATGACACAATAGTGGTCAGTGTAGGTGTAAATGACCTCAGGCGCTTTATCCAGAGGGACATGCAGAAGGACATGATTGAGCTTGTTATGCATTTGTCTGAGGCAGGAAAGACACTGCTCTTGAGTGATATATTGACATCACCCAGAATGATTCAGAGGTTCAATGACATAATTAGCCTTATTAATTGGCTATGTAGCTGGAGTCATTCTTGGTGATGGTTGGTATGGCTGATTAACCTTCTTGCTGTGCCAGGGATGGTATGCCCCTGTCTTACCAAGGCTTTTGCATTCTGGCCAAATCATTTGCTGCTCCTGTACTATCTTTTTTAAAGCAGAGTCCATCTGGTAGAGATTCTAACTTAGTAAATTCTAATTTGTAGCACATTAATGTAGCTCTACACAATGTCAGGAGTCTAAACAAAAAATATCCCAAAGTTGAGGCTCTCCTGTAAGAAAAACACATTCATACATATGTAGTTAGACAGACGTGGTTTCAGCAATGAAGACGACACTCTTGTTTCTGAGTATAATGCCTATCATGTCTTCAGACGTACTGGGAGTTGTGGGGGGTATCATTATTTGTCAAGGATATCATCACCTCTCAGAAGGTTCCTTGGCACACCACATTTGAACTCTTACATGTACAAATCACCATAAACAAGACTGATTACCACTTCATAGTTAGTTATAGAACACCCTCTATATCCCCATCTAAGCACATTGACTGTCTTACACATTTGCTGAAATCCCCATTAAACTCAACACCTTTCTGTTGGGGAACTTCAGCTATCATTCAGTAAACTGGCTGACCTTCATTGCCAGTGATCAGCATGCTCGACCCTTCCTTGACATTGTAAATGCTAACTCTGTTTATTTTAATAGTTCACCATCCTTCTTGAGCCCGCAGTATCTTTGATCTGGTACTTACAAATATGGCCAGTTCTTGCACATCTCTGTATTTATAATCCTGCCTTGACAAATCAGATGATAAATCAGTGATCTTTTCCTTTAAAACTGGCAGTACATCCCATGTAAATACCTCTGTGTTTAGGGACTTCTCAAAAATAAACCTTCTTCTGTTTCTTGATGACTGAAGTAAAGCTGTTGCCTGTGACTCTGACCTTTACTGACAATTAAGTGGTTGTATTCTTAAGGCAGTATCTGCACCAAATGTAATGAGAAGTTTAAAAACAAACTCCTGTAGTGGAATACCAGTATAAGTAATGTAACGAGAAGTTTAAAAACAAACTCCTGTAGTGGAATACCAGTATAACTAATGTAACGAGAAGTTTAAAAACAAACTCCTGTAATGGAATACCAGTATAACTAATGTAACGAGAAGTTTAAAAACAAGCTCCTGTAGTGGAATACCAGTATAAGTAATGTAACGAGAAGTTTAAAAACAAGCTCCTGTAGTGGAATACCAGTATAAGTAATGTAACGAGAAGTTTAAAAACAAGCTCCTGTAGTGGAATACCAGTATAAGTAATGTAACGAGAAGTTTAAAAACAAACTCCCATAGTGGAATACCAGTATAAGTAATGTAACGAGAAGTTTAAAAACAAACTCCCATAGTGGAATACCAGTATAAGTAATGTATTGATAAGTTTAAAAACAAACTCCTGTAGTGGAATACCAGTATAAGTAATGTATTGATAAGTTTAAAAACAAACTCCTGTAGTGGAATAGCAGTATAACTAATGTAACGAGAAGTTTAAAAACAAACTCCTGTAATAGAATGCCTGTATAAGTAATGTAATTATAAGTTTAAAACAAACTCCTGTAGTGGAATACCAGTATAAGTAATGTAACGAAGTTTAAAACAAACTCTTGTAGTGGAATACCAGTATAAGTAATGTAACGAGAAGTTTAAAAACAAACTCTTGTAGTGGAATACCAGTATAAGTAATGTAACGAGAAGTTTAAAAACAAACTCCTGTAGTGGAATACCAGTATAACTAATGTAACGAGAAGTTTAAAAACAAACTCCTGTAGTGGAATACCAGTATAACTAATGTAACGAGAAGTTTAAAAACAAACTCCTGTAGTGGAATACCAGTATAAGTAATGGAAGGAGAAGTTTAAAAACAAACTCCTGTAGTGGAATACCAGTATAAGTAATGGAAGGAGAAGTTTAAAAACAAACTCCCGTAGTGGAATAGCAGTATAAGTAATGTAACGAGAAGTTTAAAAACAAACTCCCGTAGTGGAATACCAGTATAAGTAATGTAACGAGAAGTTTAAAAACAAACTCCTATAGTGGAATACCAGTATAAGTAATGGAAGGAGAAGTTTAAAAACAAACTCCCGTAGTGGAATAGCATTATAAGTAATGTAACGAGAAGTTTAAAAACAAGCTCCTGTAGTGGAATAGCAGTATAAGTCATGTAACGAGAAGTTTAAAAACAAACTCTTGTAGTGGAATACCAGTATAAGTAATGTAACGAGAAGTTTAAAAACAAACTCCTGTAGTGGAATACCAGTATAAGTAATGTAACGAGAAGTTTAAAAACAAACTCCTGTAGTGGAATACCAGTATAACTAATGTAACGAGAAGTTTAAAAACAAACTCCTGTAGTGGAATACCAGTATAAGTAATGTAATGAGAAGTTTAAAAACAAACTCCTGTAGTGGAATACCAGTATAAGTAATGGAAGGAGAAGTTTAAAAACAAACTCCCGTAGTGGAATAGCAGTATAAGTAATGTAACGAGAAGTTTAAAAACAAACTCCTATAGTGAAATACCAGTATAAGTAATGGAAGGAGAAGTTTAAAAACAAACTCCCGTAGTGGAATAGCATTATAAGTAATGTAACGAGAAGTTTAAAAACAAGCTCCTGTAGTGGAATAGCAGTATAAGTAATGTAACGAGAAGTTTAAAAACAAACTCCTGTAATGGATTAGCAGCATAAGTAATGTAACGAGAAGTTTAAAAACAAACTCCCATAGTGGAATACCAGTATAAGTAATGTAACGAGAAGTTTAAAAACAAGCTCCTGTAGTGGAATACCAGTATAAGTAATGTAACGAGAAGTTTAAAAACAAACTCCCATAGTGGAATACCAGTATAAGTAATGTAACGAGAAGTTTAAAAACAAACTCCCATAGTGGAATACCAGTATAAGTAATGTATTGATAAGTTTAAAAACAAACTCCTGTAGTGGAATACCAGTATAAGTAATGTATTGATAAGTTTAAAAACAAACTCCTGTAGTGGAATAGCAGTATAACTAATGTAACGAGAAGTTTAAAAACAAACTCCTGTAATAGAATGCCTGTATAAGTAATGTAATTATAAGTTTAAAAACAAACTCCTGTAGTGGAATACCAGTATAAGTAATGTAACGAGAAGTTTAAAAACAAACTCTTGTAGTGGAATACCAGTATAAGTAATGTAACGAGAAGTTTAAAAACAAACTCTTGTAGTGGAATACCAGTATAAGTAATGTAACGAGAAGTTTAAAAACAAACTCCTGTAGTGGAATACCAGTATAACTAATGTAACGAGAAGTTTAAAAACAAACTCCTGTAGTGGAATACCAGTATAACTAATGTAACGAGAAGTTTAAAAACAAACTCCTGTAGTGGAATACCAGTATAAGTAATGGAAGGAGAAGTTTAAAAACAAACTCCTGTAGTGGAATACCAGTATAAGTAATGGAAGGAGAAGTTTAAAAACAAACTCCCGTAGTGGAATAGCAGTATAAGTAATGTAACGAGAAGTTTAAAAACAAACTCCCGTAGTGGAATACCAGTATAAGTAATGTAACGAGAAGTTTAAAAACAAACTCCTATAGTGGAATACCAGTATAAGTAATGGAAGGAGAAGTTTAAAAACAAACTCCCGTAGTGGAATAGCATTATAAGTAATGTAACGAGAAGTTTAAAAACAAGCTCCTGTAGTGGAATAGCAGTATAAGTCATGTAACGAGAAGTTTAAAAACAAACTCTTGTAGTGGAATACCAGTATAAGTAATGTAACGAGAAGTTTAAAAACAAACTCCTGTAGTGGAATACCAGTATAAGTAATGTAACGAGAAGTTTAAAAACAAACTCCTGTAGTGGAATACCAGTATAACTAATGTAACGAGAAGTTTAAAAACAAACTCCTGTAGTGGAATACCAGTATAAGTAATGGAAGGAGAAGTTTAAAAACAAACTCCTGTAGTGGAATACCAGTATGACTAATGTAACGAGAAGTTTAAAAACAAACTCCTGTAGTGGAATAGCAGTATAAGTAATGTAACGAGAAGTTTAAAAACAAACTCCTATAGTGAAATACCAGTATAAGTAATGGAAGGAGAAGTTTAAAAACAAACTCCCGTAGTGGAATAGCATTATAAGTAATGTAACGAGAAGTTTAAAAACAAGCTCCTGTAGTGGAATAGCAGTATAAGTAATGTAACGAGAAGTTTAAAAACAAACTCCTGTAATGGATTAGCAGCATAAGTAATGTAACGAGAAGTTTAAAAACAAACTCCCATAGTGGAATACCAGTATAAGTAATGTAACGAGAAGTTTAAAAACAAGCTCCTGTAGTGGAATACCAGTATAACTAATGTAACGAGAAGTTTAAAAACAAACTCCTGTAGTGGAATACCAGTATAAGTAATGTAATGAGAAGTAAACTGCTCAATGCTTATGACAGATCTCATTTCACCTACCTTAAGAGGACACATAAGCAAACAAATAAAGAGCTTAAGGGAACCACTAGGACGCCCAAAGCTGAGGAGTATAAAATTAACATAGCTGCAAAAAATAAAAATAACTGCAAATCTTTCTTTCACTATGTCAGGAAGTAAAGAACTAAAACCCACCTATGTTCTGAAGTAGTCCATAACAATATTGTACACTCTGACCCAAAGGAAATACCTAGCATCCAAGATGGCAAATTTAGTGCAAATTTTGCAGTATTCACAGTTGTACCTATTCCACAGTCCAAAACACCCTATTTTGATTACTGTGAACAAGTTCTCTTAACCCTCTCAAAAGCTAAGAACACCTCTTTTCTGGGTGGTGATATTATACAGGGTATCCTGATTATAGCTACCAAATATGACTTATCTGAATCCCTACTTCATTTCTTTAATCTAAGCCTCTTCACTGGTTACCTTCCTGAAGCCAAGAAAATGATCATTGTAATGCCATTACACAAGGGTAGCCTAACCAAGGATCCTGGTAACTATAGGCTCATACGTAAAGCTACAGAGTGCATTATTGCAGACCTGATTGATCTCAACATGGAACATTTATTAAACCTGGACCCTCTTCAATTTCATTTTGTTTTGTCAGTTGGAGGATCCTGCCTTTTTAACCTCATTAATTTCTTCGAAAAAGTAACCAAAGCAGTGGATAGTGGCTATGCAGTAAATACAGCATATCTGGACTCTTCCAAAACCTTTGTCACTATTCTCTATGCAGGTGTTATTGACATACTTGTAAATCTGAATGTAAGTCCTTATGTTCTGAGGTGGATAGCTAACTGGTTGTCTGACACAACACACAATTAGGAGTCACAGGTGCCACTTCTGAAAACAAAGTTATCATTGGTTAGCCACAGGGCTCATTGTTAGGCCTCCTCCTATTTGACATCTATTTCTCAGACCTCTAAGTTAACACCCCTGGCCTATGGTTATCTAAGTTTGCAGTTGGTTGTAAATTGTGTATTGTTATTCAATCTTCCATTGACATACACATACTTCAACATGGGTTAGACCATGTTAACTTCTGTAAGGTCAGTGGTCTCAAATTAAATGTGAAAAAAAAGTTATATATATTTTTTTAGTAAACAAAACATTTTCACTTATCACCCTTACAGTCAGACAGTGTCGTAAGGGATCTAGGTAATCTTGTTTGAATGTCATGTTTCTACAGTAGCTTGGAAAACATTCCATCTGATCATCTAATTTCCAAGGGCTTCTGCACTAAATCTAAAAAATTTGAAGTCCCCTTTACTCGTGTCTCATCAGACCCATCGTTTAATATAATGCACCTTTTGGCATGTATTTGTCTAAACATATCATTCAAAATCCATATGTGAAAGACAAAATTGCTTAATCTTGGTGTGTTTCTACTGCAGTAAACGGAGTTCGTATACAGGAATGTCTGGTGCATTTTTGATTTATTCCTAAACATATCATTCAGTTTAAGAGCACTGAAAGATTCATAACTAAAAAGATCTGTGGTCTCCGAAAAATCTTGGTTATCAGGACAGACTAGCTGCCCTGTATCTATACAGTAGACATGTGCTTGGAGATCTGTGCCTAGCTTTTTGAGCCTTGAATGACCGAAATCTCTTTGACCTCCTATACTTTAGCAGAACAAATGTGACCACAAATACCCAGTTAAAGTAACTAAACCATCAACAGCAAGGCTGGTGTTAGCATTTTGGGAGTCCCCAGCACATATCAAGTTGGGGGCCCCCTGGGCACTTCCAATCTAAGTATCACCCTGTCACTGCCATACCTCCCAAGCAACCTTTTAGTTCATACTGCAAACTTTTAGGTGTAGTACGCATAGGCTGACCTGTAGCAACAATGGTCTTACATTACAACAGGCTTATGGTACCACACTATGTTGGCCCATCTCACAAAGGGACATTTACAGTTACTGGCATTTAGTTGGAACAATGATACAACAGCTCTATACGTAGATGAAATGACACCCTAGGAACTGCCTACTGTTTCAGCCCACCCCATCCCACACATATGCACCCTCCACTCCTCCCATTTGTTTTCCCCATCTCCGGCTCCTCATACCATGAACATTACTTTTTTTCTTCCTTTTCTCACATTTTGTCTTACTCTTCAGCTTTTTCAAGAAACAATAACTTTCTATGTTCTCTGAAGTGCATTTTAAAGGTTGTTTTTCTTTTTCACAACCTTTTCATCCAATGATGGCTTGAACAGAAATTATGACTGAGGAAAGAAATTCATTGTTGCTGTTCAGCTTTAGTTTTCCTTCTATTCTTTCAACACAACTTTCCTTATCAAGACAGCACAGTAATAACCATTTAGGAAATGCTTCAATTATGCTGGTGCCTCTAGAAGCCATAGGGGGATAAAAATGCTCTGGAGTGCAAATTTAGAGCATTTTCCTAACCTTTTAATCCAATGGTGACCTGACAGAAATCATGAGTAAGAAAAGAATTTCATTCTTATTTTTTTTTTCTTTCAAGGAAGCCATAAGTTGTGCCCAAGACTTAATGATCAAAGCTGACCAAATATTTATTTATTTTATTTATTTTATTTTACATTTGTTGACCGGGATAGTCCGACTGGATACATGTCCATTTTCAGCGGAGGCCCGGGGAGAAAAGCTCCAATGGGTACAAAATAAAACATTGCAATAAGGACAATATGATGGAAGCAAAGGTGAACATATAAGAACAGCTACAAATAGTAGCTCATGATAAATTAACAAGCCAATTGTTGTGTGGATACACAGGCCCTGTCTGGAAATACTGCTCGCCTCCCTAACCCCTCCAAAAATAGCAGTCACTCTCTATGCATCCCTCTGGTGTCAGATTAGGATGAAAGCAGAGGTTGAAATTGCCACAGTCATGTATTTCAAGTGACTGCTGATATACATATCATGCCTCCTCGCTATTCACCCTTTACCCCCAAAGGCAGCCACCTGTATACATGCTTCATGAATGATTTTGAGGAAAGTGAAAAAAAATTATGACAGTAATGTATTCTGCTTTGTTGCTCCTAGACAGCACACTGCCTTGCACAATGTATAGTAACCTTCTTTGTCCATCTCTGAGGAGGTCTGAGAGAAAAATAAAGGAATCAATAACCACACTGTCCTCAGCCCAAAGACAAGCTATAATGACACCCTGTGCATATATCTAAGGTTTGACTGTGATGAACATTGAATTGTAATAACCACACAATCCCCACACCTCACATAACCTACAGCAGCTTTTCTGTGCACACACACATCAGAGCAGGACTGGATGGGTACGATTATGAGCAGAGGCCATTATCAGCTTTATCCTAACAGGGTCATATCACAGCCCTGTTTAAGTCAGAGTGTACTCAGAAAAATTGATACATTTTTTCTTCTCATTTCCCCCCAACCAGCAACAGCTTTTGTGGGGATCCCACACAGTCAAGTATGATTAAGGGAGCCCTTATGTATTCATTCATACAGTCTGGGGACTGGGGGGACCACCAGACTCCTAGAAGATCTAAGTGTCTGAATGTTCTGTGATTTGTTTTATGCCTTACTTTTAAATAAAATATAATTACTTGTTAACTGCAGTTTTTAGTGATACCCAGAAGAATAATGCATGCGTCCTGGCATTATTGGGCATGTGCACAGTTAAAAAAATCAGTGATATTTTTTTACACACACATGCACGCCATAGCAGTACTAGTTTTGTACTTATTTCAGCAAATAGCAGTACATTGTGCAACGTTGGTACAGCCACATGAGATTAATGACTGCTGTTTAGCAGTCCTCAAACAGCAGCAGGGGTAAGTCACTTTTATTTCCCTCAGTGAGGAGTAATTCATACATGTCACTGTCCCTGATTTCACACACCTTCACTGATTTTTGTCATAATTTTCCTCCATCCTTCATAAAAAGTTTGATTTGCTGGTAAAGAATTCAGGATTACAGACAGAGTCAGTAAATCCAGAAAACAATTTTATACTTTCATGTTGATGCAAAAAGTGTAATTCTGTTACCTTTTTAACTGAATTAGAATAATATTTAAAAAGTCTTCCTGATTTTGAGCATTTATTCTGCTATTAAGTTTGGCATTGTACTAAATTCTTCAACAAAAAAGTTCAGAGTTATAGTATCTTGTGTTCTGCCAATATTTATAAAAATCTCTGAAAGAGAAAACCATCCCTGTAGATTGGAAGTATCTGCTCTTCTTAAAATCCAAGATTTGTACTGAGATCAGTCACTCTGAGCTGGTGAGCTGTCTAATGCTTACCCCCTGCTCCTCAGCTTTATCCTAACAAGGCCATATCACAGCCCTGTTCAGGTTAAAGAGTGTAATCAGGAAATTAATATATTTTTCTCATTTTTCCCCAGCCAGCAGCAGCTTTTGTGCCTCCCCCCACACAGTCAAAGATGATTAAGGGGACCCCCCCTGTAGCCATGTGTTATGGTATCTAAAGCTGGTTATGTTTGCTTTAGTGGAGAGAATGCCCGCCAGCATGGTTTAACTAAGCAAGGGGTACCATGTCAGTGGTACAATATTTAATGGAATTGTGAAGCCTGTTACTTGATAAACCACTGTTACTATAATCAGAGATCTTTGAATTTTAAAGGAAATATAAATATAAGAATTCTTACCCACCTGGTTTAGTATACAAGATTACTGTACTAGCTTTTAGTGATTTGACAGAAATGTTACAAAAATATCTAGGTAAGATAACCTGCTGTGGTCAGGGGCCCCCAAGGAACAGGGGGCCCCCAGCGACCGCAGGGTTTGCTGGTGCCTGAAGCCGGCTATGATCAACAGATAACATTAATTGGCATGCTTGATCATATCATTGCCTGCATGTCTTTTTGTCTTGGAGATTGTGGCCCTTGCCAGAGTTTTAGCAGTCCTCATACAGCAGCAGCAGTGGTTATTTGAGTTTTGAAACCCCTGGTACTTCCCTCTGAACCTCTTTATGTATACTTTCAGATAATAAGCTTGTTTGTTTTTTTTTTTTTGTGTGTAATGATACATTGAATAATCTATTCATTCTGATAGTTAAAATGCACCACTTTTTAAAGTACTATAACTGCAGCTATTCCTGATCTGAAACATCTCAAAATCTGAGAAACCGTTGACCACCAAACCTAAGAGTGGATGAATTCAGAGCAGAAGAGTCATGCAAGATGAACCTGATAAGATTTCCTTCTATAGTAAGCAAGTTTCATCAGAAAGTGGCTGTGGTCATAGCCTACTTAGAATGTAAAGATGATACAAGCCTGATTTTGTCCTGTAATTTCATATGTGCTTTTTAAGGTGTCGACTGCTCAAAAGAGGATATTGTGCTTTGACTTTAGTGAAACATTTAATATGGGGCCTCCCAAAATATTGGCGACTAAATTTGAAAGTGCTGGAGTGATACTTAGAATAGTAGCTTGAGTAAAATATTGCCTTTTTAGTGTGATGCCCAGTTCATTTGTACTGGAAGATCGTGATACATATATAATACAAGACTGGTAATACTGCACTCATTCTTAATGTGTTTATGAAGTATAATGCAGAAAGTCTGGAAAGAAATGCCTGCATTTTTTTCTGATGTTACAAAGTTGTATAATAGGGATGATATATAAGAATTGTAGACAAGATGTTACAAGAACTCATAAAATAGGTTCATAGGTGGCATGCAGTCCAGAAGACCATTAAGGAGCAGAGCCCAATTATCTCAGTTCCCCAAAGTACTGTCTGGTTAAGTGATTTGCTCATGGTCACACATTAAGCAAAGGGAATCAAGCCCTGGATACAAGGAGCAGCACATTAACAGCTCATAGCCTTACTCCCCTATGCTAACTGCCATATAAACAAACACAATGAAGGAATATTCTATAAAAAGGCAAATTAAATCATTAAACTAAGAGCAGAAATGAAAAACCCTTCTGGAAGAGGAGTGCTTAACTAATATAGAGCTGCCTCAAGGTGAAGGAAACTGGAGCAGTCATATCAAATAACCTAAACTTCAGCAAGTCATGTGAGACAGCAGCAGCAATAAGGGCTGATGGAATAGAATATATAGAAACAAGCATTTCCAATAAATCAAAGTCATGCCACTGTATTTTTAGTTTTAAGACTGTATTGGATACATATAGTCATATGATTATGTCAACAGATTTGTACAGTGTGTGTTGAACTACATCCCTTAACAATGTTATGCCATGTGTTCCCTATAATTTTGAAGCAATTTGTTTTCCTGAATTCCACAGTCTTACAGAAAATCATCCATTTACCACTGCCCTTTTGGTGAAATATTGCTTCCTTGTATTGCTTCTGTATCAAGTTGCCGTTTGCTACTTATGTTGTGTTCCCTCCATCCTTCTTTTTAAGCTGCTGTTGTATAGTTTTTTTTTTTCAAACCATCAGATGAGTCCATTTTCTGGTTTCTTATGTCTTCTCTGTAGTAAAAACTTTCTGACGTTTTATAAGACAGCCAATCTGTTTTCTTTGTCATCTTTATATATTTTCTCAGCAATTTCTCCAAGGGGTAGATTTCCTTTCGATAAATAGTCTTCAAAACTGAATGCAGTAATTCATACGGGTATCGCAAAGCTTTTTTTTTCAATAGAGTTATGACTTTGACATCTGTAGATTTGATTTTTTGGTCAGTGAACTCCATCATTCTGTTGACAGTAGCCACTGATATTTTAATTTGCACCAGCTGATTCACTTATAGGTGTTATAATTATCTCCAGGGGTAAAACTGTACAACGTGGTTTTGAAAGTAAACATTGTTATCATTTAGAATTGCACACAATTTTGTTTAGGCTACATGTGTGTATCAGCTCATTTCTTGAGATTACAAAGGAAGGTGAAACAACACATACAAGTAGATGAATAAACATAACTAGCAAATACAGTACTACTCCCAATACATGCATGAAAGAGTAGACACATTTACCAACACTCATAAATAAAAAGAATAGCTTCCCCTCAGTTAAATCAACTACCCTATTTAAAGTAATACAAAACTAGAGATTAAAATGCCTACATTATTTGTCTAATGTTGCATTTCAGTGAGTTAAATAATACTGACCATGGATATAATAAGTAAATTTTGCACTTATTTGGAATATATGTAAGCATATATTGCACAAATAAAAATTGACTTGTGTCCAGACCCCTAGGACTAGTGCCCGAGTTCAGAAGTCAAATCACTGTAGGGTAGAAGCTGTTACTGAGTCTTGTAGTCCTGCAGTAAATGCTGCAATATCTCCTGCCCAATGCCAGATGATTAAACAGTCCATGCGCAGGATGCGTGGTGTTCTGTATTATTTTGGTGGCCTTTCGGATGCTTCTTGCAGAATAAAGAAGTTGTATCGGTGGAAGACTGGAACCTGTTAAGTTTTCTGCAACCCCCACAACTCTTTGTAATGCCTTCCTTTCTGTAACTGTGCAGCTTCCAAACCACACTGTGAGGTTTCAGGTGAGGATGCTCTCTATTGCACCTCTATAGAAGGTGGACAGAATATGAGGAGGAAGTTTAGCTTTTTTTTAACCTTCTTAAAAAAGTGGAGGTATTGGTGCACGTTCTTGACCAGTTGGCTGGTGTTTCCTGACCATGAGAGATCCTCTGATATGTGTACACCCAGGTACTCTTAACCCTCTCCATGCTCTCACCATTATTATTTTATTATTTATTTTATTTACATTTGTTGACCGGGAGTGTCCGACTGGACATAGGTCCATTTTCAGCAGAGGCCCGGGGAGAAAAGCTCCACAGTTAAAATAAACAGACAGTAGTTACATTGGATTACATAGCGATTAACAATTTGATTAACATAGTAATTAATTACAAACATATTTACAGATGAACATAGTACATCAGTAGACAACTAGAATCTTTATCTGTGAAGTACATAACAGACATTAACAAATGTTACAATAAGAAGTTCCTGCTGTATAATAAGTACTAGGCTTATGAGCATCTGAGCTTGCTATAATCAAGGTAGTTAGTGGGGTGGAAAGAAAGGTAGTGGTTGAATGGGGTAGGTGATATTAGAGTGGGAGTTGCAAGGGCATAGCCAGCATGTTTTTAGGTGTGCTTTTAGTAAAGTTTTGAAGTGTGTGCATGATGGTACAGAGGTAATTGTGGGTGGGCGGGAGTTCCATAATTTGGCTATGGTGCAAGAGAATAGTGCTTCACCAGCAGAGTTATTGGCTTTAATGATCTGCAAGTGATTTTTGTTGCTGGATCTTAGTGGTCTGGTGGTGCGATAGGATTGGAGTAGATTCTGGAGGGTTGGGACATTTAGTGGATGGTTTACTAGTTTGTGGGAGAGTGAGAGTTGATACCATTGAAGGAGGTGAGGGAGTTCAAGCCAGCCCAGTTCAGCAAGTGAGAGACTGGTGACTGCGGTAGGATGCCCCTGTGGTGAATTTGGCAATTTTGTTGTAGCAGGTCTCTAGCTTGTTTAGATCGCATTGCCTTAGGTTGGTATATATTGGAGAGGCATAAAGTAGAGTGGAGATAAGGTGGGAATTTGCTATTGAAATCTTTGCTGCTTTGGTGAGAAGTTGCTTATTTCTGTATAACACTCCTAGTTTTTTGTGGACTTTTTTTATGGTCACCGAAAGTGTGATAAGAGACCTTGGGACACAGGTGGACAGTAGTCTCTCCTTTGATAATCTCATCGCCACAGTGGTCAGGAAATCCTTCTACATGGCACACCTCATTACAAAAGGTTTCTCATCCAGAAAAAAAGAGGTCATTGTTCCCCTCTACTCATCACTCATTAGACCCATTATAGAGTACAGCGCCCCTTTTGATATGTACCTCACAAGACATCTACAACAACTGGAAAGGCCGCAAAAATACCTCACAAAGAGGATTACTGGCCTCAAACAGATGCCTTACGCAGACTGTCTCAAAAAACTCCAGCTTTACTCCGTTGCATATTGCCTACTCAGAGACGATCTCTGCCTAACATGCAAAGCTATGTCAAACCCAGAGCTGTTGGACATGCTCCACTTAAAGAAATCCCAATCCCTCTAAGCTACATGCTCTAGGGACCTAAACCTTGTCACCACAATAAACAGAACATGCTGGAGGGATAGATTCCTGCCCCAGAGACTTCCCATACTCTAGAACAGACTACCTATCTTTGTCAAACAGAGCTCCTCATTAACACTATTCAAGAAAAATCTTGATGATTGGATGGGTAATAGGAAATTCAACCCAGGATCACTTCTGTGGTTCTGCTTGACAGGGGCACAGGAAAATAATTTTCTTGGGTGGCGAAAGCCTGGGTACCTTTTTGGCTAGGCTTGTATAGGCCCTAGGGCCAATAGCCTAGTACCTACCTGTGAACCTATGGATATGTGAATGTCAAATTTTAGTTTATTGTCTATTTCCACTCCTAGCAATTTGGTGTGTTCAGTTGGGTATATAGTGGTGTTGTCTTTTGCCGTGATGTTAAAGTGAGAGTTGTTTTGAGTATGTTTGGTGAGTTGGAAGATGAGTAGTTTAGTATTGTTTGGGTTGAGTATTAATTGGGCATCGGATAACCAAGTTTCAACAGAGGAAATGGCTTCCTGTGTGAATTTTTGCAGTTTAGGTAGGGACTGGGCTGAGCCAGATGATGGTTGAGTCATCTGCATATTGTATGAGTGTGTCATGTTTGGTGGCAGAGGCAAGATTAGTGATGACAACAGAGAAGAGTAGGGGTCCAAGGATGGAGCCTTGGGGAACCCCTATGGAGACAGGCAGTTGGGGAGATGTGTCATTCTGCCATACAACAGATTGTTGGCGGTCAGACAGGTAACTCTGAAACCAGTTGGTGCCTGATTGAGAGAAGGATAGGCTATTGAGGACAGAGATGAGTTGTTTGTGTGGGACCATGTCAAATGCTTTAGATAGGTCTAGAAAAGTAGCAGAGGATAGATAGCCATTGTTTTTATGTTGAATGATAGTGTTAGTAAAGGAGAGTAAGGCAGTGGTGGTGCTATGGTTTGGTCAGAAGCCATGCTGAGTATTGGAAAGGAGGTTGTTAGTAAGGAGGTAGTCTGAGATCTGAGAGTGTATGCATCTCTCTGGTATTTTGGAGAGTGGAGAGAGAATAGCTATGGGGCGGTAATTGGTTAGTTCTGTGGAGAACCATTGATTCTGAGCACTGGATTGTTTGTTCTCCTTTTTCTGAAGTCAGTGATAATCTCTTTGTTCTTGCTTACATTCAAGTCAAGGTTGTTCCCCTCGCACCAACTGATCTGAGATGCCACCTCCTCTACGTATGCCCTTTCATCCTCCTTTGTGATGAGCCCCACAACAATGGTGTCATCAGCAAACTTGATGATATGGTTGGACTTGTGCTTAGCGTAGCAGTTGTGGGTCAGGATGGTGAATAACATTGGACTGAGAACATATCCCTGTGGAACCCTGGTGTTAATCGTGATGAACTTTGATGTCTTCTTACTTGAACTCACTGTGGTCTGTCAATCAGAAGTCCAGGATCCGGTTACAGAGATGTTTAGTGATTCTTAAATGTCCCAGTTTTTCTATCAGCTGTGTTGGTATGACCGTATTAAATACAGAGCTAAAGTCTATGAACAGCATCCTCAAATAGTTGTCTTTGCCCTCTAAATGCTCAAGGGAGATGTGTACTGCTATTGATATGGCATCAGCCGTGTGGATCGGTTAGCTCTGTACGCAACTGCAGAGGGCTAAAGTCAGGAGGTAGGCAGGAAGAAAGATGCTTTTCGAACAGCCGCTCAAAACATTTCATAACAGTGGATGTCAGAGCAACTGGTCTGTAGTCATTAGGGCTGGAGGGAGTGTTTTTCTTAGGTAGTGGGATGATGTTAGTTTCCTTGAAGCATGAGGGTACTTTTGCCATGCAAGACAGGTATTAAATATTTCCTTGAGCACTGTGTATAGTTGATCAGCACAATCTTTTAATACTTTGCCCAGTATGTTGTCAAGGCCAGCAGCCTTCCTGAGGTTCACCCTCCTTAGCTCTCTTCTTACCTCCTCTGTGCTGAGGCTGAGTACTGCATCCTTCTCATCAGAGGGTAGCTTTAGTGCCAACCTGTTGTTTCTTTCCTCAAATTTACCAAAGATGATGTTCAAACTGTCCATGAATTCGATGAAGTCCCCGCATTGTGATGACCTGATTTTGTAGTGTCACTGATCTCCTGTTTGCCTTGCTATAGTCTCCTTGGAGCCTTCATACCTTCAAAGTGGCTCTGTACCTTTCTGCCATACTCCCTCTTAGCCTCCTTTATACTCCTCTTCAGATTACCTATTGCTACACTTAGGGCTGCTTTGTCCTTAGCGCTATAAGCTGCGTTTCTCTCCTATATTTAAATTTTAAAATTAAAATTTTTTAAATAATAAACATTTAAATCTACATACTAATATAAATTTACCAATGTTCATGTAAATAAATTTGACCTTTCCTCTTTGCAGACTTATTGAAGTCATTGCTCTTTATATGGCTGATCAGTGTATTTCTGAGTGGCTATTAACAGCATAATGGCATTGTATGAGGAAAGTGAGATTGTTTTGTGTATGGGACAGGAATCGATAGAGGCAGGAAACATGGAGTACACCAGCCTGTCTACTCTCTGTGGCATTGTGGAGAGTAGTCTGACACTAATGGTGTTTGAATCCCAACAGTGCCAGCCAAGGGTAATGCTTGATGTGTGAGGGCAGCACAACATTGGGAAAACCAATAAGTTGCTTGGATCTCTGTTACAGTGAACAGCAACTCCTGTGTCTGATAATATTTGTATCAGAAAATCAGCATGGACTGGACAGAAAAAAATAGGCATTTATGCAGCATCCAGTAAAAAACATTTACATATCTAATCTATATGCATGTACCCATCTAAAACATTACTGTTAATTCCCATCACCACCTCCAGCAATTACAGACGTCAATAAGGATAAAGAAATTTATTAGTCCAAAATATATAACAGCATTAACAATGAATGAAGTTTATGAAATAATTATAAACATATTTTCTTTCTAAATTCAGATGTATGTTAAATAAAAATATTTTCTTTCTACATTCAAATGTATGTTAAATAAAAATATTTTCTTTCTACATTCACATGTATGTTAACAGTGCTAAGCAGAAGTGGGCCGACAAAACTTTTTTTATGTAATATAAGTCAATGACCCTTTGGTAATAGCAACTGTTAAACCCTCCTTATATGAATTTGCAAATTGTAGATGACAGTCAGTTAAATAATGAAAATCAGTGACACCGTATGAAACAACCCTTCCGCCACCCTATGCCAACAAATGCCAAGGACATAACCCCTTCTAATGGAAAACCACTTATGTCAGACATATACACCAGCCTTACTATACGATATTAGCTGAAATGTTACTTTAACATTGCTACTTCTGTTAAAAAACTCCTTACATTTGTTCATGTGCTCAGGGAAATGTAATAAATGCAAGTGACATTATATTAAGCTAATCCCAATACCAACTGGTATACCTTCTATACAAACACAAATGGGCAATGTGCAGGCATCACTCAATTTTCTCTGAAAAAAATAATTACATCTTTTAACTATTACTTTAAAAAAATGCCATATTTTCAGAGGATTTGTAGTAAAGTTCACCAAAATCCGAAGGTAATGCTACTCAGTGCCATTAGTCTAAACCTCAAAATGCACTCTCTCGAGCCACTCCTAAAAATGGAGAACATCAATATCTGTGCAGTAACTGAGACGTGGTTCAAGGCTCCAGAGAGCACCCCTGCAATACCAGGCTGCAACTCTTACCACACTTTTTGGTCACCAAACCAAGACCAAAACACTAAAGGTGGAGGAGTGTCCATATTCACCAAGGATATTCCCACCTCCAGGCTAGTTGCCCAACACAATGCATCTGAAATTCTCCAGGTGCAACTAACACTAGGTAAGATTGCAATCCAAATTGTAGCTTGCTACAGATCTCCCACCATGCCCCAAGATTCTCACTACACCTTTCTAAACATACTAGAAAATATTAAGGTACAACCAAACATACTGAGTGATTTCAACTACCCTGCCATTAACTGGGAAAACTACTCGAGTACCAACACCTTTTCCCAACGGTTCTTGAAATTCATAAATTCCAGTGCCCTGGATCAACTAATTCATTGTCCCACCAGGGGTTCCGTATCCTAGACCTGGTCATTACCAACATGGGAGATAGATGCTCCACACCAGTGGTAACCCCCTCATTGGTCAGGTCTGACCATAAGCAAATCACCCTTGACATCCACATCCCACCCCCATCTCCCAGTAAGGAAACCTCCGTAAAAAACTTCTCCAAAGCCAGCTTCATGCTACTCAAGTTAGAGGTGACAAACTTCATGACACCCATGCAAATGGGAGCTGAAAGTTCGACTGCCAAATCCTACACTAAGGCACTGTATGAACAGATACACCCGTGCATGAATCTTGTCATCCCAAATAGAATCAAGATGCTCTCCTCCAAAAAAAGCAAGCCAATCTGGTGGTCCCCTGCCATAAACAAACTATACAACAGAAGGAAGAAACTGTTGCAGAAAAAAGGAAAATCCCAGGATGCAAAAAACTCCCTTACCAGCCTCAGTAAGAAGCTGAGATCCCTCATAAAAACCTCCAAAGCTAGTTATGAAAATAAAATTGCCAAAGATTCCAAAGACAACCACAAGGCATTCTATAGTTATGTCAAGAATCTAAATGGCAATACTCAGATCTGCTCTGAGCTTCAACAGAATGGCATTAAATATACTGATCCCAAGGATATTGCCAATATCCTGGCAGATCGATTTAGTGCCAACTTCACCCCCCTCTCACCCCCTAAAGGGCCCATCTCAATACCAAATTATGGTAATCATGGTCACACAGGTAGAAATTGCACTCAACAAAGCTAAGAATATAGCATCCATGGGACCAGATGACATCCCGGGCTGTGTACTACATGAACTACAAAATGAACTAGCACCTCACCTAAGTGTCATGTTTAATCATAGCCTCACCTCAGGCTTCGTGCACACTGAGTGACGCACAGCTACAGTTATCCCACTCCACAAGGGGGGGGATCCACCTTGGATCCCAGGAACTACCATCCCATCAGTCTGATGAGCCTGATCTGCAAGGACATGAAACGCATTATCATGGAACTTATAAACAAAGACATTGGCAACCTTCAAACACTGGACCTCACCCAGTTTGGGTTTGTGAAGGGCTGATCTTGTCTCCTGAACCTGAATGACTTCTTCAAATCAGTCTCCAGAGCTGTGGACGAGGGTAAGGCAGTCCACACAGCCTATCTGGACCTTGCCAAGGCCTTCAACACCATCTCCCACTCTGGAATCATAGATAAACTTACTAAGCTGGGCATAAATCCGTACGTCACTCGATGGGTTGCCAACTGGCTTACTGACAGAACCCAGACTATAAAAGTAGCCGACTCCAAATCCAGCTCGAGACAAATGACAAGTGGAGTACCTCAAGGTTCAGTCCTGGGACCGCTCTTGTTTGGCATCTACTTCTCTGAAGGGACTCTGGCTAACAAAGTTCGCAGATAACTGCAAACTGGAAGGCATTATTGAAGCCCCAAATGATGTGGATATTCTACAAAAGGGCCTTACAGAAACAGATGCTTGGTGCCAATGCCATGGGCTCAAGCTTAATGCCAAGAAATGTATAGTTATCCCCTTTGGGAAAAACTGTGTACCCATGGATTACCACATAGGTGGCAGTACACTAAATACCGAAAGTGTGATGAGAGACTTAAGTGGACAGTGGTCTCACCTTCGATAATCACATCACAACAGTCAGGAAATCCTTCTATGTGGCACACCTCATCACTAAGGGCTTTTCATCCAGAAAAAAGGAGGTCATTGTCCCACTGTACTCATCCCTCATTAGACCCATTATAGAGTACAACGCCTTGTTTGGAATGTACCTCACAAGACATCTGCAATAGCTGGAAAGGCTGCAGAAATACCTCACTAAAGGAATCACAGGCCTAAAGCAGATGCCCTATGCTGACCGTCTAAAAAAACCTCCAGCTGTACTCTGTGGCATACCGTCTACTCAGAGGCAATCTCTGCTTAACATACAAGGCCATGTCAAACCCTGAGCTGTTGGACATGCTCCACTTAAATAAATCCCAATCCCTCAGAGCCACACGCTCCAGGGATCTAAACCTTGTCATCACAATGAACAAAACATGCTGGAGGGATAGGTTCCTGACCCAGAGACTCCCCATACTCTGGAATAGACTGCCCATACATGTCAAGCAGAGCGCCTCCTTGGCCCTCTTCAAAAGGAACCTTGATGATTGGATGGGAGATAGGAAATTCACCCTGGGGATCACGTCAATTGCCCTGCTAGACAAGAGTCCAGGGAAGTAAATAATGTGGGAAGAAATATCCAGGGAATTGTTATGGCTAGGCTTGTAAAGGCCCTTTGGCCGATAACCTAGTACCAACCTATGAACCTATGGACAAGGGGATATGACCTTTATAGCTGTCCCATATGATTCAAATGGCCATCAAAAGGGTGGTCTGCCAAATCACACCAATGGTGCCCAACAGTGTAACGTAACAAAGTGCACACAAATCAGATTTAGTAATCAGTTCACTGTATGCAGTCTGCCCTCAAGAGCATACAGGAAGTATGCACTGCTGCCCTATGTATGGTTTTCCAAAATCCACACCCAGACTGGGCCTACACACGGAGAACTTACAAAGATGAGTCTTTGATCTAGCACCCCAGGCCCCTTTTTTATTACTCTCTCTGTCTGTAAACTAAGTTGTGTTTTAGTTTCACATAAAGATTGCCTTTCAAACAGATTATTTTCACTAGACACACACACACACACACACACACACACACACACACACACACACACACAATATTCCCAGGGAGGGCGGTAGAATTTTCCAATTCCCATTGACTTTTGTCCTGGCAAGGTAGGTACTGCCACTGCTGTAAATTATTGGGCGAGATTCCGACCATCTGCCATTACATTCTTGATTTATAGGTAAGGAAAATGATGATAAACTCCTAATGATATGTGTTAAACAATCTTGCAGTTAGAGGCAGACAACAGCAGCTTGGCACACTACTGTCCTAAATAATACAGTCTCCTCATACAATAAATAACACATGCACAAATAAAATAAAAACAGCTACAAGATTTTAATTGAGTAAATAAAAACTACTTTGCCAATAAATAAGTTAAGTCAGTGATGGTACAGATTAATCATGCAGCTGTCAAGATAATAGCACAAAGAAGAGAGAAAGAAATAACAGTCATTTGTACTGAGAAGATACCTAAAAGGAAAATCTCTGACTAAACTCAATAAATAACTTAGTTGTCTCCCTGTAAAGGATACTGAAACTTTAGCTATTCTAAATTACTGAAATATAGAGGCAGATGGCAAAATAGCAAACTTACTTTGATCTGGTCACCTCAGTACATTCCAGTAAGACTAACTAGCTTTTCACCAATTTCAACTTGACTATATATTGTGGCTTATTATATTTTCTCACAGAACATACAGGTGTAGATTTCCACATTCAGACCCACATAGGTGCATCGGTTCAGTTTCACAGACCTTTATTAATTGTGTACATAATAACCTGTTTCCCTTCACACTTCTGGGCTCAGACATTCTTGGATTCAGTTTTATAACTTACCCAGCCATTTACATGCAAGCATGTACTTCTTTCCCATGAAACTGTATTATATTCTAACAGAATGAAAGGCAGCAATTAATCAAAAACTTGTCTTAAACACTACATTTTTCAGATGAACATAGTTACAGGTACCATAGATATTCTGTATGTCTGGCAGTTGATACAGAGAGTTAAGGTTGTTAGCTGTTGTCCCTGTGGTACAGGGTTTGATTCCCTCATCCTTCATTTGCTTACTGTGTGACCATAATCCACTTAGCTAGACAGCAATTGAAAGCATCTGGGAATTTGGGCTAAGTTCCTCAATAATCCCTTGCACTGCAAGCCTAGTAACAACCTACAAACATATAAGAAAAAGTGCAGTTCTCTCTTAACTACTAGGTCACTCCTGTAAATGCCGTTTCACAGTGCCATTTTCTGTTACATATTTTACGAATCTTAACTATAGCTTGCTTGTAAGTGTGCTGCAGTATGAGTTAAAAAAAAAAAAACAAGCAAAGTACGTAAATCACATTTTAAGTCAGTTATTTCTATGGTTCCACCACAGACATCTGTAAAGGTTACTGACACAAATGATAGCATGAGAAGGTTGCATAAGGCTGGCATGAAAAAAAGAGTTACTATGATTAAGACAATTAATTCCCCTGCAGATTACCATAGTGTTGCAGGACAGAAGGTGCCAGAGAGTAGACTTGCTGAGGCAGGAAGCACAATGCCCACTGGATTTCCAGGCTATGGCAGTCTAGGTGTACAGCGCAGAAATAACTGTCTCATCAACCCTAAAACTGGAAGGAAATGAAATGGCAAAGTATTTTCTAATATGTTTTAAACAACAGAACCAGACTGTGTAAAGCAGACGTCGAGCAGATACCACATAGTTATTTACATTATTACCAATATTTACATTATTACCAATGTTATTTTTACCATTCTTTTACTGAGATGCCAACTTTTTAACAGTCACTTGTGTGTCACTCCTAATTGTTTTTTTTTCCTTTAACATCAGTATCTTGAGAACATGTACTTGCTGGTGCTACATCTGTAAAAGAGCTGCCTGCCATATTATTGCATAGGGGCTGCTTTTCTATTTTCCTGTCAGTCTCACAGAATGTTAGGCAAGTTTACCACAGTTTGAGTCCTGTGAGCTTCCATATGTATAGAGTGTCATCCTGATCAAGTCACTGAATTTCCTTACACTGCCAATTCACTTCTGTATTATGGTCAGCTTTGCAGGTCTGTGTTTGTATATCTTGCTACCAGTTTGTTAAATAATCAGATGAATGTGAGTAACTCTTGCAGTGACAGAAGGCTTCTCAGTGTTCCATTGTCCTCTTGGCTTGATAGTCTGACACTAAGCATCCAGCAAGGTGTAAGGCTTATTGCACCAAATATGGTATAACCCACACCCCACTTGGGTAAGGAAAGCAGGCACTGTCTCATACTGTGTATACAGCTGGTGTATCATTAAGAATGGTATGTGGCTGGGTATGAGAATTTTACCACATAGCTTCCTGCTGTATATTGACTACTACTAAAAATGTCCAGAAATTGGTCATTTGAAGGAGTCTACAGCATATTCAGTGGTAAATGTGGTGAAATTAATTTTCTTTACACATAGCATACCCGAACAAGTATTGTCTGATAATGATCTTCAGTTTCCTTGCCAGGAATTTCAGTCTTTGGCTAAGGAATGAGAATTTGGCCATATAACTTTCAATCCCAGATACCCACAATGAAATGGCCAAGTAGAAAGAAAAAAGCAGTCAAAAACAATGTGAAAAAATGTGACCATACCGATCAGACTATCATCTGTCTCTTTTAGGATACTGTATATAACTACACCTTTTTTAGTCCAAGGGACATTCACAAACTCAATTTATCTCTTTCTAGGAAGGTGACTATGGTGCAAACATACTTTTATTGCTTGTACTAAAAAGCAGGTAACCTATGCTGAAACTACTGCATAGAAGGCGGTTGAAATAAAAATAGTTATACAAAACAGCTAAAATTCCTCCTGTTTTGAAGGAAACAAAGGGAGTAAGAATGATTCTGGATCAAATACAGGGAAAAAGACACAGTTACATTATACCGTTTATGCAGAATATACATAAGTAGGGTTGTATGTTGTCCGGGGAGATGATACTTAACTGATGAAATTGCAGATACATGTCAAAGTTACCAGAAATAGTTTTAGACAAATTGCCAATTGGTCAAAAGCAAGACTTGCTAGAGGTTGTAGTAATGCTGTCTCTTAAACAATGACTTCAGCTACTGAAGCCCATCCAGAGATTATCTTGGAATCTATGGTAGAGCTATGTGAGTCCAGTGACATTAACAGTTCCAGTCATTGTTGCCTAATGACTGTAACTGTTATACACATTTTGGCCGATTAAGTAAAAAAAACACTGTTCAGGTATTGGGACTCTAAATAGTCTATTATATAATAAGAGTTTGTTATATTTTGTTCTATGTTAGGTGTATGAATTACTAGCTATATTAACACTGTATATATTTTTGTTGTGCAATTTTTTTAAGTATTCATAGTATAAAGTGCATTCTCTTTTTCAGTAAAAGAACCAGTTTATGAAGGATTACTCCAGATAAAATCACTTTAGTTAACAAATCCAGGAGAATCTCTCTCTTTCTGGTGCTCACCCTGCAGTAGAAGTTTCATGTAGTTTATTCGTTTAAGTAAGTAGATGGATGAATGTTCTTGTTACTTGAAACTCCAACAAGGTATCTACCTACCCTCAGAGAAGAGAGTCGACTAGATCTGCTAGCTAAAGTGATTATATCTGAACTAATCAGTTTCCATGCCTAACTTTAGCTTTTCTGGTTTACCTTTCTTTTCTTTTTCATTAAAAGGGAGAATTTCATTGTGATGTGTGCCCCCACCCCCAGTTTTAAGAATAAAAGTAATTCTGTGGTGTGAATTACGTGACCAGAACTAGGTCTTCAGTTTGGAGTAAAAGCTTGAGTTGAAGCACACTGTTATATCCCATTAACCAAACTGAAGTACTTAGAATATATGATAAAACATAATCTGTAGTGTACATCAACTAAACTGGCAGGACATAATGAATTGATCGTCTACCATCACAAAAGCTATGTGTCCCAGTAACATAGATAATATAAAATGCATTATGTGGGACTGTGCTAAAATCAAAATAATTTGGAGCAGTATGCTGTTGAAAGTGTTAAAAGGACTCTTAGACTCAGTACTGATACGGCAAGCATGTATGATTAAAATGAAACGTATAAGTGTTATTACCCTAAATTTAATGCTGTCAAAAGTCCCTGTCATCCCAGACAAAGTACTACATTATGAAAAGCTGTAATAATAGGAACATGATTAGTAATAATATATGTACCAACAACTCATTGTCATTTATTAAAATGCTCAGAGTTTCACAGAAATCCAAGAAAAGAGTCAACAAAGAACTGTGAGAACATTATTGCCAAGACTGTAGGGACATTGTGCAATGTATTGTTCAGGAGATAACATGTTTAGGCTTGCATCAAAGAACACAATGCACAGTGTGGAGCAAAGATAGTAATAGCTGTTTTGTTTGGCAAGTGTGATAACGTCTCTTTAATCACTGTTAATTTTTTTTTGTTTGTTTTTTAAACAAATAAATTTTCTCCAAAGCCAACTTCATGCTTCTTAAGACAGAAGTGGTGAACTTCATGACACCCATGCAGATGGACAATACAGTTACAACTGCTGAATCCTACACAAATGCACTCTATAAGCACTTACACGAGTGCATGGATCGTGCTATTCCAAACAGAACCAAGACGCTATCCTCCAAAAAATGGAAGCCAGTCTGGTGGTCCTCTGCCATAAACAAACTGTACAACAGAAGGAAGAAACTGTTGCAAAAGACAGTAAAATCCCATGAGTGGAGGAGCTCCCTGGTCAGCCTCATTAAGAAGCTGAGATCCCTTATAAGATTCTCCAAAGCTAGCTGCGAAAACAGAATCGCCACTAATTCCAAGGACAACCACAAAGCATTCTATAGCTATGTCAAGAATCTCGATGGCAACACCCAGATCTGCTCTGAGTTACAGCACAAAGGCACGAAAATTACAGAACCAACTGATATTGCCAACATCCTGGCAGATAGGTTCAGTGCTAACTTTATCCCCCTCTCATCCCCTAAAGGGCCCCTATCTATACAGGAAGAATGCAGAGTCCCTGTAACCACAACTATGCAGGTAAAAGCTGCACTCTCTAAAGCCAAAAACACAGCATCCATGGGACCGGACAACATCCCAGGCTGCATTTTATAAGAACTTCAGAACGAACTGGCTCCCCACTTAAGCACCATGTTCAATAATAGCCTTGCATCAGGCTTTGTGCCCACTGAATGGCACACAGCAACAGTTATCCCACTCCACAAAGTAGGAGCCACCACTGATCCCGGGAACTATCAAACTATTAGCCTGATGAGCCTGGTCTGCAAGGCCATGGAACATATCATCATGGAACACATAAACAAAGACATTGGTAACCTCCAAACTCTGGATCCCACCCAGTTTGGGTTTGTGAAAGGCAGATCATGCCGTCTGAACCTGATCAACATTTTGAGGCAGTCACCAAAGCCGTAGATGAGGGTAAGGTGGTTCACACAGCCTATCTTGATCTCACCAAGGCTTTCAACACCATCCCCCATTTTGGAATTATAGCTAAACTCACAAAACTAGGTATAAATCCCTACGTCACAAGATGGGTTGCCAGCTGGCTCACTTCCATCCTGGGACCTCTCCTGTTTGGTATTTACTTCTCTGAAGTACTGGCTAACACAGAAGGCCTCTGGCTAATGAAGTTTGCAGAAGACTGCAAACTAGGAGCCATAGTCGAGTCCCCAAATGATGTGTTCATCCTACAGAAGGGCCTCGCTGAGACAGATGCCTGGTGTCAGAGCCATGGCCTCAAGCTCAATGCCAAAAAGTGCAGTGTCATCCCCTTTGGTAAAAACTCTGTACCCATGAACTACCACATAGGCAGCAATCTACTTAACACCGAATGTGTGATAAGAGACCTTGGGACCCAGGTGGACAGTAGTCTCTCCTTTGACAGTCACATCACCACAGTAGTCAGAAAGTCCTTCTACGTGGCACACCTCATCATAAAAGGGTTCTCATCCAGGAAAAAAGAGGTCATTGTTCCCCTCTACTCGACACTCATTAGACCCATTATAGAGTACAACATCCCTTTTGGAATGTACCTCACAAGACATCTGCAGCAGCTGGCAAGGCCACAGAAGTATCTCCAAAGAGGATTACTGGCCTCAAACAAATGCCTTACACTGACCACCTCAAAAAAGTCCAGCTTTACTCCATAGCATATTGCCTACTTTGAGGTGATCTCTGCCTAACATATAAAGCTATGTCAAACCCAGAGCTGTTGGACATGCTACACCTAAAGAAATCCCAGTCCCTCCAAGCTACATGCTCTAGGGACCTAAACCTTGTCACCACAATAAACAGGACATGCTGGAGGGATAGATTCCTGTCCCAGAGACTTCCCATACTCCCATACTCTGGAACAGGCTACCCATCTATGTCAAGCAAACGTCTTCATTAGCATTCTTCAAGAAAAATCTTGATGAGTGGATGGGAAATAAGAAATACACCCCGGGGATCACTTCTGTGTTTCTGCTCAACAGTGGCACAAAAAATAACTTTCTTGGTTGGAGTAAGCCAGGGAACCTTGTTGGCTAGGCTTACATAGGCACTTGAGCTGATAGCCTAGTACCTACCTATGGAACCTATAATGTTTCACTGTTTGTAATTTGATTAAATTGTGAACATCTTTTTTATTTAAAAAATAAAAAAGCTTGAAACAAAAATGTTTTCAGGTGTGTTGATTGTATTCTGTGTCTCACTAACCAAGCACTTTCTTTTGCAGCTCTGGCAGTCATTTATGCACTGCTTTCTGTAAAACATTGAGAGATAGCATTTTAATTCTTTATTAAGTGATATGGTATACAGTTAAGCTGGTCTTGAATGCCTCAGCCAGGTTCTGCAAGTGCTGTGAACCTTAGCTTCTCTTATGTTACAGTCTTTCATTTGGCATGGTTCTTTCTAGACAGGTGGCCTCTTGGTAAATTGAAGCAAAGCTGCATGAGAAATAATTACAGAAGACTGTATGAAGATTACAAAATTAAGGACACTAACCCTATAATATAAAATGGAAGCATGTAAGAATTGCTAGTAGTAGATGAAGTCTTCAAAGACTTGTGTGGGTTTACTAGCTCACTGCACTGTGTTTACACTGTAATTTCATCCCACTTTGTGGCGATGGTGACGCTATTTATTTTAGAGATGGTATAATGTTTATGCACTCCTTTCTAAGGAGTGATGGGAAAAAGTAGCTGTACACAAACCACATCTGTCACAAAGATGAACCATGTCAGCTCCAGAGTTACTACTTGTGTAGGGGGTGTATGTTCAGCCTCAGCTTTAATTCTTTACAGAACTGTAACATATCTTTTTAATTAATACATAACCTCTTTTTCCCATGGTGCTGTAGAATGTTTTCTGTGTTAGATGTTCATAGAAGCTCTACTGATCATTTTTACATTCAAAACTTGCCCGCTTTAATTTTATGTGGGTCTGTATCACTCAGATGGGTTTTGTTACTTCAGAACGCTATAGACACTGGATGCTGCCTGCAGAGCTTTCAGCTTATTTAAAAGTTACTTGGTGTACCACATTTCATGTTTTTTCTCTCCCTTGCTTAGAATGAAACACCACAGGGCCATTTGATTTACAGGAGAAAAAGACGGTGAGAATTGTGGTGACATTATAATCTTCATATAAAGTACTGGTATATAAATATAACAGAGTAAACCTATATCTCCTTCTATATTTACCATTTGAAAAGACTGCTATCTTAGCAAACGAGTGCTGTGGAACTCGAGTGTGGAATGCTAAGTCAGATAGAGATGGCCTTTGCTTTATGATAATACAAGTTAAACATTGAAGCATGAATTTTACAATACTAGAGCATGAACCTTAAGAGGTATCCAGGGGCATTGTTTTCTGGTTAGAATACTGCACATTCACCCTGACATCCCAGTCCATAAACTTATATCTCAGGACTGAGGCACAGGTCAGCCATTACCTTGCTTTAAGAACTCACCTTGTATCACTGTGTGCAGGGCTTGCTCTAATTAACTTTACCTATATCTGTCATTGTCATTGCTGAAGTATCAAGATAAGCTGTTGAAAGCAACCATGTTGGCTTTATGTAATCTGTCACTTGGAAAACCGTTTTGAAAGCTTGCAGAATTTATACTTCTTAATAAGCACTTTGTTCCTCTGCCCTTGAGAATAGGCACTGGGATTGTACAGGTAATTATACATACAGCTGTTGTTAGCTTGATCATCTAATGTGTATGTAGTTCTTCAGATTGCTTATGACATGTGGCCAGAAGTCAAACTGGATAATTTGACTCTTTTTTTTTTTTTTTTTTTTTTCCTGAAGAGGCAGCTAAAAGCATTCATGACAGAACCATGATGTTCATTCTAAATACCAAAAAACAAACCAACCTATGCAGTGATGATATGATGAGACGCTTGAGGCAAGCCTTTCATAACAGTATGTGTGTGTGTATATATATATATATATATATATATATATATATATATATATATATATATGTGTGTGTGTGTGTGTGTGTATGTATGTATGTCTAGGGGTCTATATTGATTCATCTAATTTATACATCTAAGCTCATTTAATCTAAAATGCAGTTCATTGAAAAATCACTGAAAAAAGCAGCACCCTCCCCCAACTAATTATATATTACAACTCCAAGTTTGCACAACAGTGGGGGAAACAGCAAATTCTCATATCCCACTATGTGAGATCTCATAAAGAACACCCACATTTCAGCATACTTATACCTGTAAAAATGACTCTAACCGAACATTCACTTAACAGTAATATCAAAAAAACGTAACTTACACGTTCAAAAATTGC